>NW_026555334.1:25168117-25242860 GCF_029017545.1 Prosopis cineraria
ATTATTAATATTGTAAGGTTGTAGAAAACTCGCATATTAGCTTCTAACCTCCCAAACTTAACTTTTTTCTGATGTCTGCTCCCAACTTGCCTTCTGTAACATCAAAATGGCTATAGTCTGCATATTTTCCTGCTTCCTTTGTCTGTTTGTTTCATTTTCCGTTTTAGTGTTCTTCACTATGGTGAAGAAGATGTCATAGGACTGGAAAAGACAGAAAAGCAAGGGACTCAGATGAAATTTGACATTGCTTTGTGCAGTAGCTCCAGGTTGCCGATGCCGCTGCTCCTGCTTGTTTTATACTGTCATTTCCATCACAATCTGGTGCCCGTGCCACAATTGAAACTTGATAGAATAATGCTATACCCTATATATATAGCCCCTACTTTCATATTCTTCTGTCATACCTGTCTCCTTCTGAGCGCTTTCAACCATTGTTTACAATCTTTCTTACGTTCACATTCTCACATGATCTCGACAGGAAATAATAAAGGCTTGTCTTGAAAGTTGTAAAACTAAATTTCCTCAAGTAGCAGCTTGTCATTTGGCTTCAATCTGCCAACTTTCCATGCAACAGAACAAGGATTAATATAATTTCTTATATAGGCATGATTAGATCACACTATTCATGGAGAAGGAGTCGTTAATCAAAATCCTATTGTGATAGAATCGCTCTAAATCCTTATGACAATCTCATTTCTTTTCTGAGTCTGATTTTGAAGTATAATTAATCAATGCTTAATAAGAAAAAAAAAAATGTCCCTTCCAGATCTAGTGGATGCCAGTCTTGCCGATTTCCCTTCAGATACATGACTGATAGTGCCTCTATGGCTCTTACCTGACAACTCATGGGCCTACAAGGTGTTAATGACCCCCAACACATTGTTAAAGTCTTATAATTTGCAATCAATTAACTAAATTGTGAGCACAGTTTTGTATCATACCCAAACTGAGGAAAAGAAATTCAGGTCGTTTGGTTAATAAAAATAAATAAAATGAATGCATTGAAAAAATAACAAAAAAAATAAATTAAATCATCCTTTCCTTATAGTAAATATGATAAAATTTATTAATATATATTACAAATATAAAATCATCACACCTTTCAAAAATATCACAAATCATGATTTTTATTTCATGAATTAAATTACTTTCATCTTTTTTTGAATGTGCACACATATCCTTTATAATTATTTTATTTTTACCTTTATATCTTTAATCAATTTCATTTCATTCCGGAACCTAACTGACAAAAAGCTATTCCTGAATGTTTTACGTTTTCAACAGTACCCTCTCTAACCTGATATTCGTTCTCTCTCTTTTATGCCTACAATCCCACTTCAAGGTCACACCCATGTGAGCCATGGAGATATTTTGATTTGAAGAAAAATTTGGGTGACTAGTTCTGGTCATGTGAATCTTGATCGGTGGAGGAGAAGCAGATGAAAAGCAATGAGCTTTTGGCAAGTAGCAAGTGAAAAGATGCAAAGCCAATATAATGGTTCCTTTTTCCAATTAAGAGAGGGATGTGTCAAGCGCATACGGACAACAAAAGCCAATAGGAAAGCGAGCTCTTTAACGTTGATACATGAGAAAGGGGATGCTGTGATGCATAGCTAGGCCCTTAGAAAGAGAGGTTAGGGCGTACAACAAAACAAGGCTCATAAGAGCAATTTAAGGAGACATGCAACTGCTCAATTCCAAAATTTCTCTATGCATTCTTTTGTTGATGTCTGCCCTTTAGAATGAGATAATTGAAAAAAGACAAATATTTTCCATTGCCTTTTTGCAGGCAATGGGCTATATGCTTGTCACTTTCTTGCTCAATCGAATGAACCCCACTTTTATTCTAAGTACGTTGGCTTCCATTCACCAATAACTATTAACAAGCTGAGTAAATTGGCCAATGCAGTGAAAAATTTATTAATAAAAAATTATAAAAGAAGTTTTTGACAATTTTGGAACGTGGCCCATTTACAATAAATTGAGGTGCGATTTTCCTTTTTATTCCAAAACAAATTAAAAATTGTGTAACAAAATAGTGAAACTCTCATAATTAAATTATTATAATTGTAGCTCATTTAAAATCATGTACCGCTTCAATGTTTGAACACTTTTACATATTTTACCACCCGCTTAATAAGTATAATATATTTCAAATTTAAGAATGAGAATGAGAATTCATATCTAAGGAGAAGGGGTATTTTTATTATTTTAATTTAATTTAAATATTAATCTAGCTACATTGCAAAATATTTGAAATGTTGGACTATTATCTTTATTTGGTCATATTAAATGGGTTATATGTGCAAAAAACTCCTAACTAATTAATGTGAGTCATGTGTGTGTGATGCACAAGGCATGAAAAATAATCCTATTATTTATGGGCCATGGCTCATGAATAGTATCATTTATTATAATTTTTATAATATATAATGTAAAAAACATCTCATAAATTATATTATTTATGAGTCATGAATAAATCACTCTACTTGTCAGATTTTATGCAATGCACATAGAGAGAGATTTTTCAAGTTACATATCCTATTCAGACACAAGTCTTAAACAAAGTCATCAGTGCTAGTCCTTATTAATCATTAAGAGAGCCTCCTTAACTAATCCAAATCATTCCCAACAACTATTCTAACATCACCGCTCTTAAGAATTAAACAATACACATAAAGCTCATCTCTATATTATGCCACTTGAGGTCTGATGCTTCAGGAATTCTAAGGCCTCATGTAACCAAAATATAAATATTTTTCCTCAGCTAATCTTAATTCAAAATATAGACAACTTAATACATGTAAAAAAAAACATCTCCATTTTACCCCTTATATTTACTAATATAAATCTTTATATAAATATATCTCTTGTTTATTATAGAGTGTATTGATAATTAAAACTAGAGGTAAAAAAAAATTAATATATATTTTTATAGGAACAATGATTTTATTGGTATGAAATTTTTTTAAAAAAACGGCTTATATTTTGTATCAAAGTGAACACAGTAGAAGTGTGATTTTATGGACGTAATATTCATATTATTATATAAAATAATGAAAAATAAAAAAAATAGGGGTCCATGAATATTCCAATATCACTGCTCTAGTTTCGATAAATTTCTGAAGTCCTCTAAAAATTATAGGGTATTTTGTGAAGTAACTTGACTTTTTTTTTTTCCCAATGAAGTCTGAATTTGAAAGCATGAAATTACAGTAATAATGTGTAATTATTGAGCTCATGAGTAGGAAAAAGGTACTTTAAACAAGACAGAATTTAAAAATGTATTGAACATGATCAAGTGGGTTCCAATAATTAATATTACTTTAGGAATTGATGGAAGTAGGGTGGAGCCAGGAGAATCAGATAGTCCAGAAGTTGAAAAGGAAGGATAGAGCATAAAACAGTGGCGGTGTCAGAGCATGTGATATAGCTATGGCCACTAGCTAGTGAAGGTTTTGGGGCAAGGAAGAGGAGACAAAGCAAAACGAAACGAAAGTGAAACAGAGTCCCGTGAAGAGGGAAGACTGATGTGCATGTACGTATATGTCTCATTGGCAGTCACTGATATAATTTTCTGATTGAGACCATCCTTTCCTATTGCCCACTGGTTCACTTCCCACATCCTTTCCCATGCACAGGTTTAAAGCTTTTAGCAGTCTCATGATGAATATGACAACGATATCATCCATCTTTTTCCTTCTCTTTCAATTATGCCATGCCTCTCCCTGTTTATCTCCTGTGATTCCCCCACCCGCCAAACCCTTTTTGGCTTCTCATAACAAAATCAACTTTTACCTTATTCAGAAGCACACTCTGCTTCATAACTCCTCTTATTTGAATTACTACAATCTAAAAAAGGATGTGATTTGAAACCAAACAATTACAACCCTTCATGTTGACTTGAGACACTAAACCTGAAAGCAGTTTCTGTAGCTTGTGATTCAAATTGAACTTAAATGGTGGAAGCTTTTTTTTTTCCCCTTTGTTTTATCCTTATTAGATCACGGGGTGGTACTAATGCCTTCTGTATTGATGATGATGCACTATGTTTCAACTTTCAAGTGGCACATGAATGACAACTAAAACTATTCTACAGGACATGCTTGTGAAGAAAAAAATTTTGGTCATTTTTTAAGTTTTGATGTGAATTACATGCCTTAAATATGACCAAGTAAATGAATTAATTGGGATGAGATTCGAAACATTGGGAAAAAAAAAAAGAGTTATTTTGAGTATACCTTGATCATCTGAAAAGATGACATCACGAAACACGCAAGAAAAAATATCTGAATTTCCCACTTGCAATTTCATATAAGACGAGAGATAGTGGATATATTACCCCAAAAAATAAAAATAAAAAATAAAAAGATAATGGGCGTGTTTTTATGGCAATCCGTGTCTGAATTACTATGAATCGCCCAAGACTCAATTCACCGACTATAAATAGCCCAGCCAGAGTTTTGTGCTCCCATTCATACAATATTCACAAAAGAGACGGGCAGAAAAGCAGAGTTGAAACTTGAAACAGAGAAGATGGGTTGCAGGGAACAGAAAAGGATGTCACTACGCAGAAAACTTCACATTCTGCGAACTCATATCAACTCCAAATCTGTAAAGCCATGAAACTTATCCAAACACAATCTCTTTCAAATTTCGTTCACATTTTATCAGGGTTTAAGTCTTTTGATGTATGTGCTTAAGTTTTTATCGCTGTTATGTTTTGAAGGCCAAGAGAAGCTTCTTTACCAAAAGCACTGTTCTGCAAATATACAGGCTAAAGGTCATGCTGGAAACGATCAAAAGAGAGTATGCCAACCTCATAGCAGCAAGAAGAGAATATCAAAACTTACTGAGCCATGTTCAAGAGCACAAGGTTTACTCACTAGTCATCTGACTCATCTCCCTACCCCCTTTTTCCCCCCTCAGAGACAAATATCAAACACATGGCGCGCATAGAAATGAGCGTCTTTAAATTTTCAATATGTTAAACTGTGTTTTCATGAAAATGAGCAGAATGTCAAAGTAGAGAAGGTAGCAGAAGGAACCTTTGCAGCGAAGGTAACTTGCGAGAAAGGAGGAGACAAGCTGGTCGCAATCTTAGAGGCGTTTGAGGAGAAGGGTCTCAATGTGGAGCAAGCCAGGGTTTCATGCGATGATGGTTTTTCTATGGAAGCCCTTGTAGTAGCAGAAGACCAAGCTCTGGACACCAGAAATGTTGTTGAAGCGCTTCTTAGAGCAATCGGAAAGCAGAGCGGCGAGAATTAGCTCGTGGAATGTTCAAGATCATTGTAGTCAGAATCTACAATTACAGCTTACTGTACTTCTTCTATATGTTGAAACATCTAAGACCAGTTAATACCAATTTCCATTTCCTCTTCCATATCACAAAATGAATTAAGTGATCTCTCTGCCCGTCCAACTTGTTAGATGAGGGATTCTCAATGCCTTTCCGCTTCGTGAAATCGGTAAAAACATGGAGGCAAAAAATCTCACCTTTAAATTTAATACTTCCTTTTTCTTTTTTTTATCCTATTTTGTCTATAGGCATCAAGAAAATTAATTATTATAAAGTTTATTAATAACTGAGCTAATGTCAATATAATTTAATTTAATTATTAATAAATTTTATTAATTAATTTTTCTACATAAAACCTGACAGTTCTCTCTTTTTCTGTTTGAATCCAGTTGACAGTGGAAGCTGGAAAGTCGGTTGAGGTTGTATATCAATAGCGTGTGTAATTTTTGCTTGCTGAAATATTAAATCTTCAAGAAAATGAAAATATCTTTCTTATGCCTATTAATTATTATTTGGGTCTTACAGCCTTCCGTTCTTGAAGGCCCTTCATTGAAAGCGTTGTTTTGAAAAGAAGTTTAAAAGGTCTTCAACCATCAATTGATGGAATATTAAATCTCCTTTTTATCCCTAATAATTTGTGTAAAAAAAAAAAAGTATAGGAAATAGTAACTCCTAGTCCTATAACACAGACTATAGAATAATATATCTGTATTAACCTTATTTTGCCTGAATAATTCTGCTAATCTACTAATAAAACTGAAGCATCCATTCCAAAGTATAGTAAATAACCAGGCATTTTATTTTAATTTGTTTAAAAAAAAAGAAAGTGAATTTAAACATAGGCAATGTGATGGAACAGAAACCTAAATGCAACAGTGAATGAAAATTAAAATCATTTTGTATCCAAAAAAAAATTAAAATCATCTTACACAGTTACAGAGGTGGTTTGGCATGTAAAAATGTAATTGAAAGAATATTTTTTATAAAAAAAAATGCTTATATCTTTGAATAAAGAATACAAAGTAATGACCACTAACAAACAAATAAGGACGAAAATATAATAAATTTTGTATATTATATTATATTATTTGGCGGTTGGATGCTTTCCCACTGGGGTGAGTGGTGGCCAAACCAAACATCCCCTAAAGAGCTGAAAGGGCAGTGGACTCTTTAGACCTATAGAAAAATATGTTAAAAAAGAATGAGGCCCAATTAGTTTACAACAACGACAGTATCAACTGTGCATGGGCCATCCGTACCAAAAAAAACTTTAAGAAAGAGGAGAATCTTTTTTAAAAAAAAAAAATTTCTCCAGACCAATGTGAATAGAATCATCCTGCAAATCTGAGCCTGCTCTTTAATTATGCATGTTGGACCAAGTGGATGAGACACATATAATAGTAGTCTATACCTTTAATCATCATTTCAAAATTCAGTTTGCGTGTTTAAAAAAAATTACTTAAGAGAGAATGATCCTTTAAACAGAGTTTAAATTTTGAGGGATTAATTTCATTGCGATCAGTTATGAGGATACATTGGGTAACAAAAAAAAATTATGCCTGTTGGAAAATTGAGCCACTAATTAATGACATTTGAGTCCCTTATTATCAAGTAATTGTTGACAGTTTGATCCTTTGAACACATTAACAATTATGATATACTTCTCTTATCTTAAATTATTAAATACTTTTAAAAGAGTTTTTCTATTCCAAAATATAAAATACTTTGAGTAGATTTAAAGTTTCATTAAATGTATTAATTTTAATATTATTTTTTTCTCTATAATTAACTTATGTGCCTTCTCTTTTTAATATATTAAATGATGAGTATTTTTAAAAGTTTATATTTTTATTTTGAAAAAATAAGATTGTTAAATATATTTAATGAGAGTTATTGATATATAAGATTTTATTTAAAAATATTTTATAATTTGAGATGGATGAAGTATTACATATTGACAACTTTATATTTTAAGATAAAAGCTAAAGTGTTAATTATTCTCTTAAAACTAAAGATTTTACAGTGAAGACGATTCTAATGGTGATGTTTCACATGGTAAGAACAAAGAAATTATTTATATTTTATTTAATAAAAATATAATATTTAAATAATATTAAATATAAATTAATTTTTATATCAATAATAAAAAAACAATAAATTAATTATATATTTTTTATTAAAAAATAATAAAATTAATTAAAATAATGTCATATAAAATTTTATTGAGGTGATTTGAAATATTTTAACTAGACAGGTAATTTGTCAGAAAAAATATGTTGCCTTGGATAGGGTTGGTGAATCGAGGGAGAATTGCGGGGGCAAGCAATCATAATGTGGGACCCCTACAGGAAAAAACAAATCAAACAATTATTGCTACCATCTTGGCATCTCACTGACCCTTTATTCCCATTTAATCCAGGGCTCAAAGCTAGAGTTAAAAATAAGATTAAAATTAAAAAGTCATTTATTTAAATTTATTTTTATAAAAAATTAAATTTAAAAAATAATATTTTTTTTAAAAAATTAAAGCTTAACTCTGATAGACCTTTAAAAAATGAGTTCGAGTTTGAATTCAGGTGGCTCTTTTAACTCTGACAGGCCATTTAATAATTTATATTTTTAAAAAATATATGAAATATAATAATTAAAAATTTAATTTCTAAAATTTAATAATAATAATGATAATAATGGCTTATGGGCTTAGTCCTAAACTCTTTATATAAAAGGCAAGCTTTAAAAAAAAAATATTTTAAGAAAATTGAATTTAAGAGGTTAAGTCATTAAGAGTTAGGCTCATATGAATTAGGCTAGTCTGTTTTTCAACTCTACTCAAAGTGTACACCATTTGATTATTCCTGCAGACGCATTCACATGCATGCATGCATGCATGCATTGCATGTGCGCCTGTATTGAAGAGAGTACTCATAAGTCATGATAGGAGCAAAGCTGCATGATGCATGTGCTCATTTGGTGGTTGGCGCATGCACATTGGTCATGTTTGTGAATCGTGACAAGAACACTCAAAGCTATTTTAACTTTTTTTTTCTTCAACATTATGACGTTTTCAAATTTTGTTACACCTGAATTTGTCCCCTTTCGAAACAATTTTCAACCACATCAACATATATATTTACAATTTAAAACATCATTTTAATGAAAATAATTTAAAATATTATTTTTCAACAAGCGAAAACCTGATCTACTGATTGATAACGGATAGACATGTACCAAAAAAAAAAAAGCGCACTCTTGTACGAGTTTTATTATAAATTATAGAGACAATGGTTTCTAGAAATGTGCAGACTTTGTTTTGCGGGAAAAAAAAAAAGATCAGAAAGCCGCAATGAAATTATCAAAATGCTCAATCATGGGAATCATTTGTGGGATCTTCCATTTTAATGTTGAAGTCTTATCACAACATGCTGTGAAACATTTTTTTCTTTTAATACAACAGATAAAACGTGTAAAGAATAAGTTAATTAAATCACATTTAAAATTATTATCTCTCTACATTCTGGGTCATTGTAGATAATAATATTAAAATTATTTTTAAATGTTTGATAAGTAAAGAGATTAATATATTTATTTGTTTTTAAAAATTAATATACATAATATTTTAAAATCAGTACTATTATTAACTAATAATGGTACCGTTAGTTTGGATTTTAAGAAAAAATATTCTCAATATCAAATCAAAAGGTATTTATCTTTAAGGTTCCCGGATTTAATAATACTTACATGACGCAAATTTATCAGTCAAATTATGCTTGTTTATCATTAAAATATATCGAAAAATTATAAGTTAAACAATATTTACCATTATTAATTATTTATCACTGAAACAGCACATATTTATAAATAAAACTACAAGTCTTTGTTATTAAGGTTCATTAGGAATAAATAACTTCTGAATTTAATCTTCCTAAGTTTCGTACGTATGAGAATCACATCATGCTATCTCACGAATTATATCATCACTTTCCTGTGTCAGAATGAGAAACATGAAAATTATATTGCACTTAATACAATGTATGAGATGAAAATCATGTCATCTCACTTGATTTTCAACATGTAATTTTTTTAAAAAAAATATACTTAAAAAAAAAACCATTCAACGGTCATATATTTTAGTGAAACATTTTATTAAATAAAAATAAATATAAAAAATTATTATTTTTTAAAAAATATAAAGTATTTTTAACTGAATTTTACTCTAATAAAATAGTTAATTACTTTTTAACTAACCTTATCTTTTCATATTTACCCCTATTAAATACCCTATAATAAATATAAAATCATTATTAATAGGAATATTTTAAAAAAAAGACAATAATTATATCTCAAAAGATTAAAAATATCTTACATTTTTAAACATTTAATTTTTTAAAAAATATTTTATATTTTTAAATGAAAATTTAAAAATAATTAATTAATTTATTAAGAGTATAATTTGATCAAGGAGAGGAATATAAAATTGAGTTGAAATTTGTAAGGTAACGGGAAATACAGGTTTCATGGACCTGGAAGACACGTGAATTAAATTTCATTGGCTGGACCGCATTGACAAAGGACATTAGGATCACAAGACAATTTGGTTTGTAACGCAAACAAAAGTGATATGATTCCATTGCTTTTTCTACTTTATATATTTAATACTGTTTCATCAAAAGCTGCAAATGTTCTTATCACACTCTCGTTTCAAGAGTGCTTGATTTTGGTACTATATATATCATAGTAATTGCTTGGCCCATAATATAATTAATCAGTACCATTACATTTAATTTTCCTTCATTTAATAGAGCTGCCGTGCTTGGTTTGGCCACAATTAAATATACAGATGTGAACAGGGAAGCCTCTGTTCCTTCAAAGTGAGGCAGCCACGCTTTTGCAAACTCTTTGAGTTGATAGACTACGACCAAATCTAGATATGAGATCGAGGATCTTGTAGAATTTAATTAATCTTACATTTGCTGTTATTATTATTGTTGTCAAACTTTTAAATTTAATATTTTTAATTTATAAAATTATATCAACTCATTTATAAACTTGAATCAAATATTATGTAAAATTAATCTTACATTTACTGTTATTATCATTTTTATGTTTTTAAATTATAAAATTTTATTAACTAATTCATACATTATGCCTCGACGCAAATTTGATTAAGCTTTTTAAATTCGTCAATTTTTTATGAAGTTAAATGAGCTAAGCATATATTATGTAAAATTAGGGTTTATAGAAGTAACAAGACCTAATTCAAAGAAGGAAAAAATGTAAAAGGAAAAAAAATAATATTAATAACCAAATAAAACCAAAAAATACCAAAAATAGTCTTATTGGTTTTTATTCTCGTTTTTTATTTTTAAAAATTATGTTGTAATACAATTTTCAAAATTGTTATTGAAGCACAACAAAATAAAATTTATTTGGTTGTCTCAATTGAAAAATGGACCAATAGTGATGGTTATAGGGAGCTAATGGTGGTGATTAATAATATGAATTGGACAAGATAATTATAATTTTCAATAATCAAATGAACTATATCTTAAAAAAAAGAAAAATAAAATGAAAACAACTTAAAATTGTTTCAATTTTTTGTTTTTAAAAACAAAACATGAAAATAGTTTTCGAAACAACTAAATGAAAAACATTTATCCAAACAAAATTTTAAATTTTTATGTTTTCAAAAACAAGAAACAATTTAAAAAAAAAGAAAACAACCAGGACCTAAATTATCCTATTTTGACATTTTTATATTTGGTATGATAATCAATAAAAATATATTTAAATTAAATTATGATTATATTTTATAGTTAAATTATTTAATTATATATTTTTAATGAATATTTATTAATAAAGATAAACTCTTACAAGTTTATAATCCAAGTTTATATTTCTATTACAAGTTTATTTAAATTCATAAATTTGACAACCTTGATTATTATTATTATTATTATTAAGTTGTGTGTTTGTGTGTGTGTGTGTGTGTGTGTAAAAATATGATATCAAATACTATTATTCCTTGTTCAAGGTATGGAATTAGGTGCTAATCTTTTCAGACTAAAATATAGGGTATTAGTAACTAATTCATAGTTTTCAACATCCTATATAAGTACCTTGATAATGACAATTAAAATTTATATGCATCAATTAAAATTTATAGTTAGATAATAATTATAAAAGTTATCCAATGCTTTGTATTTTTTACGAAGCAAAATTTTTAAAAGATGTCCTACATTATCAATCAAAGAGAGTAATTGTAAACATCTATTCCAGTAAAAATTTGAATAATGATTCTTTATGTGATGCAAGACATGTCCATTTCACTAGATCCACCATCTAACCTTTGTTGGTGGATGTTAAAAACAATACTCCTTTCATGTCAATTTATAAGACAAATTTTGATAAAATTATACATATTAATAAAGTTTATTAAGTATACTTGACAATCTTATCTTTCTTTTTTCAAAACAAAAATACTCCTTTCATTAAAAAATATAACACATTTTTTTAAAGTCAAATGTTCAAAAATATAAAACATCTTAATTTTTCAGTATGTAATTAATGAATATTTTATTTAAAAGATACACTTAATAAATCACTCAACCATTTAAATTTATGCTAGACATCCTGCTGTGTGGGCTCATAAATTTAAGCAAGTCTTCAGACTATCACCCCTTGTATTCATTTACCCGTTTCCATGAATGTTTCAATGGGTGTTAGATCTCAAAGGATTGCCTATTTCATCAGAGTTTGCCTCTTTATTTGCATGGAGCTGCCACTAATTTTTTGGGTCATTTGATCTTTTCCCCTTTTGTCTGGGATCCTTTGAGTCTTGTTTTGATTTAATTGTGATTTCTATTGACAAAATTGTTACTTCTAACAACAACAAAAAAGAGGTTAAATGGTAAAAATATCCTACAACTTTTTCTCTAAGAATACCTGACATCATAAACTTTTCTTGAATCATTTTTGCTCTAAAAAGTTTAAAAAATGGAGCATTTTTGCCTCATCATTAAAAATTGCTTAACTAAAGTTTGATTAGAGTTTTTTATGATTTTGACTTCCTTCATTTTTGCATTCTTCGATCTTCATTTTCATTTATTGGAAGAAAAAAGTTAAAAAATTTACTAGAGAATGAAATCGAAAACTAAACACAAAAGGAATGAGAGAAAAAAAATACAAAAATATCATTGGTTAAACCTCAATTAAACAGTAAATGTTTGCAATTTTTAACAGTGAGACAAAAATACTCTATTTTTAAAAACTTTTGAAGCAAAAATGTTTAAAAAAAGTTTAGGATGCCAGACGCTCCTAAAAAAAAATTCAAGACATATTTGCCTTTTAACCAAAAAAAAAAAGATGATACATCCTATGAAAGTAAATATAAAAAGATAGTATTAATTTAAAAATAATTGACTAACTTATTAAAGAACATAATTTCATTAAAAATGCTTTATTATTATTTTTACTTAGAGAGTATAAATTTTTAAAAATATCTTTCATTAAATATAATCTTACAAAAGAGAAAGAGAATAATAAGGGAGAGGGAAGGGTAATAATAAAAATGTACATTTAATCAATAAAACTTTATTTTTATCAAATTATCTTATATTTTGGAGCACCAAATCACCTTTAAAATTGTCTTATAATTTGATATGAAAGTAGTATTAATTAATAAAAGTACCATGTTATAATATTGTCTGGAGAGGTTACATATACATATACATATATATAATTGATTGGAATGAATTAGATAATAGTATTAATTAATAAAAGTACCATGTTATAATATTGTCTGGAGAGGTTACATATACATATACATATACATATACATATACATATACATATACATATATATATATATATATATATATAATTGATTGGAATGAATTAGATAATATAAATAGAGTACAATACTATACAATAATAGTAATAATGAGGATGATACTATTAGCTAGTGCTATTATTTTTCTTGTGCTACCAACTTACATAATTGGGTCTGAACAAATTAAAAAAAGTAGGTTAGAGTTTAATAGCAATAATTAAAGTGGGAGAATAAGTAGCACCAAAAATGCCGTAAGCAAAGGGATTCTGCAATTTGAGAATATAAAATCTGCTGGCGGCATATAATCAAACACAAAATAATAAAGGGACTTAATGTTTTTTTTAAATAAAATTATCGGTGTACTTGTTTAAGTCTAGCGGAGGCAAAAAAAAATTACACTGGAAGAGTTATTTATATTTAAACCTATATGAATTAAAGAGTTCTAAAAAAAATAAAGAATACATAAATATATAGCTGTTACGTTGCTTCACGCCTTTGGAAACCCTGGTGGGAAAACTAGTTTCTTAATCAATGATTATTTTGACCTAACTCTGGATCTGATTAAACCAATTAAGTATTAATCCGCAACTTCGAAAACTTGATTTCTTTGAAAATTTACACAAAAATATTTTTCTTATTCAGGCTTTCACACTCAAGATTAACCCATCTCCCTTTGATATTTGACTAGAGAGGGAATACGATGTCGTTCAAGAGGAACACCAATACATGGAAACGAGTGACTCGGTCAAAGAAAAAAAAAAAAAACAAATGGGATTTGAATCTCCAAGTCGAAGACAAGCATCATGACAAATTTACACAATATAAAATTTTGGATCTCCAGAATTTAGATCTGAAATAGATGAGACCATAATATTATTTAAATATGTATATCAATTATAATTATTTATAAATTAATCATCTTGAGGTGGTGACCGTTGCATCGCGCAGTAAGTCTTATTTTTTATTTTTGGTTTTGTTTAATTAAATCTTATATGATATAATTAGTCAAGCACGTAATAGGGCGAACCTTATGTCAGAATATTCTTTTTTAGGGCAATTATATGTAACTACCGAATATAAATGGCGCTGCCTCCAAAAATGAAGAAACATACGCGGGGCACTTGATTGGGCATGGAGGGGAGAGAGGGGTCTCCATTTCTATTATCTCTCAAAACAAAACTTGACTAAAACTGGAATAGACATTAATATATATATATATAGAAATAACTATCGCTTAATACCTCTTTTCATACCAATCTTATCTGTTTATTTAACTATTCATTTAGTTTAATGATGTAATATTTGCAATTATGATATTAAAATAAACATATTATTGTTGGTAAAAAAATAAACATATTATTCATTTAAGAGTTAAAGAACAATTTCACCCTTAAATTATAGGTTCAACAGTTTAGGAGTGTTTGAAACCTTAAATTAATTTTTAGTATAATGTTCTCTTTTATTTTTTTTTTTTGAATGGAAACTGAATTTCATAAACAATCAGCAAATAGGACAGTACAACAAAGCAAATACAAGACTAAAGAGAGTCGACTCAATCATCATACGCCTCCTAAAGTAATATTAGGTGGGGGATGATCAAAGAAAGAAAATGAATTCTCCATAAAATGAGTTTCACTAGCAAAAAAATGAGTATGACTAATGATGTCCTTAGAAACAAAATTAATAGAGAAATAGACTAATTTCTATGAATGAGATTGCAAGCATTTTGAATGATGTCCTTAGAAATAGACCAATCTCTTTTAATTTTTCAAAACAGTACAATATTACCTTCTATCATTAATAAAATTTAATTTTAACTTTTAATTGACCAAAAAATTATAAAAAAATAAAAATTACATAAAAGGATCCACAAATTACAGACAATAACCCAAAATATTACAGAAAATACCAATTCTTGATTTTTTGTAATTTTTTAATCAATTAATTGTTAAAATTAAAAATTTTGTTAACAATATATAGGGCCAAATTGCATTGTTTTGAAATATTAAAAGGAAATATTATACCAAAAAAGTTTAGAATCCCTCACATTTCTGAGTAAATTGTTTTTTCCCTTCCATGCATGCTCTTTGTTTGAGACTCTGAGTATATTCTTATTTTATGCGGTAAAGCTACTTCAATTTTATCTTGATCATTTTTAATAGCCTTTTGACGTTAAATTGTTTGAGGTTTGATTTGAGCAGTGATAAATACCCAGAGAATACCATATATACATTGCATGGGGTGCTCTTGAAAATTGATTTCTTAAAAAACTAAAATAAAAATAAAAATTTAACATGTAGACAAGCATTCACAATTTGTTTGTGTGTGTGTGTGTGAGTGATTGTTATAGCTATTAAATTAGGTCATATATATTTACCATATAATTGAATGTTATTGAATTGAAGTGGCCGGTCAAAAAAGGTGTAACCAGCAAATATAAACAAATATATATATATATATATATATATGAAGAGGTAATATGAACAATGAAATAATATTGAGAAAATTGGTTAAATAAGCAATAGTCAGGAACAAAAATAGGAGCCATATAGACGCAGAAAAATAGAAATCATCTAAGTAAAACATTATTTGTTACATTAAAGCAGGTAATTATTCTGACGGCGAGTATCAGAAAGAAGGAAACCCGATATGCAAGTGAGTTTCGGGAATTAGCTATAGAATTCTGGATGGGAAATGGCGACGGTCAAGCTGATAATATCAAGTTAGAATACTGTTAACTAAATAGATAAATTTTTGTGCCAAATGAAATTATTGAGAATGTGAATGAATTCAAATGAATAATACCTTCTTCATTGAAGAAGGAGTGGAACCTTATCTTCCTCATCTTTTTTTCTTCTCCTTTTTTTAATTCTTCTTTGCAGGCAAAATTGAGCTTGGACTCCATGCACCGACTACTTTTCTGAAATAAATCCACATCATTAATTTAAATAGAGAATATGCAGTGCATTGGGTTTATATATATATATATATATAGATATGTTATTTTTAAAATTTATTCCACCTATTTTTTTTTAATATCATATCTTCTTCAGGGTTTAGCAGCCGAGAGAGAAGTAATGCAAGACAAAGCAAAGGGCAGATATGTCTTTCTAGTGCCCCTTGTTTCTACAGTTGCTTTGCTTAGAGGTTTCCCTGGCACAACACAAATGAACAAGGAAATGATGAATTTCTTAATCAGAATTGTCAAACCCAATTAATGGTACACAGCATCAATAATTCAGGGCAAAAAGGTAACTCCAGCCCCACAAAGTGATGACAACTACGTTCATGACATGATGGGCCGGGAAAGTTTCAAGCCTTCTAGACGCACCATTTTCATTAATAGGCAGATAAAAGAATGAGTTCAAAAGCAAAGAGACATGTACATGGATGACCAAGTTGGGTAAATTCTGATTGGTAGAACACCCCCCAGATATGACAAAAGAGAGTGTTAGACCAATTAAAATATTCAAACGGGCTTATCCTCATGGAAATTTCCAAATATTTTAACAGCTTAAGCAACCTCAACGTTGCTTTCCACTGACACATTCATATCTATATTTAATGCCTATAAATTTGCGAGACTTCCACAGGATGAGGTATTTGCACGCACGTCCTCTAATAAACAAAGGCCAGAGAGCTTACCGAGCCAAGCTGTCCAACGTGAAAGCCCCTGTTTTAAAGGGCATTCCCTATTTCTCTTACCTCCTCCTCCTCTTCTTCTTCACTGTGCTAACCTCTTTTCCATGCTCTAGCTAGCCACAATCACCATCTTCATCGTATCATATCATAGTGCTTTGTAGTGGGATCGAAGAGTCAAGATTAATTAACTCATCCAGTTTGAAGAATTGTTCCAAGATATGGACAGTAGGTTCAACAGCCGCAGCCTAAATATCAGTGAGCAAGATGATACAGATATAGCTCAAGAAAATGTTGCAGAGTCACCTCCTTCCGCGGTCTTTAATATCAATACCCTCGTCCCTTCTACGTCTTCCCCGAAAAGAAGGTTAGTCTCGTTACACTCTACAGCCACTTGTACACTGGACGGATAATTGATCCTTCTGTATTCTCCATTGAATTCCACTTTCTGAAAACTTGAAACTTCAGAGAAAGTTTATTCTAAGAGGATATATAAGCCACCATGTTTTTCAGTTGCTCTTGGGAGTTGAGAATACCTAGTTGTAAGCGAATTGAGAGAGATGTATATTTGAAGATATGGCATTAAAAGTTAATGGGATATGGTTTTAGCAGGCGAGCCATACAGAAGAGGGTGGTGCAAATTCCGATCAAGGAAGTAGAAGGATCTCGGCTTAAAGGGGAGAGCAATACTCCGCCGTCCGATTCCTGGGCTTGGAGAAAGTACGGCCAAAAACCCATCAAAGGTTCGCCTTACCCCAGGTACATTTTCCACTCCTTAATCACATCTCCGACCAATTTTCCAGAACTTGATAAGCAAGATTGACATGGAAACTTTGGGACTTCCAAATCCGTCTCACTTTTAGTGTGCAGAATAACGAATTGTGTGCTGTATTTTCTTAATTCTGATAGAATCTAGTGCGGCCGAAAGCAATAGGGTTCATTAGGTTTTCATGGAGGTTTTAACTTTAAGCTTATGAACGGCTAATGAGAAGATGACAAGGAAAAAGTAAATCAAATTGTCATGCCTTTGTGATTGGGCAGAGGATACTATCGATGCAGCAGTTCCAAAGGATGCCCGGCAAGAAAACAAGTGGAAAGGAGCCGCGTGGACCCCAGCATGATCGTCGTGACCTACTCTTGCGAGCACAATCACCCTTGGCCGGCTTCTCGAAATCATCACCACAACAAATCCGCCTCCAGCAAAGCCGTCGCCCCAGCCGAACCCATCGAGGCCCCGGCCGAGCAGGAACAGGAGTCCGAGGAGAAGTTCGGGGACCTCGGGGACGGGTCATTGATGAGCACGCCGGACGAGTTGGGGTGGTTCGGCGAAATGCAGAGGACGGCAACGACGTCGTCGGCGGTCCTGGAAAGTGCAATCCTGACGGGGGATGACGCGGACGTGGCGTCAATGTTCTTGCCGATGAGGGAGGAGGACGAGCTTCTGTTCGCTGACCTGGGGGAGCTGCCGGAGTGCTCGGTGGTGTTCCGGCGAGTGGGGATGGAAAGGGAGGAGGAGAGGCGGCGGTGCGCGGCGCCTTGGTGTGGGACCACAAGTTGAGGTGGGAAAGAAGTTTTGCTGTTTGACACGTTTTCTCGATGGAGCCAGACACAGAGAAGGGAGGGTTGGTGGTACTGGCACCGTGGCCCGCAAGATACAAAAAATTTTAGATACGTTTTTTTCTTTTGTTTTTTTGTGGGGAAATAGGATGGGATTGGTGACTTTAATTGGCTTGACCCATGGATTCAGCTTTGAGTAACAAGAAAATGAGAAAAAAAAAAAAAAGAGACAAGTGGATGAGATAGGTGGGGCCGTGGTGGTGGTGGGGTTGGGGGAGCTCTGTCCCAACGTGGGTGTAATTAGCATCATCACCTTTGGCCTTCCTTCTTTTAAATTTGACAGCTGGCATTTTCTGTCCTTTTACGTATATACTTTATTATTATTATTATTATTATTTGGATTTGTGGGAGTGCACTTCATCGCTGGAGTGAATGTGACTAAAAAGAGAGTTTTTGTGTCCATCTCTTGTCAATGAAGGGGAAGATCCAAATCTCAAAATTGCCATCCATCTTTGGCCGATGCGGACAAACTTGTACTGCAAATAAAAATAATGATCAACTTTCGGGAATCAAATTCCAAGATAAAGATAAAGATACCATAGGGTAAAATTACTGTTTGAAATGTGTCCGGGGACACACTTTTTTTTTTTTTTGGGTATAATGTTCGAGGACACTGTTGTTCCGCCAGACTGGTTGATCGCCTGACAGTTTTCAGGGTGAAATAAGTTGGGTCAGATGAGTTGAAATGTCCCCTTATTTGAGTGACTACATGGATTTGTGGGAAAAACGAATCCGATAAGAACTACTCGATATCACTTTAACTCGTACACAGGGCTAAATTGATTTTATCTGCAATTGCACTGCATCAGCATGTTGTAGTGCAAATAAGCTCTTGTAGTGCAAATAAGCTCATTTCCTTCAAGTTCATTTACTTTAATTAGAAAAAAAAAAAAGAAGGGGCAAATAGCAAATGCCCCCTGGATGATGTTTTTTTTTTAAATGATCATTGAATTTCAGCTTTTATTTATTTATTTTTTTGGTATTCAAAAGTTTAAATGAGTTAGGTTTCAAGAATTTATCATCGACAAGGCATACTTCTAAACTTAAAAAACATCTATAGAAGTACTTATAAATCGTCTACTAATAAGATTCTTATATTAATAGTGAAATTTGATTCTATAACCTCCTATATTTATTTGCTTTCATATTATGCTGGTCATAATTCCTTTTTTTAAGCAAAACACAGGCCATTTTATTAATAACAAAAAGAGAGATTACACTCACTAATAGACTAAGGAAATCAGGAAAAAACATTTAGGATACAACCTACAAACAGAAATCAACAAAACAGAAATAAGCCTAGGATACAAACTAAAAAAATCCAAAGAAAAAACAACAAAAAGACAAACCAGAACAACACCTGCAAAACAAACAAATATTAGCCAATGCTAGCTTTATCGGCCAAACCAGAAGCTAAAATCTTGAGATCCTTCAGTGTAACATCTTGAATTTGTATCCTCGAATTAACTAAACTTAATTATGATAGTTGAGTAAAATTGGTGTGATGTGTGGTTAGGGAGGTTTAATAACTGATTTTAGGTTGCGTTTTAGCCCTAATTATGGGTTCAGTATGCGGTTGGGCTAGTTGGGCATCGAAAGGAGAAGAAAACAAAGATAAAGTATTGTTGTGCCATATGCCATGACGTGATATAGATCCACCATGGCACACAAATGCAACTAAGGTGTGAAGGAGACCTCTCTGTGCCATGCGCCATCACGACGCATAACCCCTTTTCTACAGAAATAAGTCATAAAATTGAGATGACAAATAGAGAGAAAGAAGGAGAGAATGAGAACAAGCAACCAAACTCTATTAGGGTTTATTCTTAGACAACATTGAGAGTGTTTTGGAAGCTATAAACACCAAAAGTAAGTATCATACTCATTAATCTCTCATTTTCTTCCACGTTTATAAGGTTTATGGTTTGGGTTTGATAGTGAAAAATGATTTTTGGTCCATATAGGTTATATGGGTTCGAATCCATTGACTCAAATGGAGTTAATGGGAATAGATTATAGTATCTAAACCTAAATATATTGAGTTTTTGTGATTTTAGTGTTTGGGCCTCATTGTTATACAAAAATGACATTGATCAAGGTTGTTGGAAGAGTTATAATGCTATAAATGAGAATTTAATGGCTCATTAATGCTAGTGAGGACTAAAGAGAGTTGATAAACCTAATAAGTAGGCCCAAATATAAGCAATGTGGGCATTGGGTAATTTAGAAATAGAAAGTGAGTTAAGAGTTATGTGTGATTGACATTATTAATGAAATCTAACTTGGTTAATTGTAGATTTAGCTCTTAAGCACCATTGATGCTTGGGAATTCAAGCTTGGAAGCTATAATATTAAGAGTAAACCTTTGACCTCTTAAAGGTTTGAGGTATGAGGAAAACCTTGACTACACACCTTTTTAGGAAAACTAAAGCAAGATATGGGGAAAATTGGAATTGCATTGGCTATTGGCTTCACAAAAATTTTCCTCCTTGCAAACGTTAACAATAGTTGCTTCCAACCTTGAAACTTTATAGCCATTCTATCACAAAATTAAGAGCACCCGCCTTTGAATGCCCCCACAATATGGGCATTCCTAAATATTTCCCAAGTTCACCATTAAATTTAATATCTAACTCCTTAAAAAAATCTTTCTTTTCTTGATCAGGAGAATTCTTAGAAAAGAATACACATGACTTATCAAAATTGATAATTTATCCCGATGCCCTATAGTATACTCATAGAATATTCCTCAATATTTTACAATTCTACCTCTTTACATTTACAAAGAAAAGGGCATCATTTGCAAATAATAATAATAATAATAATAATAATAATAATAATAATAATAATAATAATAATAATAATAATAATGAGATAGCACAGGATATTTACTAGCCAATTTTATACCTTATAGCTTCCCCTTCTTTACATACCATTACATCATAACCGACAACACATCTATTGCAATAATAAACAATAAGGGGACAAAGGATCCCTTTGTCTTATACCTATCTCTATATTCAAATCAGCAATCTTCTTACTAGCCACCACTCGATGTAAGCTAATAGACTTCACACAATTCATAATCTAAGGTACCCATTTCCTACTAAACCTCATTTTCAATAACACAACTTCAATAAAACCCCACTTAAACCTATCATAAGCTTTATTCATATCAATCTTTACAGCCATCTCATACTTCTTAATTTTTTTCCTATTTTTCAAATAATGAAAACCTTCATGGGCAATTAAAATATTATCTTAGATTGGTCTTCAAGTCACAAAAGCCCTTTGATTCTCAAAAATAACTCTGGTCAACACATTCTTCATCCTATTAGATAGAATTTTAAACACAATCTTATACACAAAGTTACACAAACCAATTGGTCTAAATTGCCTCACATTTTCAACTTTTTCAACTTTGGGATTAGCACCGCATTAGTGCCATTTACAGCTTCTAAACTAACATTATTATCAAAGAAATCATAAACCATATCCATAATTTCTTTACTAATGTTACTCCAACCTTTTTGATGGAATACATCTGAGAAACCATTCGAGCTTAAAGCCTTCAAACTACCTAACTGAAATACAGCCTGTCTGATTTCTTCAACAGAAACCTTACTCTCCAATAGCTCATTATCTGCATTAGTAACTTGACATTTAACAAAACTCAGTTCCTCTTTCATCTCTAAACTCCCTTGAGATGCAAATAGCTCAAAGTACAATCCAATAAAGGCCTCATTAATGTGATCCTCCTTCTCCAGCCACAACCCCTCACTATTTTTCAACCTTGTCCCCTTATTTCTCATCTTCTGTTGTATTGTGGTTGAGTGAAAAAGTCTCGTGTTTCTATCACTCGCCTCAACCCAACCTACTCTTGAACATTGCTACCAAAATAATTCTTCCCTGTCCCAAGCCATCTCAATTTCATTAATCAGATACTTAATCCTTTGCCTCTTTTCCCTATTCAGTAAACCCTTATACATTCTTCCAATTCATTGGTCAACTTATCAACCACTTTCCTAGCATTAGGAAAGACTTCATGACTCCAATTCCACAAAACCCTCCTACAATGGTTCAATTTGTCTACCATATCCTTTACCTTATTACCACCTTAATTACACACCATCTCCCATCCCTGCCTTACCACTTTCAAGAAATCTTCATGTTCAGACTAAATAATCTCAAATCTGAACATCCTCAAAACTCTAAATAGACAAGCTTTACAATCTATCAATACCAAGTGATGATTAGAACCCACCAGTACAATGTGAGTCACAAGAGCCTGCTAAAAACTTTCCTTGAACTCAACATTAACAATAGCCCTATCAAGTCTCTCCTTAACAAACTCATTACCTATCCGATTATTACGTCAAGCATACTTAGATCTTTTAAAATCTAAGTCCAACAACTCACAATTAGAGAGCATACATTGAAACATCAAAGCCCTTCAAACATCTATTGGCTTTCTTCATTGCTTCTCAAAATTAGAAATGATGTCATTAAAATCATCAACACATAGCCACACACCCTGAAGACCAGCAACAATATTCCTTATCTTATCCTAAACCAAATCTTTCTCCTCCTCCTTGGGTGCCCTTTACACAAATGTAACATAATTAGGAACTTTCAATCCTCCTGACTCCATGCTAACATGAATAATATTTTTTGAGTTATGCCAAATGTTAATGACAACCTCTTGCTTCCACCACAAAGCCAAACCACCCCTAATACCCTTTGGTTCCACATAAACTTCTTTATCCATCCTACACCTTTTTTTTAATTTTTTTCAACTTTTCACTACTCACCCACATCTCTATTAAGAAATCAATCAAGAAATTATTCTTCAAAACCTCCTCCCTCAGTTTTTTAACTATCAGGGCTCTCTTCATGCCTTGACAATTCTAGGATATGAACCTCATGGTACCTTGGTGGCTTTTTGAGGCCAGCCACTAGTACCTTTAGCATTTTTACTACCCAATCCTCTATTCTTCCTTGCCTTGAACACAAAAATCCCATCCTTAACTTTAGGCTCTTCGCAATTAGGGAAAATCTCCTATAAGACTCCTAGTAACTTGTTTTCCCTCTAAGCATTAGGTTCTTTTATTCTCTTCCTGCTACCTCTTCTTAATTGCGATTTAACTTTACATAAGTCATCAAGAATAGCCACTAGCTCAACAATGGGGATCACATCATCTAGTCCCACTTTATTTCTCTTAGACCTTTCCATATTTAAATCCTCTTCAGCCATACATTTGATACCTAACCTCTTAACCCCTTCTATAACCTCAAAAATTTCTTGATGAACAATAGGAATAATAGCCTGCTTAGTGTTGGAAATTGTGCCTTAGGATCAATTATTGTACAATGCACATTGTTATTTAACAAATTTCTCTTTTATTATCATAACAATTACATGTTCAATATGATAACTGTATCCCTAGACAAACTATAGTGATTGTCCTAAATGTCCCTGGTCGGTCATCTTTAAGGGATCATATATAAAACAAGACTAGTATGACTTTGATTAATTATAGAGTTACAAATTAAAGTCATAAATACTTGAAAGAGTACAAGGTACTGGACCGACCGCTATGAGAAAGCTACATGGTATAAGTCATAAGTTTATCTCATATGTAACTATATCACTAAGCCCTTTAACTTGAGATCATCATGGATTCCTACGTGATGACTACTAAACTTTGACCTAGTCAAAAGTCACCTCTGACCGAGTTATCATAAAGGCTATAATTGAGTTTAGTGATATTTATGTAGAGGAATATGAGTAGTTAAGATAAAATTTATCCCTCACATTAAGTGAGTGATATTATTGGGCCTCTCGATGAGTAAGACTGAGAAAATGTATGGCTATACTATAATGAAAAGGGTTTTTCCATTGATACTATCAGTCTACTTAGAGATCGAGAAAGTAACGGTCAAGTAAAGGAAAATGACAATTTCATATGTCATGCTTGACCAAAATATCGTGTGACAAAAAGAATGTGATATGGTTGCATGATAGGTTACGTCGGATCATGGATCCCTATGTGAATTAGGTAGTTGCAATGTCTTACTAGAGGCCACTTATGACTTGTGGGCTAATAGCGTAATTAGCTTACTGTCAATTTCATATAGGCCTACAGGGTCACACACAGGAACAGCCCAACTTGAGCTATAATGTCCAAGTTCATTGAATCTGAAATATGTCTAAATTCAATGAATGGAATATAGGGTGAATGAATTATATATATATATATATATATTTGAATATTTATTTGATAAATATTTATATGTTTATATTTATATGAAATATGAAATATAAAATATAATTATATATATTTATTCAAAAAATATATATATATATACATATATATCCATATATGTGTATATATATGATATATGTATATGATATATAAAATTAAATATAGATAATATATATATATATATATTTTGAAAATATATATATATTCGCATATATATAATATAATATGTATATGTGATATATTATATTATATTATATTAGTTTTAAATTTAATTTTATATGATAGATTAAATTTAATAACTAACATGATATGATAGAATATCATGTCAGTTTTATAATTTAAATTTATAAGATAAATTTAAATTAGATATAATATTATAGATTAAATTTATGAGATAAATTTATTT
The DNA here is from genome assembly GCF_029017545.1 of Prosopis cineraria. Taxonomy (NCBI): domain Eukaryota; kingdom Viridiplantae; phylum Streptophyta; class Magnoliopsida; order Fabales; family Fabaceae; genus Prosopis; species Prosopis cineraria. The sequence goes on from NW_026555334.1 coordinate 25,193,173, forward strand.
AATTTTTGTGGGCTTTTAAGTGAAAGACGAAAACCCTTATCTATATGCTATATATAAATAGGGACGTCCTTTATGAAGGATGAGAGAGTTAGAAAAGTTCTGACAGCAAAAACACTTTGAGAGCTATGAAATGTTCTATAGAAAGAAAAATTAATGTGTAAAGAAAAATAGACGCTGAGAGCGCTAGCACGCTATTCAAGTTGGAGAGTTATTCGTGTGGATACCGATAAAGGGAACAGATCTACATTGTCAACTCTTGAGATCCAAATTCTTGAAGAGAATGTGCGCTAACTTCAAAGAATTAAAAGGTAACTCTTCTATCCACCTTGACTTAAACGAGTTTGTTCGGTCCATATCATGATAGGGACTTTAGAATTTTAATCTTCCGCTGTACCTTCCTATCTTTGAACACTGTATTTTGTTCAGGCCTTTTTTAAGTTTAATAAAAATAATAATGAATTCAGCCAAAAAATATAAAAATACAAAAAATAAAATTTAATCCTTTTTAGGATTATATTTTCAAAAAAAAAATAATAAATTTTTAATAAGGTCTAATTTTATTTTAACTTATATAATCTTTTGTTGGTTAAGATTTTATTTCTTTTAGTTCATTAAAATAGCCAAAAAATATAAAAAAAAATAAAATAAAATTTAATCCTTTTTAGGATTATATTTAAAAAAAATAAAATAATAATAATAAAAAATAATCTAACAAAAAAAAGGTATTCTTACTTTATTCAAAATCAAATTTTTCTCTCTAATCTGATTTCCAAAATTATGATTAACATAATATGAAAAAATAAAAAAAAGAGCGTAAAAAAAAGAAGAAAAAGGCATTAAAAACATATATATATAAAGGCATTAAAAGCAAAAATCCTGAAAGGATTGGCAATTTCACCCAGCCCACACACATGACACAAAAGAACACAGGCTGATCGAATCAAGTATTTAGGTTGAACACAGAAGCACACATACACGACATAGAGTAGAACGCACACACACGTGAAGCAAAGCATAGAGGAGCCCTAGATCGAGCTTTTTAGCCAGAGCAGAGCAGAGCGAGCTATACACAACAGCAGAACAAAGACAGAAGGTGAAACCTAGGACAAAAAGCCAGAGCAGAGTAGACCAAGCAGGGCACGACAGTCACACATAAAAAGAGGAAAAGGAAAGCAGAAGCAACGATGAGAAAAGGCAACTGAAGGTCAAACATTTCAACCACCCTGAGCATTTTTGGCCAAATGCAAAAGAAAAGTAGAGGAATCAGAAGAAAAGCGAGAAGACGGTGATGCACATGAACACAACAAAGGCAAAAACTTGGCGAAAGGGAAGGAAAAGCAAAAATAGAGATGATGATTTGAGAAAGAAGCGTGTAATGGTAAGTGGTAGTTGACTCTCTATATAAAATCCGAGCCTGGAATTGAAGAGGGGAGAGCTGGATGAATTTCTATAAAGAGGAATCAGGCAAGAAGAGACCGAAACCTTTGTTTATTCTTTTGAAGAAGGGGATCGAGAAGAATTGAGGGAATTCATAGCTGATTTTAGAAGTAATCTGAGTCTCTAAAGGCGAGAGAGGTTTGGAAATTCTTAGCTACTGCAATAGGTTCGAAATTCATGAATCCAAATTATTCTAACTTTAATCGATCAGCTTATGTTAGCTGGTTGACTATCTGCCTCTTGTTCTTTCTGACTACGATTCGGTGTTAGGAATCTAGAGTTGAAAATTAGGTAGAATTTTTTTGTGTTTTCTTTCTTCAGTTAACTTGCAGGGGGATATGGGTTTAGCTCAATATATATATATGTTGAGTGAATGATCTAGGTTTAACTCAATATATGTATGTGTTAAACAAATGTCTGGGTTTAGCTTTGTATCTATATGTGTTGAGCAAGTGTTTATCCTATCTGAATAACTTGTGCATATTTGAGGTTATTTAAAAGCTCAAAGACAGATTAGAAATTTAAGATATCATTTGATTTAAAAGCTGGTTTCATAATCTGGTGGTTGGCATTGCGTAAACTATCCAAATTTCAATATTTAATGGTATATTAGTAAAATATGAGAGTGTGGTTATGGGTTTGAATCATATTGTTTCTTTTTCATTTCTAAGTTTTCATAGATCATTGTTCAACTATTTATAAGATTAGATATGATTTATGCCCCTTAGTAATCAGAGAATGTAGTTCAATTCAATTTTTAGCCTCATGGTATTTGAAGATTTATCATCGTACTTACTTACTAATCATGAGAATTTGTTAATCTCATAGTGACTGTTTTGGGTATGGTTGGATCATAATATTAATCCTTATCCTTTTTTTTTGATTTACTGGCCATGAGAGATTTTAAGAAATCCATATAGGCATTCAAAATATCATCTACCATGAAAATTAATAAGGTTTTGTAGGTAGATAGATCCAACTTGTATATATTGATATGAATTTCAATGATCCTCCATCATAATTAACCTTTTTTTTAACTTAAATTGATAAAATATCTAAGTCTTCGTGTGAAAGTTCAGGGAATTTTCATAGAAATTAATTACATTATCATATAGGATAATAAATTCTCACAGATAATGTGATTGTCAATTTATATATAAATTTTTGTAAATAAAATAAAATAATAAACTTTTTTTAATAAAATTAATTAATTAAATTAATATATTTACGTGATGACCATAAAGTCTTTTAGCCATATGAGATTTCCTAATCTCTATAAATTGTTAAGATAATCATTTTATCGTGAGTTAATAAGACTCTGCTGTCATGATGATTACTAGTTTTATCATACCCTGTGAGTGATAAAAGCTCTTGTTGGCATATCAAATAAATTTTTAATATATAAAAGAACATATATTAAAATAAAATGTTTTGTAAATAATCTAAGATTTCATATGATAAAGACAATATGAAATTTTAAAAGGCATTAAGGTCATTTGAATTATTTAAATGTCCACTAGTGACAATAAATCTCCGTAGACATGTTAGAATTTTTTTAAAAAAAAATATAACAATAATACTTTTCTATGTTGACAAAGTGAATTTTCAAAATAAAAAAAAAGTATAACAAAGAAAATAGTTTCAAAAATATAAATGAGAATAAGAAAATTATCTTTACAAATTAAATCATACCAACTCACAATTTATAAAAATTGTTTTGTTTGCGATTGATAAGTTATTTTTATTCCTCTTTTTATGAAAATTTTAAATAACGAAAACCATTGACAATATTCTTAGCCCGAACTATATGGACTTTGATCCCCATCACAGAGTACATAAGTCTTAAAGTCAGATTCTGATTCAAGTCCTCCCTTGTAAATAAATAAATATTTCTCACTTAATTCTTATTATTTTTATATCAAACACATGAACATAAAAGGAATAATTAAAATAATTTTAAAACCATATTAATATAGCACAACAAACGTCAGGTAACTGTTCTCATGAATGAGTGTTGTGAGGTGCCTAACACCTTCCCCACACTCAATTGACTCCTGAACCTATTTTTTATTTTCGCAAACCATCCTTATTCTCCTTTAATCGATTTTCGAAAATTTACCTCAAAACTTTAATGACGACTCCTCATTCCATCGAGTTCTAGCTACAAAAGCCGAAACCTCCGCTCACGCCCTGTTCGCATCACATTTTCCAAGTGCGACACTATCCGACACTTAACAGCCTCATCATTCAACATAAGGTCCACCGAGAAATTATTATCACAATGCATCACTAGCTCATTAAAAACACCTTAATCACTAATTCCTTTCCAAAAACATCCTTACACCAACTCGACCCACCTATTTCAGGCCCAAATGTTCTAGTAGACTTCTTCAGACAATCATCCACAGCTTAAAAAGGTTTGCCACATACATTATTATTATTTAATATCATATCACTATCAACCTTCTCTTCCCACAATCTTGAACCTCCTCTATCCCCTACCTTACCCCATCCTACTTCCTCCTAACTTTATCACAAACATCTTGTCATCATTAATACCATAATCACCATTAACATCACCCTCCTTCTCCTAACTCTTATATCCCCTATTGTCCATTTTCCTTCTCCTACCAGAAAAACATTCAATCTAACCATCCTTCACAAACCTCGTGGCCTCCTCAATACTTCTAACTTGATTAGTCGAAAGCGTGGCTTCATACTTCGATACATCATGATTCACTACTGAGATTAGCCTTTCAACTCTACATAACCTAGGCTCATGCCCAATCTTGCCACAGTGAAAACAATAATTCTGTAATTATTCATACTTGGTCAAGCACCACACGAGATCCTCATTAGGAGTGGGTATCCAGAAGCCCTCTACTGGAGGCCGTTTCAAATCCAATAACACATGAACTCACATAAAGCTCCGTAGTAAACTATCATCATATTGAGAATCTTTACCATAACCTCCTCTTCCATGTGACCGCAATTTGAATCGCATTCTCCACATACATCACTTCCAGTGGCACATTGAGCAACTGAATCTAGATCAAACATTTGCTAAAATCATAGACATCAAATGCATGAAACTTCCTCCACTCTTGCATGTTGAGCAATGGACCATTGATCGACCACTGTCAACCACGTAGGATCCTCCAACATTCCTCCTCATCAATAAATTTGAAAATGAAATCATCATCTTCAATGTCAATAATCTTTAATTAGAGTTGGGAATAACAGCTAGGTCTGATAGGTTGCCCATTTAAGCCTATTTTTATAAAGGTTTGGACTTGAAAAAATATCATTTTTAAGAAAAACTAGGCTTTGAAGCCCAGCCCTAATAGGCCGTGAAAAAATAGGCTCAAGCTCATGTGGCCTTTTTAGGTCCTTTTTCATTTTTAACTCCAAAAAAATAAAATATTTTTATTTTTTAAATTGAATTTAAACTTTAAAATATATTTGTAAATTTTAATTTTTTATTATTTATTTTAAATTTTTAATATTATAACTTATATTTTAAAAAATATGAAATGTTATAATTGAAATTTTAAATTTTTAAAAAATTAAAAAAATAAAAATAAAAATAATAAGAGCTTATAGGCTTGAACTCGAACCCTTTAAATAAGAGTTGAACTTTAAAATTAAATAATTTTTGAAAAATCAAACTTAAAGACTTAATTTATATGGGTCAAGTTCACCTGTTTCTCACCTCTATCTTAGTCCTTCATTCAAATTCCAAGCTTTCCTCAACATTTTTCAAAGGTCGGACGATTCACAACCTTATCGGCAATCAATTCACAACCTGACGAACTGATGATGCTTTAATTTAATGTGATTATAAAGTTTCGCATTTTTCTCTCGTGGATCAGATCTTCAGTACATTATATTTTTATTTTATCTTATTAGATTTGAGGGATATGGCTAGGCCGGCTTGAACCCCTAAAAGTCAAATTCACATAAATTGTTTTGACTTTTCATGTGATGATGCTCTGTGATACGAACCAAAAGCTTAATAAATTGGTGTTTATATTTTATCTGTGACGACTTGCAGCATTTAAAAGTCCATCCGAATAATATTTTAATTATCCCCTATAAAAAAACAAAAAATCTTACAGATCAAGCAAAGAGGACAAGACAGGAAAATCACTTGAAGAAAAAGAAAACGAGAGAGAGAGGGAGAGATTTGACCATTAAATCAAAATTTCAGGCATTGATTGAGAGATTTATAGCTACTAATGAATTCAGATTTTTCCTAATTTATAGCTACTTCATCTTGTCTTAGTTATATGTGGCATTTAGCACCGGAATTTTAAAAAATTTAAATTTTATTAATTTTATCTTAAAATTTAATAAGTTTCCTACTCTATCATTTTAATAAGGACAAAATAAATTAGTTTTAATAATTTTTCTTAATATTTAATAAGAGTAAAAATGCAAAGATGAATAGAAAAAATAGTAAAGTACCCTATGGATAGAATCAAAATTAATATTTTCTTTCTACTCCATAAATAGGATTAGATGAGTAAATAAGAGTGTCTTGTAAGGAGTAAGAATATGCTATATGATACATGAATAGAGTTCACATCTCTTATTTAATTTTTTTTATTTACTAGAAAAATAATTTACTACTGATTAAGGAGCTTATATCTTATATTATTTTGTTTTCAACAACATGTATGAAAGGAGTATTTTCTTTAGTCTAAAATATAAGCATTTTCTTGCATATCTTTGGTCCAAAATAAAAGCATATTAGTATTTGTAAAAAAAAAAAAATTCATTTCCCATTGTATTTGTTAACATATATTTTTGTGTTTGTGAATATATGACCTTCTTCTCGCCCATTTTGAATTAGACCTAAAAATTAATATATATATATATATATATATATTTATGGAAATAAAGATTTTATTGATAGTCAAATTAGTAAAAGATGTTTATATTTTAATTTGGAAAGAGTATGATGCAAAAGAGTAGACGTAGAAAAAAACAAGTGTGTGAAGATATAAAATGTGAAGGCATATTTCTTTAATTTCTGGGTCACTTTCTCTGTTGTAACTATATTTCTATCGCAGAGTTTTATATGTTTTCGGCCACTGTCAAAATAAGTGACAACGGCCTATTTGACAAAGAAGGGGGATTCATCAAATCAAATAGGAATCATGATCCTCTACTCAGCACAATCTACATCTCAATCATTCAGATTAAATTTAAATAATTTATTACGTTTTATTTCAATAAATTGTTTTCCAGAAAAGCACTAGACCAGATGAAAATAGCTTTTCAACAGACTCCAAAAAAAAAATGTATATTGCATATTTTTCATTTAACAAAACAAAGACAACCCTAACAAATGAACACGAGCCATCTGGTCTAGCAAGCGCATGAAGAATTAAACTATTATTCATCATGAATTGAGAAAAAAGTATACGAAATTTATTTCTATTTTTTTTTAAATGAAGATATAGATACTTAAAAAACAGTTCTAAGAATTTTTTAACATTCAAAGTGTGCAATTAGTTAAGTCTAGATTTATTAATAACTATAATTAAAATTTAGATAACAGTATTTTCGAAAAAAAAAATGTTTTTTCATGGTCTTCTCAGCATGAAGTGAAGAGGTGTCTATATTTTATTTTCCAGGGAAGAGATACACACTTTCAAGTTTCAAATTGCAATACTATATTTAAAGAAAAAAAAAAAGGCTTCAACTTGTAATAAGGGCAGCCCAAAGAAAACTATGAGCCGGCTCATTTGGTTGATTAACGTTGGGCTTTCAACTGTGTGTAATTCTAAAGAAGCCTGGATCCGATGATTGCTGAAAGGATAAAAAGTTAGGAAGATGGTTAGTGCTTCCAAGTTACAATATTTTCTCTGGCTAGGGCTATTTTTTGGTATATAAAGTTTAGATCTATATATTGATATTCATTATAACCAATTCTTCAATCAAATCTTAAAACTTGGATTTATTTTAAATATAATCATAGTCATCATCATATATTTTTTTGAGAGTCTAAGATTATCTCTCTTAAAGTGTCAAAGGCAAATAATAGATCTCTCTCAATTAAGTTATTATGCACATATATATTTGTCAAGATGAGTTTGTCAAAAAGATCAATTAAAAAAAATTGGAGAGGAGGAAGATTAGAATTAAAAGAGTATTTTATTAATATTGTTGGTGTTCTTGTATTACAACCCTATCATTAAAAAAAAAAACACACATAACAAGTCAATTATCTTCATTGCAGACTAAAAAAACCCACAACCTGTAATAAAGAAAACCAGAAAAACTCCATCAATCATCCTTATTTATATTGTATCTAAAAAACCACAAAATAGATAAGACCTCTAATCATCATACTCCACGAAGATCAATTTTTGGCTGTCCGTTTGACCAATCGACTCACCTTCATCATCATACACAAAACAAATATGGTGTGCCACTTGATGTGGTGGCACCTCAGATAGCGTGACTAGAGGTGACGATGCCTCAACTGGTGGACCAACCTCCTCCTCAATCTCCTTGTCACACAGTCTTCTTATGTGGCTATGTCTATGTGATATATTGATGTGTGTGTAAATGTTTACACACACAGAGACACATATAAGTAGTTTAAAATAGGTACCCACATTAATCAAAGAGGGTACAGTTTCCTCCAAAAGAAAACAAAAATTTCATTTTGTTTTAAGTTAAAATTGCAGTTACTCCAATTTAAAATTAAAATTTTCCTCAATAAAAAATTAATCGATCCACAATCTTCTTAAAATTATGAAACATACAAATTTAAAAAAAATTATTTATATTTATTATAAAAATAAATATTTGGTCCAATTGAAATTAATATGTATTTTTAAACTTTTCATGTAATTTATTTATATATTATTTTAGTTTGTATTTTAGCATTATATTTTACTTAAAAACATTGACATTTATATTTAGTATAAATATTGCCTCCTCTAATAAACTTTTATGGGTCCGTCACATGTTTAAATTGTGCCATTATGTAAGAAAAACTAAATGGTCTAGAAACAAAATCTAGTGATAAACACTATGCCATCATAACAAAAATTTCAGATGTTATGTTATTTCACTCTTGATAACCCATTCGTCCTCTTTTCCAATTTCGAGAAGCCACTTCTCAAGATTAATAAGTGTTATCAGTTTATAAGAGTTATTAGAAGATTTTGATACCACAATCTAAAAGTGGACACATATAAACATTCTAAATGCCGTCGCTGCTATTGCTTGGCTAGGAAAGAATATGCGCAAGCATAGGGAACAATTTTTCACATTGCTTGACTTGCATGGAAGCTTTAATTTTAGGCTTCCTAGTCATCAGATCAAGCACCATATTTGGCACCAATTGTTACAGACGCCATGCTACATAATGAGGTGGTATTGAGTCAACAACATGCTAATGATTATCCATAGTCAAAAGTTTACGACTGAGGCACAAGGTGAAATGCATGCAAATAAGATAGAGCAAGTCATTAAATATAGTAACAGAAGGGTGTTAAACATTTAGTTGGTTGAATCTCTCTTTGTATGATTTTCCCTCTAAGTTTGTTCTATTATTTCTCCTGCTAAATTTTATTGATTACATTCTTAAGCTTTTCTACTATAGTCTAGCTTATTGTATTAAGACTATATGTTTTCGTTCATTTTTATTGAATAATATAGTGGAGTAACTTTGTTGTCAATTTCCTTTGTGTTTTCTTGTCTATTTGTAGTGACTATTACATAGGTGTTTCATTGAAAGATCTGATAGCTAACGGAACTTGGTTGAAGGAATTATCAAATGGATTGGAAGAGCTTTAAGAAGTAGGAGAGCGACAGGATTTTGCCCACAATAGCCGAATGGATAAATTTGAGAGCGGCATGGACAAGATGGTGATAAACATTATGCCATCATAAAAACTTTTTAAGATGTTATGTTATTTTGCTTCTGATAATCCATTTGTTTTATTTTTCATTTTTGAGCAATCACTTCTCACCACTAACAAGTATTCTTAGTCTATGAGAATTATTAAGAGATTCTGATACCACATGTTTAAAAGGGTATGCACATAAACATCCTAAATGCTATGGCCGCAATTTCTAGATTAGGATATAAGCGAGTATAAGGAATCATTCTTCACATTGCTTGACATGCATGGAAGCTTTAATTTTAGGTTTCCCTTAAACCAAGTTATTAGATCTGGCACCACATTCGGCACCAACTGTTAAATGACTATCCTTGTAAGAAGCATGTGACTGAGGCACAAGGTGAAAATGCTTGTAAATAAGACAGAGCAAGTGGTTAGATGTAGTAACAAAATTCAAGTGCCATTAGGAAAGGTTAGGGCGAATAAAGAATATATAAAATAAGCTCGTATTGAAAAAGGGTGTTAAGCATTTGCTTGGTCGAATATATTTTTGCATAATTTTCCTTAAGTTTGTTTTATTCTTTCTTCTACTAAATTTTATTAATTATGTTCTTGAGCTTTTCTACAATACTCTGACTTATTGTACTAAGACTATATATTTCTATTCATTTTTCATTAAATAATATAACCGAGTAGCTTATTTGTAGTTAATTTCTTTTATTTTTCTTGTCTATATATGGTGACCATTACATAGATGCTTTCATTGAGAGATCTTATGGCTAACAGAACCTAGCTAAAGGAATTATCAAATGAATTGGCAAAGCTTCAGGAATTGAGAGAGTGATGGGATTTTATGTACACTAGTCAAATGGATAAATTTGAGAGTAACATGGACAAGATGGCGATAAAACAATATGCCATCATTAAAAAAATTTTAGATGTTATGTAATTTCTTTCCCAACTGTCCATTTGTTCTCTTTTTCATTTTGGAATGGTCATTTCATGCCACTAAAAAGTTTTTTTCAGTCTATAAGAGTTATTAAAAGCTTCTGATACCACATATCTAAAAGCATATACATATCAACATTTTAAATGCTGTGGCTACCGTTGCTCGGCTAGGATAAGAGCGAGCACTGAGAACCATTCTTTAAATTACTTGTGTAACATCCTAAAATTTTTTCCCTAATTAATTAAGCTCATATAAGATAATTATGTAAATTTAAGTATAATTAGATTTAAGGATGATTAGAGATGGCTAATAGATTTATTGAATTTGGTTTTAGTCATTAAATTAGGTCTCAAAGTGAATTAGGCCACTTGGGATCAAATTAAAGAAAAAATAAAAATTTAGCCCATTGTGCATTATACTGTAGCATAATGTCATGAATTTAATTTAAAAGGGCATCTACATGTGCAAAAACAGAAAGAAAAAAGAGGAGAATGAAGTGGCTCGTGATTCTCTTATATGGTGAAGAGGAGATAGGGCATGATTTTGTTAGTGTTTTGGAGAGATTTAGAACTTTTCATAACTAAAGTAAGCTTCCCTTACCATTCATCTTCCTCTCTATACCATTTTTAAGTTAGGATTTACAATTGAAGAATAATTTTCAATCCTTGAGAGCTTTAGGTCTGAACCCATTAACTTAAATAGAGTTAATGTGAGTTATTTAAGTTATTTAAGCCTAGAGATAGTAATTTTATGTATTCATGAGAGCGGACTCTTAATTATGGTCAAATTTATTAATTAAAGTGCCATTAATGATGAAGGTTGGAGTTATTGGAAGCCACTAATAGTGGTAGATAGGGTTTAATGAAGTTAATTAGAGCTAATGAGAGTTAATAAACCTAATATGGTGATTAAACTCAAGAATTGAGAGTTTTGGGTAATTAAAGCGTTAAAACTTGAGACTTGAAAGTGAGTAATTTATGACATTGATGATGATTTTGAGTTGTTGGATAATATATTAGTGATTATTTAAGTTGTTGAGAACTAAATAAAGTTAATGGAATTAATGAACTCATTAGATGTGAGATTGATTTTATAGTTGAGAAATTTGATTATTGAAGTATGAAATTAAATGTTGGAAGTGATGGTTTTGATGATTATTAGTGATAGGTGTTGATGTTAATTATAGACTAACCTCATAAAGTACTAGTGAGCTTGAATTTAACCTAGAAATCAAGTTGTGATTGATGGGTAACATTTGATCTCTCTAAAGTTTGAGTTAATCAAGAAAAATTAGCTTGTATATTTGCTTGATTAATTGATTATACAAGTGTGAAGAAATTATTTGAAAAGCATGACATATTTCATAAATTTATATTTGATGTAAGTTGTGTCAATCTGAATAAATTTATGTGATGTGATAAAATTGATGTGAATGAAAATTATAAAGATATATGTTATGTATGATTGTTGTTGTGAGTAGATATGAAAGTGAGTATGGGTGACTATGAAAGAGAAAAATTGCAAATTTGAGATGTATGTTGAGCATGATTGTGTTGTGATATAAATGAGCATGATAAGATGATTGATGTTTAAAATTTTCAAGCTACGCATTGAACATTTATGCTTGGCATGATCATATGAGGCGGGAGTTTGCCTATAAGGAGAGGAGTAGATGTTATAAATTCCTGTGGTATTGATGGCTTATGTTTAGAATTGAAAGCTAGTTAGACTGCTAACCGTTAGAATCAAGAGATAGTCATTATCCCATTATTGTATAAGGATTGTCTCACTTATTTTTCGAGGGACTCAAACTTAACTAGTCTTTACTGATTTATGAGGATGTTAGATTAGGGATATGACATCCCATAGTTGTTAGTATTGGGAAAAATTGTGTCATTCAAGTGAGTGTAGTAGCCTTAGTTAGGTAGCTCTTCACGAGTAGAAGGCTTAGGAAGCATAAGTTCATGGACATAGCCTACTAAATAGCCATCAATTTCATGTAGGAGATATCAGGAGGATATAAAGTTGGCATTGATTATACATATCATATCTTAGCCATATAGTTGTTATTATTATAGTTTGCATAATTGGACAGGGGCATAAGATTGTTAGTATTGTGACCCCATATGTGTTTCAATGCATGTCATTATATAGCTATATAGTTATTATTTTTGTAGTCTTGCACGTTCCATAAAGGGCATGTAGTTATTACTGTTATAACCCTTACATTCTAAACAATCTAATGTCAAATGATTGCTAGTTTTATGACTGAATGAATTATATGGTTTAATGAGTGAACACACTTTATTTGATTTTATCACTTGCATCACTATGATTAATTAACATGAATTTATATAGATTAAATTAACCTTAGTTACTGAATAATTATACCCATCCCTTATTTAACATTTTATAGACGTTAGCTTTAGTTAAGACAAGGGAAAGGCATGAGGTTTAGGAATCAAATTTTCTATTATAATGCCTCAATTACTTTTTATTGATGTATAATTATCATGATATTTCTAATTAGGATAACTATTTTAATTTCTTGCACCATTGGATGCACATGTAATTGTTGGTGTTTTGGTACCCTTGATCAATTTGTATGAGTTAAATATACTTCTTTAAGGTTTAAAATATTTGTGCAAGTATGTTTAAGATTGTTTTAAGGGTTGTAAATGAATACTTGGATAATTTGAATGATGATAATCCCCTTTCGCTTTTGATGAGATTGGGGTTGAGGGTTGAATTTATAAAATATGTGATATCTGATTGTTGTGATGTGTTACATAAGTTGTCCTAAATTTATTGAGTATGGTTTAGGTGTTGAGTTATGCTTTTGGCACTTGGTGAAAATTTTGGACACCCAAGTTGCGCTTTAAAGGTGAAAAGGTGCTAGTTTGCATTTGAGTGTCCAATTTACGATTGGGTTAGAGTTTAGAAATAAGGGCCATTAGTTAGAGTTTTAAAAGAAATTTATATGGACATGTAAATTACCTCAATCGGGTATCGAATAGAGATTTGGTGCACGTAAAAAATTTTGGTCAAAAAACTTACCATGATAGCATGAGTTCTACATTTTACGTCGTAGTATAAAATTTTATGCCACAACGTATTGCATCAAAAATGATTTGGGCTCTTTTAACCTTAAATTGATTTGTTACTTTATCTAATATGATTTTCACATTTTTGTATATGTTTCTACTCTATTTTAAATTAGTTTATATTTGATTTCAAAGTAAGTTATTAAACTTGAGATTCTAACTTTAAAAGGATTATATTTTTCAAATGAAGTTATTGTTTGATTATGAAGTAAGAATTCTAATGCTTGTTTTAAAACCTTTTAAACCATAGTAGACTTTTTATTTGTGCTTTCCTTCTTATTGTGGTTAGTCTTATAATAACTAGTTAAAGTTTACAACCATGGTTTAATAATCATATGATTTAATTTATAGTTACCATGGAGGTTTTGGCTAAGTACCAGGATAATAAGAAGAACATTATAGCTTGACTTGCATGGATGCTTTAATTTTGGGCTTCCCCTTAAACTGAATCATCAGATCTAGTATCACATCTAGCACCAACTATTATAGATGCCATGTTGGATAATGAGGTAGTATTAAGTCAACAATAGACTAATAACTATCCTTGTAAGTAGCACATGATTAAGGCATAAGGTGAAATGCATGCAAATAAGACAAAGCAAGTGATTAGACACAGTACTAGAATTCAGTTACCATCTTGAAAGGTTAAAGCGAATGAAGAGTATATGAGCTAGGCTCACATTAAGGAAAGGGGGTTAAGTATTTGGTTGAATGAATCTCTCTTTGTATGATTTTCCCCTAAGTTTGATATGTTCTTTCTTCTATTGAATTTTTTTAATTATCTTCTTGAGCTTTTCTAGTACACTATGGCTTATTGTACTAAGACTATATCTTTTTGTCCATTTTACATTAAATAATATATCCAATTAGCTCATTTGCAATTAATTTCCTTTGTGTTTTTTTATCTATTTGTGGTGATCGTTACACGAACTTTTATGTCAAGGCTCAAGACGTGTATGTGATTATCTTCATATCAACTGAAGGAAGATCTACATAGTCTCGGTGCTTGCATGGCTATGACTTAGAGGTGGAGGGAAGAGAGAAGGTAGGAAGGTGAGAGAGGAGAAGTAGAGGATGTAATATCCTAAGTTTCAAACCTTGAAATTTTCAGTGTTTTAGAAGGTAATTTGGTCAAAATAAGTTATTTATGAACTAATGATATTTTTAAAACACTAATAAGGTTTTTAGATCTTTGGACAACTTGAGAAATAAGCTATAATGGTGTACAAGTCAATCTTGCTCAAGCGGGAGGCCATTTTGGCATGTGGCACTTGTGCCATGTATCGTGGCACATGCACCTTTTGACGCATCACATAGTCAAAATTTAGCATTAACCAAATGTAAAATGCGTCTGATTTCATATAAGAGAAAGAGAGAAAGAGAGAAATTGAGAAGAGCAACAGAGGAAGGACTCGTGGCTGCTAAGGCTTAACCTAGAGAGCTATTTGGAACAAGATTTATCCTTGGTAAGTTTCTTACATTTCTCCCTCTCCTTTTATATGAATTTTTGTATGATTAGGTAATGTAGGGCTTGATTTTTATTTTTCTTAGGTTGTAATCAAACTCATTGCCTTAATTAAAGTCTTGGGGATAAATGAAGCCTATAAACTTAGATTTATGAATTATGTAGTGATTTAAAATTTTTAAGTAAGGTTTGGACGAACCCTAAGTAAAAATTGAGAGTTAGGGAGCAATGTAGGTAAAGAAGTGATGTTATTAAAGTGTTTGGGTACTAAATGAGATTAATGAAGTGTGTTAAGAGGATATATGGTATTAAATTAAGGTTTTGGCTATAGTGGGTACTTGAAATTATGTTAAAAAAGGGTTAATTAGTGTATGGATTAATGATTAAATGTTTAATTTTGTAGATTAAATATTAATCGAGCATTGTTTGCTAGTGGACGCTATGGAGCTATTGTTTGACCATAGTAACCCTTTTAATGACAAAAGGATTGAGATAACCGAATTGTCTAAACTCCCTATTTGTGTGTTTGGATGGTCGTATGGTTAATGTTAAGCTAATACTCTTGTTTTGTATTAGTATATAATTAATATGAAATGATTATGATTTGAAAACTTTATGTGAAGTGGAATGGAAAATCATGTTTTGAATACTGAGATTTTGAAGTCTAAATCCTATATTCAAGCATAAGTATTTGTGAAATTCTATGGTGTATGGTAGACATGGCTATTATAATGGAAACTATATGTTATGATTATGTGTAGAATTGTTGAGTATATGTTTGGCATGATCATTGTGAAGGGTGGGAGTTTACCCTTATGTGGTATTGGCAACATTATTTGGAAATCCATATGGTACACTAGTATTATGAAGGCCCCAATGTACAGTTCTATATTTGTTTGAAAATCTCAATACTATATGAGATAGATTAGGCATCGACACCTCAAATGTTCATGGAAAGGGGAAATCTGTGATTTATAGTGGGTGAAGGTGCTCTTACCTGGAGCTATCTCCCACGATTGGTGAGCTTGAGTCTATCCAGTCACATGAATTTGGTTCTATTGAGTTGTCAGCCCATAGATGTAGTCGAAAGATATAAGAAGAGTATAAGGTAATGTGTTGATTATGCATATAATTTTATAGTCATATGCATGTGCAAGTAACTTGTTATATGTATTTTAAGTACCACTTCACATACTTACTAGCTATTTTCACACACGAGTATTTGATTAGACTATTTGATTACTGAGTCTTCGACTTATCCCATTGTTATAATTTTCAAGTGAAGGTTCCATTAGGGGCAAAAGCAAGGAAGGTGTTACTGAGCATTAAGAGGACTTGTGTTTGTATAGTCCTTTCTCTTTCTTTTAGTTTTTGTAACAAAATTAATTATGCATATATAAACTTAGGAATATATGTTATTTTGAGAGCACTTGCATGAATTTGGTTGTAAATTAGGGGTATCTCGACCTGAAATATAGTAAATTGTGATATAATGGTTGTGAGAGGTTGAGATACTGGTGGAGTGTTGTCTTTATGTTGATTGTATGTTTGGAATGGCCAGAAGGATGATTATTGTGAGTTGTTGTACCCCTTTTTGTTTATGCTGAATTTGGGCTTTTGATAGCCAAATCTTGTGTGGAATGTTATTGTTATGATTTAACTATGTAATCAGATTGTTTGTGATTCATTTAAGTTGGTTCAAGTAGTTTCATGATTATTAGCACTTAGTATGTGAGTTTGGCAACTTGGTTGTTATTTTGGAAAGAAAATGGACCATTTTGTGTCTAGTTGTCTAACTTTCAATTGGTTTAGTGTTTGGGTATGGAATCAATGTCAATAGCTATGTGGCTCTAAAAGCTACGTATGGGTGCTTGAATCGCTCAAATCAACATTAGACGGTAAAATGGTTCGCTCCGAAATTTAATCTCAGAGTGCTATCTTGCTATCATGGCAGTAGGCGCATGCCACAATGCATTGAAAGATGTGCCATGGCACAATGCACAGAGAGGGACGCGATCCCTCTGTGCCATTCACTGATCGTTCCAATTGCATTTCTTAGGACTATTTTGAGTTTCTATGCTTTTGTTATCTTGCGTAATTTGTTTTAAACTATAGTTTGAACTTAGACATCTTTCAAAAAGGGTTTTTCTTGGGATCTTATTTTTAAATTTCTTTGAAACCCTTGTTAGGATAACCACACTTGAGGGATTTAATTAATCCTGCTTATCATACTTGTTTCTGTGTTTTGTGTTCTGTGTGTTTAGTAATATCAAAAAAGACATTATAGAAAAAGGAAGGGGGGAGGGTGAAAGAGAAGAGGCGAAACCTAGATTTCATAATAAAAGATATTAAAAATACAGATAGTGGGACCCACATAACGGAAGTAGTGTGTTAACATTAGGGGTATTGACGCAAGAATTTTGGTTGTTTAGGAATAAAAATGATCATTCTTTAAGTTTGTGCCTATAGATCTTTAAGTAAAGTTGAGGAGTAAAAACAATTATTAACTCTATAAAAACAAAAACAAATTTAAAATCTAGGTATACAATCCACAATTATATATTGTTATTAAAATTTTTAAAAATTAAAATTATTTATTTTATTGTAATTCTTATAAATTATACAGATTAAATTTTACTAGTTTAATTTTTTTTATTTTACTGAGAGTGAATTACTTGACATTAGATATATGAAAAGAAATATAACAATTTTTCCTAGAAATAAAAATACTACATATATCATGCATGTTCTTAACTTAGATTAGAACAGAGAATTTAAATAATGTATGTGACTAAACATAGTTCAAATGTTAATTTCTTATACTTATTTTTTCATGCAATTGTAATCATGACGTTGCCAATAAGTATGTAATTCATGTTTATACAAAAATAATGATAAATTTGGCCCATTGGCTAGAAAAAATCTTGTATCACAAAAATATAAATCAAATTTTTAAAAATTTAAAAATATAGCCAATTTACATTGATATACAAAGAGTTTATTATTAATATATAAGAAGTTTATCATTAAAAATTTAAAATTTACAAGGGGCTTATTATTAATATATAAAAGTATATCATTGTCAACTATAATAAATCAGCTATAGTATAAAATATAATAAATGTTAAGTTGTTTGCTAGGTTTAGTTTCATAACATGGATTATATTTGCAAAAGCACCAAAAATTAATGAGTTTGTAATCTATGTTAATGTGAAGATCTATAAGAAATAAAATTCCTTAAATTTAATTTAGGTAAATAGGAAACCTTTCAACGTTTTAATTGAATTAAAACTTTTTTTATGGTGAATTGACTATTATATTTTAAAAAAAATACAATTGCCAATCTCTATAATTTTGTTGAGTTTTATTTTTAATTCTTATAATTTTTTAAATATTTTTTGTATCTATAATTTCAAAAAGATAGGTTGATATTTGTTTTTCAAGTCCCTATAATTTTAATTTTTTTAATATTTATAGTTTTTATAAAGATTAAAAACATTGAAAAAAATTACAGAAATTAAAAACAAAACCTGACAAATAGAATTACATGATTTTTAGTTTCCAAAAAGAAAATAAAGATGGAAAGTAAATTTAAATTTAGTGTCCAACAAATAAATTTCCTAAGAGACAACAAAAACAAAGAAACTATGAACTTTTCCCTGTTGAAAACACAAAAAAAAGTAGATTTTAAAATGAATAAAGCAGCAGGTATTAAAAAAAAATCTCTTCATGGAAAAAAAATAAATAAATTTCAGCAAAAACATGCATATAAGTCAATTCCTCTGCGTTGCAAGAGGGATGTAACTTTTAATAGACATTGAAATCATTGAAATCAAATCTTATCTTATCTTTTATAAGGCGAAATATTAAAATTTTTTACCGTTCATGAAACAGTGAAATCAATAGTAGTGTGAGACCCACGATCTACTGTCTTGTTTAGGAAAAAAAAAATCAAATGTTTTATATTTATCTAATTTTTAAATTATCTTTTAATGTTTTTCACAAGGAATAAGTCTAGAAACAAAATAAGGTGTCTATATTTTTAGTATGCATAAAAGTAAAAAATATTGTTAACAAATAGCAAGTTTTTTTTATTATTCACAAATACTTTTATATTATTGACAATCCTATTCAAGATACGGTTAAATATTAAATGTGAATATTTTTTTAATAGAAATTTGAACTTTTATTCACTATGTTATTATTAAAATTATTTTATTAGACCCAACTCTCATTCATAAAAAAATAACAAGTTATTATTAAAATAACTTATCAAATGTTTGTCATACGGATAATAAATT
This sequence comes from Prosopis cineraria, assembly GCF_029017545.1. Taxonomy (NCBI): domain Eukaryota; kingdom Viridiplantae; phylum Streptophyta; class Magnoliopsida; order Fabales; family Fabaceae; genus Prosopis; species Prosopis cineraria. The sequence goes on from NW_026555334.1 coordinate 25,212,294, forward strand.
TTATTGATGGCCTTTTTTTTTTTTCAAGATGCATTGTTTTTTTTTCCACGTGTTTTTATGTTCATAATCTTTTTCACTTTGTTTTTTAAAAAATAAAGCAAATCTAATCATAACTATTAACATTTAATAAAAAAGTTTATTATATTTTTATAATATCATGTTAACATGTTATTTATAAGATCTATTCTATTTTTTTTATTTAACTATCATAATCATATTTATGCCATATAAGATGGGTGAAATTTGCCAAAGCAAAAAATTAAAACAATTATAATGTGTTATGACCTACTAGAAATAGACAACAGATTGAATAGAATATGAGACTCACATTTTATTAAGTGAGAGCTTCACATAAAAATTCATACTCACATGAAGTAATGTCCAAAGACAAATTTTTTTTTTTTTAAAGAAAAGAAGTGAGTGAATTTTTGGCTAACCCTATATATCGCGCAGGCCATTTTTTAGTTAATAATTAATAAATATTTATATGCAAATTTAAAAATAATTATATGAAATATAAAACTAGAAAATGTCTCATTTATGAAAAAGAAAATTGAAAGGAAAATTTTTTAAAAGATTAAATTTAGAATATTTAAATGGAACAATTGTGCAGGAATGACGATTTAGATTTAGATTTACAGTGTATTTGTAACACATGGAAAGTACATTTTCCAAATGCAAGAAATGTAGAAGGTGGGTTTTAGACACCTTAACAAATGCTCAGAAATGTTAGGAAACTAAAAAAAAAACTTAAATTTGAAATTTTTGAAACCATACCATCAATTATTAATAAGCACTTTTGAAGAAAAATTGAAGCATTAATCAATAATTAATTTCTTCATTCAATTTTAAAGCTATTTGTTGAACTTGGACACTGGAAGTGGATTTGATAACAAACTTTATGAATTATGACATTCATTCACCATTATTGTCTGGCTTTATAAAGTGATTTCCTCAGACACAAGTCACACAACACACTGACTCACATGAATCCGTTTGAGAATCACAAAACTCTGAACACCTTTTTCTGCTCTTTTTCCTACTTTTACCCTTTTGGTAAAATATACTTTCTATTTAGTAATTTGTTCATTGTATTTCTCTCTCTTTTCCCCCCACTGAAAATAATTATAAAGGAAAGATTGGTAAAACCCTAATTTACATATCCACAAACACCAATTATGACTACCAGATGCATGTCATCATTATTGTGGCCACCAAGTCACTTTGTGAAATGATGCTTAATCTCCCTCCTCTTCCAGTTTCAATATTATTACACCAAATATAAACCGCAAAGGAATTTTTTTTTTTGGCAATTTTTTCACATTGAAAACTATTTTTAAAATTGTCATTTCTTTCACTTTCACAACACTGTTCACCCCCAAATTTAAAACTTCAAAAAAGACAAGAGGGAATGAAAGAAGTCACAACGCAAATTAATTTCATCTATTTTTTCCCCCACCTCAAAGAAACAATGGTCAAGATCAAGTACATTTTCAGAGAGGAGCTGGAAAAGAATTGACATGTTGTGTTGGTCTGAGCATCTGCTCCATGTGGCTTATTAAATTCCAGTTTAATACACCAAAATCCCAGCCATATCTTTAAAAATGTATCAACAATTCACTCAAATCAGATTAATAAATGAACATCAATGAATAATTTGTTTTTATATTATATGCAGGAAACAGAGTGGTGTCCCAGAAGGAAAATGAAAAGCCTCAAGTCTGTCTAACACATGGTACTGAGCTCTATACTACAAGTCTACAACTGGTATCGGAAAAGGCTTCAAGATGAGATGAGACATGACATGAGCAGGTAGGGCCAAACCACGCTTGACTTCATGCGATGTCTCTTCTCAGTCCTCACATCAAATTAAAAACAACACATTGTATTATATTCACAGTATTAAAAAATGGATCAGTCCGACGATATTTTATTTATAGTTGATGATTTGATCACGTTTGACTATGACCATTGAACCATTATAAGGATTAAGGACAGGACATTGAACCGATTTAAAACCATGATTTTGTGAAATCTTATTCAAACATTTCTAATTTTTCCAAACTCCATTAAACTTTTGAAATTCCATGTGGCAAAAGATTTTTTTTTTCCTTCGTTTGAGAATTAATTCTCACCATTTCAACATTTTCCATTTCTCCATATTTATAGTTGATTTTAAAAAATTATCCAAATATCTTTTATTATCAAACATAGTTTCAAAAAATACTATTCAAACATTATCATGTTTTGTTCATCAATTTTTGTCAATTAAAATCCAATGACAACCTGCATGTACATAATTTTTTATATATATATATATATATAGTTTAAAGATGGATGGCTTCGTATTTGATATAACATGATTATATATATATATATATATATATGTGGGAGGTGGAGCCTCTTCTTTAAGATATAAACTAAAGTAGTTTGAAAAAATTCAGGGAACCGAAATCAGTAAAGAATCTCATATCATGGTGCTCACGACCTATCTATGATTGAATTCAGCCAGCCATACACGTCCTTATCGAATATCCCAGACCCACCTTCTTCATCATTCGTATTTACTTCCACTCCCTTTCCAACATTACTTCATCATTCTCGGCCTTTATTTTCTGTGTATCCCCATGCACCCTTTTGGATTCTCATTGTCTTTTCATTTATTTTTCTTGTTCCGTCTCTGAAATGGTAGCTAACTCGTCTTCTGCTTCCTCTGAGACTGAGACATCACCCTCTCCGCATGTGGTTCAAGTTCAGGTGGTTCCTAAGTCTGTGTCGGATAGATTGTTGGACAAGTTCTATGATAAGTCACAGTTCGACTTTGACTACGAACAGAGTGGGCTGTGGTCTCCTCCGGTTCGTCGAACCGTGTTCTTGAACTCGCAAGGCAAGATCTTTTCGGAGAAAGAGATGCTTCAGAGATTGGAGAGTATAGCAGATGCAACTGGAGGTGGTGGTCGTAGAGAAAACAGAGGCCGTTCTGGTGCGCGAAAATTCCTCTCATGTTGGTTTCGTGGTTAGAGTTTGATTCTCCTCTCTGACATATATTATCTCAATCCTCTTGTAGGCATTCTGCTGCTATTGATTTCCCAGGACTGCTGGAATCAGTGGTTTTAGAATCTAGTTAAAACACAAGAAAACAGATTTTCCCCTGTTTAAATAAATACATTCATTACATTCAAAGCAATTTTGCTTGTTCTACTTTTCTTTCACTTTCTATCCATACCTGATGCAAGTGTTATAAAATTATCTGAAGATGGGTATAGAATAGAACAATCAGTTTTCAAACTTTCTTCCCTCTTTTCGCAGGGAATGTGAAGAAGGAAGGAAGTTTTCTTGTTCTCGCATCTTGTAGGAGAAAGAGCAGATCATCGAGCCTCTAGTTCTGAACGGATCAACTAAGCATCTTCTTAAAGTTCATCACAAGCATGGATGGATTCTGTTCTTGATCTCTATGCTGACCCCTAAATAAAAGGGAAAGTATAGCTTTGAACCACTTGACTGATGTTTTCTGTATTAATGGCTTCGAAAACAGGGCAAGATCTTGATTGGAATTTGAGCTTTAGAGGCATTGATGATTGAAGAAGCAGAATCCGAGGATAGTACGTGCAGGAAGGTAACTATTATTAAATGTCCAAGTCCTTCAAAGTGGGAACTGGTATTCCAACTTACTTGTAGAAAAAGCTTATGACTTACAATCTATAATTGACACTGTTCTTTGATTAGTATGCATTATGCAGGATTAAGTAATCCCAACATATTTATGCGAGAAGAAAAATTTACCATCTGCAATATATAATCAAATTCATTGGATTGTCATGATACTTGAGACCTTAATTTGGGCAAAAATTGTTGCGATGTTGAATTACTGGAGGATTTAAGAATTCGAGGTACCAAAAGGCAACCGATTTTCCAACAACCAAAGGGATTTCATAACAATTCACCAAAACAAAAAAAAAAATCATAGAATTATTGAGTAGATCGAATCAATTTGTCATAAGTTGTATTAGTAATGATAAGGGCAGATACCGACATGATATGAAAACAAAATCTTAAGTATACGGCATGCGGACCAGGAAAAATAGCATAGAGATTCGAGAAAACAGAAACAAAATCAATGTCGTAATTATCCGACAAAATTCCCAAGAAACAACATCCATACTGACGTTTGTCCTGAGATAGTCCAAAGATGCACTAGATTCCATGCATGTCTTAAGTGTAATTTTTCTGGCTCTTGTCTGCTTTACAGACAACAGAAAATACGCAGACATGTTTGGGACAAAAGAACATGAAGACATTTGTCCTATGGTAAAATTTATGTCAAACTTGATCGGCTTTGAATCAGTAGACTGAATGACTGATTTCACCTCTGCAATATACAGTGGACTGCCAAGCAGGAAAATTAAACTGGAATAGTTTTTTGCTGTTGGAGGGCTTCCTTCCCAGTGATGCCTTCTTTCAAACTTTTGAAGTATTCGTTGTAGTCCTTTTCTGGAGGGGGATTTGCAGGATCCACTGTGAATGGCTCGCTAAATGGAACAGTACTTTTAACCTGCAGCAGATAGAAACATCCATGGTGATGCCTGAAATCCTTCCACAATCATCTTATAAAATCCACGTCAAGAGTGGGAAAAACTGAACAACGACAAGCACTTCACAACTCATTTTAGTATCCACTAAGGACAGAAGGCCAGGAAGTGAAGATAAAACTAGAGTTCACTGGCACCAGTACAGGTCATACTAATATGAAATAGTTGCATAACCCTCCGAGAGCATAAGAGTTTATAATCCTACTTTGGAAACAAAATGTACTATACCACTTTGTCCGCACTTACTTAACTCCAGCCCAAAAGTGCACAATGATACAAGTTCACACTGCATTTTAAAAGGAATAAGCGTAGATATAAATATACATTATGGAATAGATCAAGAGCGTAACGATGGCTGACCTCAAACGTTTTGTTGCATGCAAAAGGGCTTTCCAGGGCTGCAACACATATTCGAGCAACCTCTTCCCTAGATATTTTGCCCTATAATTTTATGCATCAAGTTCATGAAATAAAATAGGTGAGGTAACCTAAAATATCAGGCTAGTAATTAATTACAGAAACAAAATATGTGGGAAAATTTTTGTAACAAATTTGTATAACCAAGAGCAATAGAAGCTAATTAGTAAATGGCATCCAACTTTTGTTTTCACAATACCGTTATATTATCTCCTTGGTCAAATATCAGATCAGCTCCAGCAGGTTCCTCAGTCAATGCACAAGGCCTCACAATTGCATAGGGTATGCCACTCTCTCTAATTAAATCCTCCCCCTATTGAAATTTTTAACAATTTACACTGTCAGTAAAGGAAGAGGAATACACCAAGGTTACAACAAGTGCTAGTCTGATACCAGACAATAATAAAAGAACAGGCCATGTCCTCCCAAATATTGATAGAGGCAACAACATTCCGAGAACATTTGGAACATTTTACATTTTTGTAAACTATTAAAAGTTCGAAACATACTGTAAATCTCATCCTTTTAATTTCTCATGATTTTAACTTATCGCTCAATTGTGATAACCACCTACTTCAGCTTAAGTCTGATGAAAGTATATTATCTCATTCTCATATTTGTAAAGTATGAAAGTTAAGGAAGACGCAACCAAATGAGGGATAAACATTTTTACTGAAAGGGGAAAACAAGTATTTTCAAAGCCTTACCACTACTTTAATGACCAGTAATATGATGACCAATCTTGTTCCAAGTTTTATATCGCAATTGATCTTTGAAGACAAACAAAAGTTTTCCAGACCAAAAGCCAAGCAAAGCTCATATTTTTTATAACTGTGAGAGACACCAAGCATAATCATACAATTGAACTGCTAAGATGGATGGCTCCACAATTAATCATTTATTTTCACTAAACAGGATGCAAAGATCAACTTTGTACCTTCAGTTTAAATGTGAGGATAAAGGCCAGTTCCTCGTTTAATCGAACAGCAGGAGGCTGTTTAGTCAGATCAAGTCCAGGCCTTTCAGGTCTGGTAACTCCCGCTGAGCCCACATGTACAAATCTACATGTGACACAAGAAATTGTAAAATCATAGACTTAACAGATCAAAGAAAGTAGAAGCATAGAAAAACAAAAAATCAAGTTGTACCTAGGTGTTACTGGATCCTTCATATATGCTCGTATACTTGACACTGGAAGCTCAAAAGGACCTTCCTTAAATGTTGGATTTAATTTACCATCATATTCAAACTTGCTGAACATGAGCTGCAGAGAGTTTTGCACCATGCCACCATCATATTAAGAACCATCACGCCAAATCATTAAATTGGAGAACAAACAGAAATACTAACAGCAGAGGCATGCCTGCAATGATATGATGTTGCTTGCATCAAATGGTGGAGCATCTGTGACCGTTCTTGCCCGAAACACAGGCCTGAGGGAAGAAAATGGCAAGCGTATCTATGAAAAAAAAAACAACCTTATGAGTCATAGTTAGATAATATAAACTGTAAAAAAAAGCACTAGATGTTATTTACCGATTGCCATTCGCCTTTCACAGTGTCAAAGCCTACAGTGTAACCAACAGTGTCCCAATCACGGCTTGTGCGAACAATGAGTTTATATCTACGGCCATCACCTTTAGACGGAGCTCCAAACCATCATATGCAGAGAGGTTCTCAGGTTCTGAGAAATTCTGAAAATTAATTATTTGAGTAAGCACACTTTAGTAACATTAACCGCTTATATGTTTAGGAAGAAGTCAGAACTGTGATTCAACTCTCAGTCTTTGATTAAGAGAATATAGGAATAGGAACAAGAATGTTAATTTATCGATTCTGAAAGATGATATATAAGTTTTCTAAAGAAAATATGAACAAAGTAGTTCAAAATGTTAGCTTAAGCGGTGAGGATGATGTGGTGTACGGATAAATGTCCAAGCTTTAAATTCTGCTGAGTTAACAAGCAAAAAAAAAAAAAAAAAAGCTATGGATAATTTTGTATGATATATTATTTTTTAAAAAAGAAAAAAAGTAGTTCAAAACGTGATATTGTGTAAGAAAAGCTAAATGGTCCAGATTCAGAATCAGATAGCAAAGGCTATGCCGCCATGGGGGAATTTAAAAGTAATTTTTCTTTTTCTTTCTTTGTTTTTTTTTTTAGTTTTGTTTTGTTTTGCACTTCACCTTGTTTCTGATACTAGTAAAGCCACCATTGTTTTCTGTTGAAACAACACCTGCACCAGAAACAGAATTATATTAATTTGAGAAACCAAACACAGAGGATCTATTACCATCTTCCCAAAAAAATACAGTGCAAGATGCACATGCAAGAAGTTGGCACAAACCTTTGAAAACCCCAGTTGGTCCACCATCTTCACTGCCACTTGGGTCAATTTGAAAATTGCTTTCACTAACTCCACCCATTACAACATCATCTAGAGCACCCCAAGATAGCTGCCTATAATTATCGCCTGATAAGCAAAGTACCAAATGAAAGATAAAAAGAATAAAAAAATAATTAATCAATGATGCATATGAGTAACCAATGTCTAATGAGTTTTATTTCCTCCACCATATAGTAATTAGATGCATTTATGCAGTACAGCATGTTGCAAGCACAGAACCACCCAACGATAGAGACAGTCTTCTGAATTATAAATTATTTTACTTCAGGAGACTACTGCAACTAGTTGCAAGCTAATAAGCGATTCAATAGTTGAGTTATTGTCATCCAACTACTTGAATAATCAAACTTATCTCAAAAGTCTATTGGCATATCAACCTCGTTCCTTCTTTCAATTTGCTTCATCTGGTGAACTATAAAGTAAACTAAAGTATTGTGCTCTGTTCCCTCATTCAGCTTTTACACAGTTCATTTCTCTATGCTTTAAGAACGTGTTCGGAGTGACTTTTGTAAGTACGTTGAAAGACTATATCAATCAGTTAATACTTATAATCAATCACAATGAATGTTAAAAAGAAAACTAGAAATCTACCTTCAAAGCCAAATAATAGTTTTCCCCTTTGAAGTCCAGCATTCTCCTTCACAGCATTTATCAAATTTTTCATGCCCACATACTCCACCATTTCTGGCGGATCACCTTTGATCTGCTTTCAAAAATCATTGACTAAGAACCAAAAGTTTGAAAATTTATATCATAAACTAGCATATGAAGGGAGGAAAGAAGAAAAAACGAAAATTTCACTCTAGAGATTGCATGGGGAGGAAGACAAATCATTCCACTACCTCTGGCTCAAAGAACTTAATTCCCTGCATTAAAGACAAATTCATTCCATTAGGGAGAAAAATCGTGAGGTATTGTAAACAAGCATATAACTTTTACAAATGAGAAGAGCCACAAGCTGATCAAAGTCGTCATTGGCAATGTCTGCGATGTATAAGTGTGGCTTTATGCATTAAGTATAAGCAATATCAGATTTCTATAATCTTGATAAAGATACAGAACATACTTGGCTGTATTTTGCTCTATCTGGAGTGTCTCCTTCCTTGGGACCAACAATGACAGAGACAGCATTTATTACTTTCTTCACTCCTTTGAAGTACTCAGGAACCAAGGTGCCCTCTTTTGTAATGTCTCCAACAATCTTGGTTTTGTATTTTTTTTTTTTTTGGCAGTCAATTGACAGCATAAAAAGGGGAAAAAATCATTATCGATACAGTACACCATAACCAACTACAAACTGAAAATTATACATGATTATCTTCCATCAGAAGTTTTGAAACTTGGGTAAATCTCCTATGAAAAATGTAAGAAAGATAGGATAGACAACTTGGAATCAAGTTATAATCTCTTCCTATATAAAAACATATTCCCAAGCCTGCAAGAAGCTTCTATTATTGCTGGATCAGTCATTACTTGGCACATTGACATTTTAGTCAACTAAATGAGGACCAGAAAGCCAAACTAGCAAGTTTTAGAAAACAAATCTTATAAGGGAAGTTTTCTAATGCAGTCAGTTAGGAAACTCACCAAGTCAATGTCTGAGCCTAACATCCTTCTCGCCTTCTCTTCATTTCGAACCTAAGAAATTATCATACAGAATTCAGAGACTTACATTGTGCATTGAACTATTACCGTGGTATATTATAATTCTTGTAATTTTTTTCCCTTTATTTTCTTCTTAAACACTAAGCACTAAGCACTTTATCTAGTTACTTGGAGCAAAAACTTGTTAGAAAGCAAACAGCAATACCAGCACTCGAACAGGAATTCCTTCTTCCGTAATATGTCAACCACCCGTCGACCAACACCACCAGTAGCTCCAGCTACCAGGACAATGTCAGAAGTCTCCATAGATTTAACCGGTTTACTTGGGGAAGGACCCGATAGCTTCTCAACTAGAAAGTCAAAAAACTTCACAATTCAGAAATGATTAATACTCATTAGTTGATCTTTGACACATTTTTTTAAACTCAAACTAGTCCAGAATTGCACAAAAATGGTGCCAAACCTTAGCAGGAGAAGGGGGTCCATTGAAAAAGTATAATGTTTTTACGAATCTTCCAAAATCCCAACCTTGTTTTGCAGTCTCAGCAAATATGGTTGCTCTATATGCTCTGGAAGAGAGATAGGCTGAAGTTTGTTGATCAATCAAGGTCTGGGATTTATGATGAACTTGAAGAAAAGGTTTAGGAAGTGTGGGTGATGACAAACAAGGATGTGAAAATTTCTTGCAGAACTTTCTTCTGGATAATGCAGAGCCCTGCACCAAGATGAAATTTCGGTAAAAGTGGAAACTAAAATGGCATGCATAGATAAATATGCTCCCACACAAGAAGCACCACGGATTAATTTTGGATCCAATTACACGTGGCTATTGCACCCATTAACACAAGATGAAAATTTCGAATCAGTTAAGGGTAAAAAGAAAATCCCAATGGCTCGGAAGCTAAAAGAGATTTCCTATTGCACTCAATTTTTGTTTTTTGCGCCTGACAGAACGCTCAATTCGAGAAAGAGATTTCTTGTTCTTGCTTGATGTCTCAACACGATGAGGTGATGCCTATTTAGGCTAGACATTGAAATTAATTCCGAATGGCGATTATAGGAGTTCAAGAAATTCTTTATTAGGGGATTACAACCATTTCTCGTGTAACTAATGGAAGTTACAAGGTTCCTTCATAATCCAGAGAGTTTAAAGGTTATTGCTTAACGGTCCATGTCACCCAATAAACTTCCTCGAAAATTACAACTACAAATCACAGAAAAAATGGGGAAAACAGTTAAATAACGACAATCATAAACAGACCCATCGGTTTTGATTGCTTCAATGACGATTCCATATTCGAGGTATTCTGCCCATGAACATTTCACGCCCTATGACTCGAAAAGGTAATTCTTTCTGATTAACAACAAGTTGAGTCCAGTTATCCCAAAATGGAAGAGTGAAACTTTTTAACGAGCTTCTTTCTTCAACTTTAACAATTCTCGTTTGTGCTCTTCGCTTGTTTCGTGTTTTTTTTTTTTTTTAGTTACCATGCACTGTCAGATGAATTATCTCGGAGGTTCAGAGATAGATGAAGGATTGAACATGAAACTGAAAATTTACCCGAAGATTGAGAAGGGAGGACGACGAAGGCGATGACAGACTGGTGGAGCACCACTCCATCTTGCATGTACGAGTAACGAGAAACTAGTAATGGCGATTTGGTTGATAGTGATCAGATATTTCTACATGGGGACTAAATATAAGCCACACATCCAATCGTCGTCACTTTCCGAAACTTAAAGCTCATGCCTAGAAAGAATACTTCAATTTATTTAATTTTTTTTCCATTTCTTTTCTCACGTAATCTAGAATCTCCTCCACAATCGTACGTGTTATGTTAACAGTATTTAGCGTCGATTTGTTGTCTGGTCAGAAAGACCAGAATCTCTATCTAAATCCCCAACCCTAAACTCTCCTCCACGCTCAATCTGATTCATTGGCCCTATCCTGTTATCTTATGAACCATGTCTTCAGCGGGCAAAATTATTTTTCGTTCATGAATTGAAGAAATCTAAAACAATTTAAAAAAAAAACTAGTTGCGTTTGCCGGGAGTCGAACCCGGGTCTATTGCTTGGAAGGCAATTATCCTAACCGTTGGACTACAAACGCTGCTTGGTCGGGAGGGCTGTAGAAGTACTACTATTCTCTTCTGTCCAATTCTCTTTTTGCATGTAAACATTTGATACCCAAAGTCAACGACCTCTACTGATACAAATTTGAGCACCATGCGATCCCAAAATTGGTGACTCTTTCAAAGATATTTTTTCGATTTTCATTGTCCTAGGAATCAAATTCAAAAGCTGGTGGTTAAAGAAATTCAGACTCAGACTTGGTTGTGTTACTTTTGGATAAACTTCTCATCATGACAATAACTGAATTTTTCGGACCATAGGTGGCATTATGTGAGTAGTAGTTAAGAAATGAGTAAGATAAACAATGCGTGAAAGGTGACATGTGAGGAGACAACATATGACTAACAAGAGTAAAGTTTATTAAAAAATCTAATATGTTATAATATAACGAATTCATATTTGAATTTTTATTAAAAAATATACTTATATTTTGTGTCCAACTATATTTCAGATAAAATTGCTTTCAATAAAAAAAAACATATGTAAATAATTAAAAATAAAGAAAGAAAAGAAAAGGAGACGATATGTGAGAATGGCTAAGGGTTTCTTGTCACCGATTTTAAGTTTTTAACAACACACTTTGTGACGACTTGTCTTCTCCTGCTTTCTTACGTTATACATATGCCTCTTCTCTTCCATTACGTCCTCATCTCCCAATTTCATATCAATATCCAAACTCAACAGTCGCTCCCAACTTAATATTCTTTTCTTTCTCTGTATGTGTGGTATTATGATGCCCTACTATTCCTCCTTTAGTTTATTCGATACTCTCACATTATTTTTTATTACATTTTTTCATCATTTATATTAATTCATATCATGCTCTACATTTCAGTACTGTCCTACAACTTGGAGCAACATATTATATGAGGTCCGTTCGTTCTTTAATTTATCCCTATGTTCATTTCATTAATAATTAATTAGGAAGACACCCAATTATTAGTTCTCTATATCTTAGGTCCCTTTGATTATTAATGAATAAATAAAGATAAAAAATAGGATGATTAAAAGAAATAGTGAATCAAATTTATAAAGAAAAAGAGTAATTTAATTCATAGAGTTAAGAATCATAATTCATATAATTTTTAAAAGGTGTGATAATTTCTACGTTTATAATATATATTGAGTTTTATCATATTTACTGTAAAGAGAAAAGGTGATTTAATTTATTTTTATATTAATTTTTTAATTTATTTTATTCCATACCTTTCTAATAATCAAACAGGAGCTTAATGTTATATATTATCTAAGGGATATGGTGTCAATTATTTCTTACTCGTGTTCTTGCTCACTTTTCCTCCACGCATGCGCCACCAAAGTAATGCTCATTTATATCCTATAAATATTTTTTAATTGAAATTTCTATTTAGCCATAGTCATTGTATGTTCTCCAGTTATTTCCAGATTGTATATTTCTTCTTTTTATATTTATTCTTTTTATAACTATTTTATACTTGGAAGTGTCTTTTTTTGAAGGAAAAAATAATGCCTCCTTTTAATCTCTGAAATGCAACCGCCCATTCCCTATTGTCTAATTTTTTGGCCTTTTTCTTAGCTTTTCACAAGAAGTTATCTTGTTAGTGGAAAGAGCAACATGATGTTTGATTAAATAGTAAGAATCTGCCCCAACAAGGTTCAACATGGTTGACACTACTCAAATCTTTTAAACATGTTGTCTGGAATTCGATTCATAGCCATGTGTACGAAAAAGATCTTGTTAAAAGAAGCGTAAGCAATTTAAGCAAGTATAAAATATCGGTTTTCAATTAATTTAAGCAATTTTAAATGTGTCTTTTTAAAATGTTAAGTTAAATGGCAAAAATATTCTGACCATTTTTCTCCAGGGCGTCAAGCATTTTAAACCTTTTTTTTTTAACATTTTTGTCTCGAAAGTTTTAAAAACAGAACATCTTCACCATACCGTTAAAAATCGCAATATTAACTGTTAATTCAAGTTTGACCATAATATTTTATAATTTTTCCCTCCATTTTTTACATTTTTTATATTTCGTTTTCATTTATTGGGAGAAGAAAAGTTAAAAAATTCACTGAAAAATAAAATCAAAGACTAAATATAGAGAGAAAGAGGGAAAAAATTATAAAATATCATTCCTGTTTGGATTTTAGTTGAGTATAATAAATTATAAAAATAATTGATTAAATGACAGATTTTAATTATAATTGATTATGTTATAACGTAAACAATTTGTTTGGATACTGTTTTTTTAAAATTAATTTTAATAGAATTGAAAATATTTAGATAATTTATTTAGAATCAATTTTAACTGTATAGCTGTATAAATTATCATAATTTTTTAATTTTATTAAATTTTGTGCCTTTTTTATAATTTTTTGGGCCTTTTTTGTAATTTTTTTTCATATTTGTTAGATAATTTGAACACAAAAGCTGAGTCTAAGAGCTTTGAAAAAAAAATTAATTTTTTGACAAAAATTAATTTTCTCAACAAATTGGTGTTTAGATAGTTTTGACAAAAACCAATTTTTTACTTCAAGTAATCAATTAAAATGCTATCCAAGCAGGCTCATCATCAGTCAAATTTCAGTTAAACCATCAATGTCTGCTAAAAATGTTCTGTTTTTAAAATTCTTAAAGTAAAAATATGTTAAAAAATTAAAAATGTCAGACGTCCCTAAAAAAAAATTTAAATATTTTGCCCTTTTACCTTAAAAAGTTTGCATTGATACAAAACTTTGGGCATAGACGTACGAGGCATAGTGAAATTGCTACCTATTTAGAGATAAGAAAAAAAGAAGAATGCAAGAAATAATAGTGTGGGAGCAACAAAAACAGGTATGAAATATCTTTTCTATCTATCTTTTTTCCTTCCCATAAATTTAAGAGGATGCTTATGGAGGAATGAAATGATTAATTAAGGTGGCTCGGACGCGCATTTACGTTAAGTCAAAATTCCAGAGGGGACGAAGCTAAGCCTTATTGCCAAAACATGATCCATATAATTATGTTATTTGTTTTAATTTCTAGTGGGAGAGGATTCTATGCCATTTGATGACGTGATTAATTCGTTAGTCCCAAATCCCAATGCTTTTCATCATGCAGTCATCATCATTCTTAACTACGGATAATAAAAGAAGTAAAGAACCTCACAATAATTAGGTACGGTGGTTATATCTTTGACCTCACACGCTTAAAAAAAAAAAATCAAAGTACTACCAAGCTAATCATATCCATTTATGTATGCATATATGCAGATAATTAATTACTTCCTCCGTTTTTAATTACACTACATAATAATTGAAATTAATCAAAACGTTGACCCTTTCTGGATAGTTCTAGTATATATACCATCCATACATCAGAATTTTTTTTTTTAAGGATTAAGAATGCAATTTAAATCTTAAATTATAGATTCAAGGCAATTTAAATTTTAAACTTTTAAAATATATATTCTAAACCTCAAATAATTATTGATAAAAAAATTTTAAATAATTAAAGTTAAGGTAATTTTACCCCACCATTAAATTTAGACAAATGCCCTTTAGTTTTTTTTTTTAAAATTAAGACCTAATGTATAATTTTCATTAAATTTGACTCTCCATTTTTTTCATACTCTCATTTGGTAAAAATCAAACAATAAGCTCCATTTTAACAAACATTTGTTTGAATTTCACAGTAAAGGTTAAATTGTCTCAATTTTAATTGTTTAGAATTTAAAATATATTTTTTAATAATTTATGATTTAAATCACCTCTAGATTTATAGTTTAGGATTTAAATTACATATTAACCCTTTATTTATATAAAAAATGTAAAAAAAAACAACACAATTAACCTGTAATGTATGTCACTGATAAAATTAGAGTTAAATGAGTGACCGAGATTAATTAATTATGAAGTAGGATACGTAGGAGAAGTTGATAAGTGGACTGTGCTTAATACATAAATGGAAACACGTACTGCTATTATTTAATGAGTTCCTTTTATGGGGGCTTGGGGGGGGGGGGGGACCGCCGACCATTTCACAAAGCACTTTAGTCTTATTCTTGCTTTCTAAGTTTGACTTCCCAGCCATAAAACTCAAGACCCCTTTATTAACTCATGTATCTATACACTGAAGCCAGATTTGCTTTCTAGCATTAACAAATGTTGAATCTTCGCTCACTTCAATTAATGGATGAATCCATGCAAGATCACATTTGATTGAATCTTTTAGGATTATTCCTCTTAGTGAAATTTTTTTACATTTTAAATATAAGATAAAGTTAGAGTAATGAATGTTTTTTTAAAATTTTACTCCTTATTTATTTATTATCATTTGAATTTTTGAACAAAAATTTATTATGGTCATTAATTAAAAAATGATAAAATTGGAAGGTTATAAATTCTTTTACATTTTTAAGATCATAACTAATATTTTTTAATAATAGCTAGTAAATTTGTTAACTCCATTTTATATTAAAGGATTGGAGTAGTATATCTTTATCCTCGACTCAAAAGGCAAAATGAAGAGGTGAGGTGTCTGTTGAAGCTAGCCACCCTCTCCGTTTTGTTAAAGAAACTGTCATTTTTTTAATAAACAGAATCATATATTTTAATAAGTATTTACTATAAAACTTTTACGGAAGAATTACATTTAGGGCCCTCGGGAGCAAGAAATTTATAGATAAGGCTTAATGGAATGTAAAATTATTCTAAGGACCTAAAAACCTCATTTATAATTATTTTTTCAGCTATTGAATAATGATTTTCTTCTTCTTCCTCCCTTTTCCTTCTCTCTCTTCCTCTTCTGACACTGATGCACTAACCAAATTACTATTCCTCTCCATCATACTTCTCAATTCCCTCTATTCTTCTTCCCCCCTATTCCTTCTTTCTCTTCCTCCTTAAGCTCACATTTGAAACATTTTTAGTCGATAGGTATGAGTGGTTGATCTACATTTATCTAGATAGCTGTGGAGGGGATGATCAAGTATTTGAACAACTACATTCATCTCATGCCAACTAGCTTCTTGAAACAATCCACCATGATGTGGAAAGCACGGATCAAGTGGTGTATTGATTTTGGCATAGAAGTTAATGCAATTATTGCATATTGTGAACCTATTATTGCTTCCAAGTAGTTTTTTTTTTGTCAAAAAGGGGGGAGGGAGAGAGAGCTCGAGTCATATCGGTTTTATTCTAACTACAAGCGAATTTCACTATTGGGAATTGATATGTGAATATCCAAACATCTACTCATAAATACATGTGCTTTGACTTGATATTGTTTGGGAAGCTTGGTTAAAGTGTATCGATACATGAAATTTGTAGATAAGGGCCCTCGGGAGCAAGAAATTTAGGGCCCTCGGGAGCAAGAAATTTATAGATAAGGCTCAATGGAATGTAAAATTATTCTAAGGGCCTAAAAACCTCATTTATAATTATTTTTTCAGCCATTGAACAATGATTTTCTTCTTCTTCCTCCCTTTTCCTTCTCTCTCTTCCTCTTCTGACACTGATGCACTAACCAAATTACATTTAGGGAAGAATTACATTTAGGGCCCTCGGGAGCAAGAAATTTATAGATAAGACTCAATGGAATGTAAAATTATTCTAAGGGCCTAAAAATCCCATTTATAATTATTTTTTCAGCTATTGAACAATGATTTTCTTCTTCTTCCTCCCTTTTCCTTCTCTCTCTTCCTCTTCTGACACTGATGCACTAACCAAATTACTATTCCTCTCCATCATGCTTCTCAATTCCCTCTATTCTTCTTCCTCCCTATTCCTTCTTTCTCTTCCTCCTTAAGCTCACATTTGAAACATTTTTAGTCGATAGGTATGAGTGGTTGATCTACATTTATCTAGATAGCTGTGGAGGGGATGATCAAGTATTTGAACAACTACATTCATCTCATGCCAACTAGCTTCTTGGAACAATCCACCATGATGTGGAAAGCACGGATCAAGTGGTGTATTGATTTTGGCATAGAAGTTAATGCAATTATTGCATATTGTGAACCTATTATTGCTTCCAAGTAGTTTTTTTTTTTGTCAAAAAGGGGGGAGGGAGAGAGAGCTCGAGTCATATCGGTTTTATTCCAACTACAAGCGAATTTCACTATTGGGAATTGATATGTGAATATCCAAACATCTACTAATAAATACATGTGCTTTGACTTGATATTGTTTAGGAAGCTTGGTTAAAGTGTATCGATACATGAAATTTGTTGGGGATGGCAATTGTTTTATGTATGCATGTACACAAGCAAGCCTTAGATATTTTGGTTGTAGTCGTTGTATCTTTGTACATATTAAGCATGATATTTGATGCAAGATTTCAAGTTGATATTTGTTTTAGTAGGAGGGCTAGTACTAACATGAAATCATCTAGTCTTAATGTACATATTCATGTTCATTTAATGAAAACAAGTTATTATTTGTGAACTTTTTGTTGTTTCTAATATAGATTTTTCTACAACAAATATACATGTTTTGATATAAATGTTATTTATGAACTTTATATTATTATTTACGGAGTTTATGTTGTAAAAATTTTACAATTAATTTGTGTAGATGTTCATGTATATCATATAAACAGACTTTATGTTATTAATATATTGACATTTTGATGTTATTTATGGATGCTCTGTTGTGAATTAGTTAATTACAACTTTTAATGAATTAGATTATAAAGAGGATAGCTTCTACATCTCACTATATAGTAGCATTTGCTAGAACTTTAGCTTTTAATTTTTTGATAGTCAAAAATTGGATTATTTGTAGTGACAACATGAACATTATCTTGTTAATATTGAATATTCAATTGTGAATTTAGTTGTAAATTATCCAAATATGATATATTTATTCTTGAAAATCAATGAAAGCACATTATTAATATATAAAGCCCTTGTGCAAATTTTTAAGTGTGCTATATAGAAAGACCTTGTGTTATTAATATGTGAAACTTGTCATGTTATTTAAAAATGTTCAACTTAATCAGACAGAGCATGCGCATATATGGATATTATATTATTAATAAATGAACCTTATCATGTTATATATGAAATTTATTTATTGTTTTGGTACAATATTATATATAGAATTAAGCCTTATAATTTATATTAACGAAAAATAATCAATGCATGCTTATATTAAATAACACAAGGTATTTTAATCTAATTTTTTATTTTTAGACATAATTATTATAGTTAATTAATTTTCTTAAACTATGTATTAATGAGAAACAATTAATATATGTTCATATTGATTAATACATGATATTTTAATCTAATTTTTTATTTTTAAATATAATCAATTTTCTTATATGTAGAAATGGAAAGAGTATATCAAATAACATTGTAAGAATAGAATAAATGGATGGAATATGAATGATTATTGTCCTTTCATTTTTTGGCTTCCTTTATGATGCTTAATTATATCTGAACCAAACAAAAATCATGCCAAGATTCCGTCCATTTTATTTGTCATAGCAAATATGCTTTTAAAATCCTTTTTATTCCCCTCTTTCCTATGCTAGTTCCAATTTCTTTTTTAATTTTATTTCCATCAAAATAGTTCGATCGAACTAAACGGAGCCTAATTTTAAAATTTTTTTTAAAAAATGGCTATGTTAAATGTTTGACATCATATTGAGTTCTTAACCACACTAATTTAATTATTTCATATAATTACCAAAGGCATACTCCTTCCGAAATGAGACATCTCCTGAGAATTTTACTTGATCTAAAATAGAAAATATTAAATAAATTTTATATTTATTTTTTAAACCATACCCTTACTTTATTAATTATTTTCTTTAAAAAAATTATGTATTAAATTTTAATTACCATTATCAATATTCTTATATAATATTTCATGAGGGTATAAATGGAAGGATAAAAATATTTTTTAAAATTTAAAGTCTTAATTAAAATTATTCATAAACCATGAATTAGTTAGTTATAATTTATACTGTGAGTCAGATAGAGTAAATAATAGCCAAAATACAATAAATACACTAGAAAGTGTTCCAATGTTCCATATATTTAGAGGAAAAAAATAAAAAAAATTACATTGAGCTCATAAAAGAAAATTTATGACTGAGAGATCTTATGAATTTTATAAAATATTCACAAGTCTCAAATTTTGCACATTGATAACTTGACTAAAAATATCCCCACACAAGATTTAAGACTTATGAGTATTTTATGAAGTTCAAGGGATCTCTCAATAATAATTTTTTTTTTGTGAAATCTGAATGTACTTTTCCAAAAAAAAATACTCCCGTTTGTCTCTTATACAAGAAGGGAGGGAGGGAGTAATATCTACAACGTGGATCCAAAACGCATCCATGTGAGCCGGGATGTTTCATTGCGATCGTCACAAATTATAATAAATAATCGAGAAAGAATACGAATGAATATAACAAGAAACGGATGTAGTTGTAATTAGTAAATACAAAAGAAAAAAAATATTTTTTAATATAAATTAATATTTTGAATTGAACTAAATTATATCAGAAAAGGGGAGTGGGGAAGTAAATAATCAAGGGCGAATTTGGGACGGAGAGACACGTGGAGGCGGTGGTGCGGAAAATAAGGAAAAAGACGCCAAAATGACCAAGTGAATGACCGCCGACGCCGAAGCCGCGGGACCTCAAACAAACACTATCCTGCACCTAACTTAATCCACCACGCGCCAATCCTTCCATCTCTCTTTCATTCATAGTCAAACTTTCTTCTCTCTCCATTCCCTTGTTCTCATTCTTCTCCCTCACCCAATCAAACTCAATTCAAACTTGAATCCATTATCCCATTTTCCACATTAATTCACAAAACACTCATCCCACGACTCTTCCCTCACTCCCCAACCCTGTTCCTTAATTCCCACAATCTTCCTTTCACTGCCCCCCATGCCTTCATCTATATATATACATAGCCCTTCTTTCCCTCCTTACCTTCTGCTTCATCGTTCAAACCTCTCTTCCATCAATGGCTCGCTTCCTCACTTTCCTCCTCATGTACTTTCTCATCTCTGCTTCACTCTGTTCCTTTTCAGAAGCCAGAAAGCTCCAAGTGGGTGCACAGAGGAGCTTCCGGAATGACGTCCCGTCGACGTCAAGGGACAGTCTGTTCCTGAGTTCCCTTCCCAAGGGCACTGTGCCTTCTTCTACGCCCAGCAAGAAAGGCCACGCCATGGTGGTTGACGAGAAGCTCATTGCTCGTCACCTTATCGCCATTGATCGACTTCTGAGCTCTGTTCCTAGCCCCGGTGCTGGTCACTAGCTTCTTCTTAGCCCCTCACATTTTTTTATTATTTTTTTTTCAATTTTGTTACCTATTTAAATTCCTAGTATTGTTGTTGCAGAGAATCAGATTAGCTAGGTGTATTCGACCATGTAAAAGCTAGTATATATATGTGTCTCTGTTTTGGGACTATCCGCATGTGATCGGTCCCTTTTTGATTGTTATCATTAGTGGAGAAGAAAATTAGCACAGGTTTTGAATCCCACTTCTTCGGCTTCAACAAAATACAGAGGAATTTTAAAAAATCCGATCAACTGTGGTGTTTCAAAAGGTGATTATGTCTGTCTAATTTTCTGCAAGTAATCATCATTTTAATAAGGAGGAAAGCCCGGCCCTTTGAAATCAACTCGTACGTTTACGAATCTGAGTAAAGTAGCCTTCGGATTTGTCGGCTGATATATCGCCCTTTTCGGAAAGTGTTTTTCAATTTTCAATGTTATAACAGAGCAATAAAGAACGACGCCGCTGGATGAAATTAAAAAGATTACAAAGCACGCACGCACATACACATTTTGATTTAGCGTGAGCAAGACGAAATGCGCCTAAGATCTCCCCAATCTGGGTTTGTTTGTTGAAGGGATCACCGTCAAGTGTATATTATGTTATTCCTTCCATATTTACGGTGGAATTATTGTACTTATTTCATATTTTGTTTATTATAACATATTTTTAATCAAAATTTTTATTTTATAATTAATTAGTTAATTGTTTATAAAATTATATACTCTTTTTATGCGTTTGTTTTTATTTAATAGGACATGTTAATTAAAAAAAATATAATTAATTTTACCTTTCATATTTATTTTTTAAAAAAATTCATTAATTATATTTTAAAAGATTGAAAATTTTTTATATTTTTAAATTTTTTATATAAAAAATGTGTTGTATTTTCAAAGGAAAGATGATTAAAATTAAGACTTAAAAAAAAAAAAAACGGAGTGGGAAGCATTGGTAAACGTGGGAGCTGGTACTTGTTGACTTGCGTGTCATCTACTTGGACTCGAAGTAACATGGCTCCTGTTGTCCCCATCCCACCAAAATTCTTTTTTTCAACTTAAACGTGTTTGTCCCACATTTAATAAAATAATAATGATCATAATAGTTTGCATATGTTAACCAAAATATTGTCCTTTTTTATCCCGGATTTTAAGGGTGCCACTATTGTTAATTAAAACTCATGGAGTATAGATATGCAAATGCAATATGTAAATAAAAGCATAACATCCCACTTCTATTCCCGATTAATTAATTTTTGCTTTTGCGCCAAATTTTGGATCTATATACTACATTATTCATGACCCACTATAACATTTTTATCTTATAACAACAATTGAAAACTATTACTAAAAGAATGAAAACTGTTGTCAAAAACTAAAGATAACATTTTTAAACTTGTTAAGTAATAGTTTTATTACTATATAGCCGCACATTTAAAAAATTATTGTCTATATTTTAGGAATAAACAACAATTCTCATGTTAATCTATTGCAACAGACAAAATAACGCAAGTAGTTTAAGGTGAAGGACATAGATTATGAATGAAATTAAAATTCGGTCAATCTAAAGATGAATTCGTCAACTCGATCAGTTACGTATTTGCATGGCATTCCAATTTTCTATTCCCGCAAGATAGAAATTTGACTGATCGAGTGCGTAGACTTTGAACTCCTTCGCCTGTCACACCCAAATGACACAATTAATCAAAGCCATCTAAATCAAAACGCATAAAGCACAAGCAGTCCAAAGGAAAAAAAGAAATAGATATGTGTATGCGTGTATATAAAAATATATATATATATATATATATATTTATACACACACGCGCACACATCAATTAAAGTGATGGTAAAATAAAGTACATATAGAAGGAAAAGTGAGGAGAGTAACGTAAGGAAAAAGATCCAGAACGTTGGAAAAATGCGGGCTTTAAATCCAGGCCGAGGGCTCCGCAAAACCGCCCTTAATTCCCTCAAATTGTTCACCACACAATCAAAAGGTCAAGCCCTGTTTGTGATATATATATATATATATATATATTTATAATCATGAAACTATCACCTTTTTTACTTGATTTAAAAAAAAATACTGTTTGGTGTTGCTAGAGTTGTTAGGAGGGGATTATGATCACAAAATACACTTGCGAGCTTACAGGAGATAACTACGTACTACATCGCACAATCTCGGCAATCAAAATCCTTAATTAAAAGTCTTGATCGTTGACTACTTTGAGGTTAAAATATCATGCAACTTTGTGGCTTTAAAAGTGGTGATGACGATACAAGTGCTCATCAAAGTAAAAGGAAAAGAATTTACTGTATAATAACACACTGGTACAGTAGTAGATTTAGTTCTCTCGTTACAACTAAGTATATATTTGGTTTTTATTTTACATTTAGCAAAAGTTCATTGTAAGGATGCAACTATTTATTAAATTTGACCAAAACACATCTTCAATATAGTTTAAATGTACTATTAAGGATTAGGTAAACACATCCTAAGCTTGTGAATTAACAATACATTTACTAAGAACAAATAGAACACAGAGAAGAAGTAAAAATTCCTTGTCTATATAGGTTTTGGCCATATAGCTTGTATATGTCCCAAATTTTAATTTGCAATTAAATTTGCATGTGGTTTTGGATATGAGAGAGAGTCAGTGAATAGATCTTATTTAATTTAATCTAAGAATTAAAATTATTTTTAAGAAAATATTAAAAATATGAAGGAAAAAGATTTCACCCGCGGCTTCATGCACGTCAGAAGTGATATATCTGTTCTGCTATTGTGTGGTTGCTTTCAGAATTTTCCAAACTCATGATATCGATATTTCCCTAATTTCTTTCGATCATAATCACGTCTCCACTATTATGTGCGTTCAAGTCAAATATGACATTTTTGCAAGAGTCAAATATGGCATTAATTTCCACGATCCTTCCTCCAACTTTCTCCTTTTTTTATATATTTTATTGCCCCCAACCTCTTTTCTTCAATTCTTTAATTTGTTCTACACTTCTCCATATCATTCCTGTGTGTGTATGTGTGTGTGTGAATTCATTATAATTTTAATTCTTCCACTATATTTATTGTTATTGTAGCTGATCCTGGGTCTTTCCTTGATTTTGTCTTCTTCTTGGGGCATTTGAGCTGAAGCGCACTAGTCTTTGTAGTGTACTCCTTCCATTTTCAAATATAAGAAAATTTCAATCATCTCATGCAGTTAAAAAAAAAGTTAATCATAATAATTATATTTGAAATTAAAATGTTTAGATTAAAATGTCTTTGTAATCAATGTTTACTTTTTTTCTACAATTAAATGATATTATCCATTTACAACAGACAATTTGGGAAAAAATGTAATTAATACTTTTTGAAATTAGTATTTTTACTTATAATAAAAAACAAAAAAATGTAAAGTAATTTCTCTTATATTTAAAAATGGAGTATTATAAACTATAAAACCCTAAATTAAACTTGACCAATAACGCCACACCTCGTGATCAAGATCAACCACCACATTAATATTACGGCGGTTAACTTTAAACTATATTTTCCATCGCTTCATTTTTTGTTAATATAATATCATTTTAATTTTTGATGTTAATAAGTATTATAGACCTTGAACTATTTTGTAAATAGTATTTTAAATTTTAAACTCTTAAAATATGCAAAAAAAAATTTTAACTTTTAAATTTTGAGTGCTTAAAACTCCACCATTAAGTTGTAGAAAATGATCATTTTTTAAGGATTAAAATGATTTCAATATTATCAAGCGATTGGGCTCTATAACTATAAAAGTAACAGCTAGTTTTCTAACTTAGTGACAAGATTTTATGCGCTCAGAATTTAAAAGTTGAAATAAGTTTTTACACATTTTAGACATTCAAAGTTCAGGATGCTATTCGTACAGTCAGTATAGGATATAAGATACTTATTAGCCTTAATTTTTTTTACATGTTTATTCTGTTATGCACATCTTGACATACATAGTTAACTAATTATGCTGATAATTTCGATGAATAAATTAAAAGGCAAATATATTGATGTACATTATTGTACAATAAAATATGTACAATATATTGATAAACAAATTAAAAAGCGTAACATATGGTAAGCCAAATTGGAAGTAAGCCAGTATTATGAAAGGAAGTACTTCCTTGAATCACAAGAAACTACAGCTTCTTCAACTCGTCCTCTACTAGTACACGCACACTTGTCCTTTACTTGACAAATAGGCAAAAGAAAAGAACCGATCTAGCCGGTGGGAGTGGGAGTCTTTTTTCCACACATGTGTCTTGAATCACAAAAAATTAAAGCTTCTTCAACTTGTGTCCTTTTCACATGAACATTATTATTTCTGCTTCTCCTTCCATTTTATGGAGTTGCAAAAGTAATTCTCAAATCTCAATGCTGATGTATCTCCAAGTACAAACTCACTCAGATCACAAGTGTTGTGTTTATATATACCGTCATGGTTCTTGTGACCAAAAATACTTACAGTAAAAACAAAGCCAAAAACGATATATGGCTACCTGCAGTACCAGAGGTGCCATGGCGAAACCTTTGTTTCTCTGTTATCTCCTACTCATGATACTGGTGTTAATGTCAGCAAGAGTTTCTGCAACTCGATACCACGAAGGTGAAGGCAGTCTTCATGTTCTCGCAAAGGGTCGTGTCCCGCCTTCAGGTCAAAGCCATAGAGGCCATCGACAACCTCATTTTCCACTTCACTACAACAAAAGGCGCCACTGAATTGAATTATATATTAACACGCTAGCTCACACACATACAAAGCAGTACTTAGCCCTGGCTGGTTTCCTCTGGTTTATGCATGCAAAACCAGAAAGAGGTTTATAATTTTGCTTTATATATATATATATATATGTATGAACGTATGTGTGTTTCTGTGAGCTTGTGTGAGTCTATAATCTTTTAAAGAATAAGAGGTCACATTTGGAATAGCTAGCTGGAAGCAGAATACATCTTGTCTAGTGTTTCTTTTCTTTGCTTGTATATTCTGGATGCAGGTGGTGGAATTAGGTGACTTGTTGTTCTAAGAAAAAAAAATTGCAGTCAATCTATAGGATAACAAGAAAAGGAAGAGAAATGTGTTTGTTTTTAAAACCAGCTCAAGGGCCTCCCCAATACCGCCCTTCCTTCAAAAGTATATTCGCTACATGCTCAATGGTCAAAGCCTAAAATGTTTGTGATTTTGTCGCCTAAAAGCACAACTACTCTCGCAGACACCACTGGTCTTATTAAACCAACGACAACAGCACGAACAAAAAGTGTCGGTGGTTCGAACACTTGACATGAGAGGATCATTACGTTAACCTAAGGAATTGCTATCACTTTAATATTATATATATATTCATGAGTAAATTATTTATCCAGACACATAGATATTTGTATGATCAATATGTTACGTTCAAGTACAATTTACAAATATCGTTCGGTCATTAGAGCTGGCAAACTGGGAAGGGGTCTCTGCCATCTAATTTGCAGTTAAAGAAAACCATCCAGAGGCGGCAACTTTTTTTTTTTTTTTTTGGGTAAAAGTGTCGACCCTCTATGGACTATGGGAGATGTTGGAGCCAGAATTGTGGCAACATGATGTCACTAGCAGCTAATTTTCACCATACAATCTCCTTAA
Source organism: Prosopis cineraria (assembly GCF_029017545.1). NCBI lineage: Eukaryota > Viridiplantae > Streptophyta > Magnoliopsida > Fabales > Fabaceae > Prosopis > Prosopis cineraria. The sequence goes on from NW_026555334.1 coordinate 25,238,360, forward strand.
TTATATGTATATCACTTGTAATCGGCCATTATAATTTCTCATACGCACACATAAACACACTCGTCCGGTCTCATTTATACTGCAGAGAGAGAATGTTTGTTCTAGTTCTATTTATAAAATATCTTAATAATTGTTATGTTTATCTTTACTATTTTGCTCCTATTAAATGTAAAAAGGTTTAGGAAGTGCTGGAGTATTTTATTTTAAAAAATATATATTTAATAGAGGTAGAGTTGGAAACTTATTAAATTCTTAAATAGAGTTAATAAAGTTTAAGATTTTTCTTAATTTTAATTAAAATACTGAAAATAATTTATAAATAGAATCAAAGAGAGCAAATGCCTTTGGTTGTTCCAAGGAGAATTTTCAATCAGTTGCATAAGCTCCTGCCGTTGTAGGTTAGATGAATTGAGAGTTGACGTAATCTCTACTACATCCCAAGTGAACTTAAAAATCTCTTGCTAGCTAAAATAGTTAGAAAATTCTTATCACAAATATATAGGGCTTATGATTTGAAGTAACCTAAATAAGTTCAAAAATTTTAATATCAAGCTATTCTCTAAATTATCACACGTATGTCTACATAGCTAGCCAACTAATTGTGCTAACAATTTGGATCATGCTAACGTCTGAGAATTACAAATATGCTAATAATTGTAAAAATATGTAAGAATACATTAAAACTAACCCATATCAATGGGAGTTAGTAGTAGCACTAAAGTCAGACACGTGCTTAGGTATCCTTTACTTGGAAAATTCGCAAAGAAAAGAACCTAGAAAAATGGCTTAGGCGGTTCATCGAATTTGTTGACCGCACAAAATCCGGATCGGGGAAGTTTTCCGCAAATGTATGTCTTCAATCAAAAAAGCTGCTGCTTCCACTTGTATATATTTTCTCCACTTTAATATTATTTGATTCTTCTATTTTAAGGAATAATCTCAAGTTACGTATCTCTAAGTACAAACCTAGTCACCCTTAATTGTGTGCATATATTATACATACTGTCATAGTCTTTGTGCCCAATACACGCAAAAAAACAAAGCCAAAAACAATGGGTACTGTAGGTCGTGCCATTGGCAAACCTTTGTTTCTCTGTTGTCTCGTACTCGTGATGATACCGATGATGTTAATGGCCGCAAAGGTTTCCGCAAATCGATCCCATGGAGGTGAAGGCACTCTTCATGTTCAAGCAAAGGGTTTTGTCCCGCCTTCAGGTCCGAGTCATAGACACAATTAACGACCTCATTGAATTGAATTATTCACACACCCACATAGCACTTAGCTCAGCTGGTTCCTCTGGCTTAGAATTATATATATGTTTTGTTGAGCCTGTGAGTCTACAATCTTTTAAGAATAAGAAGAATCATCTGGAGTAGCTTGCTCGAACAACATGTGTTTCTTTTTTGTTTTTGTATATATTGTTTGTGCATTACTCTTTAATAAATTATATTACTGGGTTGTCATATGCCAACTGGCCTATTAGCTCAGTTGGTTAGAGCGTCGTGCTAATAACGCGAAGGTCGCAGGTTCGAGACCTGCATGGGCCAATTTTATGGTTCTTATTTTGTTAACCCTGAGAAAGTCTAACACTCAGTATTTTGTTTCGTCGTGGCAAATTTCATGGGCCTGAGCCCATTTTGTTAAAGCGTCTGTTATCTCTTATTTTTAATAACGTTACTGTAGATCCAGATTTTTTGTGGGCTTGATTCTCAGTTTCTTTTCGTTGATTCGATTTCCCTCGTCTTGTATTTAAAAAAAAAAAAAATGTACCCCGTCGCATCACATGCATTTTGTTCCTCCACAGGACATATTCATTAGGCAATGACCTTTTTATTATTTAAGTGTTACTCATACTTATGTTTATATATTATTATAATATTCTTCATTTATTATATATTATTAATGATTAATTGTTAACTCACCAAATTTATGAGACGAAACATCAACTAATCTGGCTTTGCGGTGCAAATCTAAATCAAACCAAAAAGGAAACCACTTCGGCTGAAACTGAAAAAAATATATGGTGGTTCGCATTTAATGCTGATAATAAATAACGGATATCATAATTAGAGTAAATGTAATTTAAAATTCATTGCACCCACCATCACTCTGAATGCAGTTGAATTATCGGCTCAACATGATGATCCAAGCAGGGGAATGTGAAAGCATGTGCTCGCTCCATCTCAAATACGATAATTTAAGATAAGATTATGCACATCAAAAAACATAATAATGATATTTTACAAAATTATTTTTTTAAAATAAAATCATAAACTTTTAAAAATGTCCATGCATGCTTAATTGGTATGTTACAATATGATTTTGATTCCCTCTCCATTTAAAATGTAATGTTAAACAAATATTATTAATGAAATCTTATTTCTTTAAAATTTTCTTGTATTTTGGGAAAAACAAAATTCCCTTAAAATTATTTTATAATTTGAAACGTAATAAGTTTTATTTAAATATGCAAGTCCTTGTTTGTCTGCTGCCACCTGTGGTTGCTACAGCAAGCACAAGTACTTGCCAATTATAGAAACTACTTTATTTTTGTTTGGTTTTTCAGTTTAAATTTGATAAAAATTTATTTAAAGGATTCAATTATTTATTAAATTTGATAAAAGTACATATCAGATGTGATTTGAATGTATTTTTTAAGATTATCAAACAGAAAAAATTTCTAAATAGATCGGATGCTCCACGTTATTTGTAATTTGTTCAATTAGAATGTTTCAAGTCATTTATTACGATATTATTTTAATTAATTTTATTTTTATAATATAATGCATATTTAATTTTTTTATTCTTTCTATTATCATTAATGTCAAAATTAATTTATATTTAATGATATTTAAATTTTTTATTTTTATTGTACAAATCACAAATGATGCAATGCATCTGATTTGCCTGAAAATTTGTCAACCAAACAAGTCATTTGTTCATAAAAACAAATCCAAATCAGATATTATCCCAACCAGAACCTTCGATTAATAAAGAGATGAATTTGAATATTATATGTGAAAGAAAGCTGAAAGCTGGATTTGCCTTAAAAAGGAATTAGCATTAAGAGTGAAGACGAAGCTAAGAATATGTTATCCATCCTCGTTCATTATCAGCCTACCGCTTTTGCTTTTGCACAGCACACTTGTTGTAGAATCTAGACTTAAAAAAATCGACTAGCATGAACACTGAATCAGATAGAGATGTTTGAAATTGAATTTTCCAAGTTTATCCCTTCATGTTCAGAGTGTCAGCAAGAGAATACAATGATGTATAAATATACGGATATTATTATAACTCTGTTTTTTGAAGGAAAAAATTGATAGAATTGGATTAAAAACAGAGAAATGAACTGAGGAAGGAACAGGGTAGCAGAGGTCGGTGGCAAGTGGGTGTCAATGCAATTGGTAGACATAAGGCGTGGATGAAGTAGACTGCACCGGGAAATCTGGATCGTCCAGAAATTCAGATATGAACAATCGAAATTTAATATTTAAATTATATATTTATTAAAATAAAAGGTTTATAAAATATATTTAGAAAAACATACTCCCTCTAATTCTATTTATAAATCATTTCTATCAACCTCATTAATATCAATACAATAAAAGTATAAGAAATAAAACTAAGTAAAATTTTAAACATAATACGTAAATAAAAAGTAAAAAAAAAGTCAAGTCATCATATAATATTATTTTTCTATTTTTCTCTCTCTTACTTTTTAATAGTAATTTAAAAATTTTAATTTAAAATAAAATAATATCATTAAAATGACTTATAAAATGAATCAAATTATATTTTTAAAAAGTAATTTATATATTGAATTGAAAGAATATTTAATAAATCTGATTGTCAATCTAAATAATTAAAGTATGTATTACAAAAATAAAAATTATAAAATAATTTAATAAATTTTCTCTTCGGACAGTATTAATTTATTTTAAATAGTCTAATTTAATATTTTATTTTTTATCTTTTTATAAATTGACATATTTTGATTATATGAATTTAAACCGTTTATGTTGGTGATTAAATTTATTAAATTATTTTATATTTTTATAAGTATTTTATTTTAATAAATATAAAATAAAAAACTAAAATTAAAATTAATCCTGAGGAACAGAGGAGGAGCAGACTCGGTGGGCACGTGGAGAAGTCTGGTGGAGGAGGCTCGGACTCAGACTGACAAGTCAGAACCTCCATGTTGAGCCCATAACTATCACGCAGAGTAGCAGAGACCTACCCTCGAGACGTTCAGATAGCAAGAGCTTATCACCTCAAAATTAGGTCACTTTGTCCTTCCCCCTTCCCTATTTTATTTCTCCTTCACTGGACCATTTAAAATGCATTTGCTTTTTCTACTTCTCTCTTTCATTTCCTCCTACTTTTTTCTCCTCCCTTTGTCATACATTCCGGGAACAAAATTTTAAAGTTTTATTTTAGCTTAAATATAGAATAAGATATTATTTCCAATTAAAAAAAATATAAGACATACCAATA
>NW_026555334.1:25242960-25626373 GCF_029017545.1 Prosopis cineraria
TTTTTTTTTTTAAGTTACCATGCACTGTCAGATGAATTATCCCGGAGGTTCAGAGATAGACGAAGGATTGAACATGAAACTGAGAATTTACCCGAAATTGAGAAGGGAGGACGACGAAGGCGATGACAGACTGGTGGAGCACCACTCCATCTTGCATGTACGAGTAACGAGAAACTAGTAATGGCGATTTTGGTTGATAGTGATCAGATACTTCTACATGGGGACTAAATATAAGCCACACATCCCCAAGCGTCGTCACTTTCGGAAACTTAAAGCTCATGCCTAGAATACTTCAATTAATTAATTTTTTTCCATTTCTTTCCACGTAATCTAGAATCTCCTCCAAAATCGTACGTGTTATGGTAACAGTATTTAGCGTAGATTTGTTGTCTGTAAGAAAGAAAGACCGATATCTATTAAATTCCCAACCCTAAACTCTCTCCACGCTCATCTGATTCATTGGCCTATCCTGTTATCGTTATGAACCATGTCTTCAGCGGGCAAAATCATTTTTCGTTCACGAATTGAAGACATCTAAAACAATTTTAAAACGAAAATTAGTTGCGTTTGCCGGGAGTCGAACCCGGGTCTATTGCTTGGAAGGCAATTATCCTAACCGTTGGGACTACAAACGCTACATGGTTGGAAGAGCTATATTTGAACTAAAGTACTACAATCTTCTGTCCAATTCTTTTTAACATTGATATCCGAAGTCAACGATCTCTACTGATACAAAATTTGAGCACTATGCGATCCCAAAATGGGTGGCTCTTTCAAGTATTTGTTCTCATGGTCATTGTCCTAGGAATCAAATTGAAAAGCTGATGGTTAAAGAAACTCAAGACTCTTTGCTATCGTGTGTTCAATTAATTGACTTAATTGTACTATTTTTGGACGGACTTCTTATCATGATAATAACTGAAATTTTTGGGCCACAAGTGGCATTATGTGAGTAGTAGTTAAGAGATAAAATAAAAAGGGGCAACATGTGAGGAGACAAACATATGACTAATGAAAGTAAAGTTTATTAGAAAATCTAATATCTTATAACGTAATGAATTCATATTGAATTTTTATTGAAATATATATTATATTTTGTGCCCGACCATATTTCGGATAAAATTACTTTCAATAAAAAAGAACATATGTTAAATGATTAAAAATAAAGAAAGAAAGAAAAGGAGACGGCATGTGAGAATGGCCAAGGGTTTTTTGTAACCCATTTTACAAAAAACGCTTTTGTGACGACTGTCTCTCCTGCTTTCTTGCGTTATACATATGCCTCATCTCCCAATTTCATATCAATATCCAAAACTCAACAGTCGCTCCCAACTTAATATTCTTTTCTTTCTCTGTATGTGTGGTGTTGTGATGCCCCACTAGTCCTCCTTTAGTTATTCGATACTCTCACATTATTTTTTCTTACATTTTTTTCATCATTTATATTAATTCATATCATGCTCTACATTTCAGTACTGTCCTACAACTTGGAGCACTCATATTATATGAGGTCCGTTCGTTCTTTAATTTATCCCTATGTTCATTTCATTAATAATTAATTAGGAGGACACCCAATTATTAGTTCTCTATATCTTAGGTCCCTTTTATTATTAATGAATAAATAAAGATAAAAAAATAGGATGATTAAAAGAAATAGTGAATCAAATTCATGAAGAAAAAGATAATCTAGTTCATAGAGTAAGAATCATAATTCATATAATTTTTAAAAGGTGTGATGATTCTTTCATTTATAGTATATATTAAGTTTTATTATACTACCATTAGGAGAAAGGGTGATTTAATTTATTTTTATATCATTTTTTAATTTATTTTCTTTATACTTTTTTAATAATCAAACGGGCTTAATGTTATATATTATCTAAGGGATATGGTGTCAACTATTCCTCACTCGCGTTCTTGCTGACTTTCCCTCACGCATGCGCCACCAAAGTGAGGCTCATTTATATCCTATAAATATTTTTAATTGCAATTTCTATCTAACCATAGTCATTGTATGTTCTCCAGTTATTTCCAGATTGTATATTCTTCTTTATATATTTATTCCTTTTTTTACTGTATCAATATTTTATAACTATTTTATACTTGGAAGTGTCTTTTTTTGAAGGAAAAAATAATGCCTCCTTTTAATCTCTGAAATGCAACCGCCCATTCCCTATTGTCTCATTTTTTGGCCTTTTCTTAGCTTTTCACAAGAAGTTACCTTGTTAGTGGAAAGAGCAGCATCATGCTTGATTAAATAGTAAGAATCTGCCCCACAATGCTCAACAAAGTTGAAACTACTCAAATCTTTTAAACATGTTGTCTGGGATTCGATTCATAGCCATGTGTACGAAAAACATTCTGTGAAAGAAGCGTAAGCGTGTGCGTGTGTGATCTCAATGCTTTGAAAAGGATTAATCATTGACTGTTGTGATTCCATTTTGCTTAGTACTCCTATACCCTTGTCATACCCAAAAAAAACAGAGATGGAGGTCAAATCGGTTTTCACTTAATTTAAACAATTTTAAATTTTTCTTTTTAAAATATTAGGTTAAATGACAAAACATCTTGAACCTTTTTTTCAAGGGCATCAGACATGTTAAACCTTTTTTTTAACATTTTTGCCTCGAAAGTTTCAAAAATAAGCGTCTTTATCATACGGTTAAAAATCACAATGTTGATTATTAACTCAAGTTTGACCATGAGGTTTTATAATTCTCCCTTCTTCATTTTTTACATTTTTTAGGTTTCGTTTTCATTTATTGAGAGAAGAAAAATTAAAAAATTCACTAAAAAATAAATCGAAGACTAAATATAAAAAGAAGGAGGGAAAATATAAAATATCATCAGTCAAATTTTAGTTAAAAACCATCAATGTTTGCTATTTTTAATAATGGGACGAAAAATGCTTTGTTTTTTAAAATTTTTAAGTAAAATATTTAAAAAATTTAGAATGTCAAACATCCTTAAAAAAAAATTTAAATATTTTGCCCTTTTACCCTAAAAAGTTTGCATTGATATAAAACTTTGGGTATAGAAGCACGAGGCAGAATGAAATTGCTACGTATTTAGAGATAAGAAAAAAAAGAATGCAAGAAATAATGGTGTGGGAGCAAAAAAACAGGTATGGAATATCTTTTCTATTCTATCTTTTTTCCTTCCCATAAATTTAAGAGGATGCTTATGAAGGAATGAAATGATTAGGTGGCTCGGACGCGCATTTACGTTAAGTCAAAACTCCAGAGGGGACGAATCTAAGCCTTTTTGCCAAAACATGATCCATATAATTATGTTATTGTTTTAATTTCTAGTGGGAGAGGATTCCATGCCATTTGATGACGTGATTAATTAGTTAGTCCAAATCCCAAAGCTTTTCATCATACAGTCATCATCATTCTTACTACGGAATAATAAAGAACCTCACAATAGTTAGGTACGGTGGTTATATCTTTGACCTCACACGCTTAAAAAAATAAATAAATAAAGTACTACCAAGCTAATCATATCCATTTATATATGCATATATACAGATAATTAATTACTTCCTCCGTTTTTAATTACACTACATAATAATTGAAATTAATCAACACGTTGACCCTTTCTGGATAGTTCTAGTATATATACCATCCATACATCAGATTATTTTTTAAAAGGATTAAAATAAATTAAACCTTAAATTATAGATTTAGAGAAATTTAAATTTTAAACTTTTAAAATGTATATTCTAAACTTCAAACAATTATTGATAAAAAAATCTTAAATTTAAAGTTAGGGTAATTTTACCTCACCATTAAATTAGACAATGCCCTTTAATTTTTTTTAAAAATTAAGACCTAATGTATAATTTTATTAAATTTGACTCTCCGTTGCTTCATACTCATTCGGTAAAAATCAAACAATAAGCTCTATTTAACAAACATTTGTTTGAATTTAACAATAAAGGTCAAATTGCTGCTCAATTTTAATTGTTTTAAAATTTAAAATATATTTTTTTAAATATTTAGGATTTAAATCACCTCTAGATTTATAGTTTAGAATTTAAATTATATATTAACCCTTTATTTATATAAAAATGTAAAAAAAAAACAACATAATTAACCTGTAATGTATGTCACTGATAAATTAGAGTTAAATGAGGGAACGAGATTAATAATTATGAAGTAGGATACGAAGGAGAAGTTGATAAGTGGACTGTGCTTAATACATAAATGGAAACATTACTGCCATTCTTTAATGAGTTCCTTTTATGGGGGCTGGGGGGGGGGGGACCGCCGACCCTTTCACAAAGCACTTTAGTCTTATTCTTGCTTTCTAAGTTTGACTTCCCAACCTAAAACTCAAGACCCCTTTATTAACTCATGTATCTATACACTGAAACCAGATTTTCTTTTAGCATTAACCAATGTTGAATCTTTGCTCACATTAATTAATGGATGAATCCATGCAAGATCACATTTGATCGACTCTTTAGGATTATTCCTCTTGCCTTATTATAAAATGAAGTGAAAGTTTTTTATATTTTAAATATGAGATAAAGTTAGAATATTAATGTTTTTTTTTATTTTACTCCTTATTTATTTATTGTCATTTGAATTTTTGAACAAAAATTTATTATGATCATTAATTAAAAAATGATAAATTGGAAGGTTATAAATAAATTCTTTTACATTTTTAAGATCATACTAACATTTCTTAATAATAGCTAGGGAATTTGTTAACTTCCATTTTATATTAAAGGATTGGGGTAGTATAATCTTTATCCTCAACTCAAAAGGCAAAATGAAGAGGTAAGGTGTCTGTGAAGCTAGCACTCTCTCCATTTTGTTGAAGAAACTGTCTTTTTTTTTTTTTTATAAACAAATCATATATTTTAATAAGTATTTATTATAAATTTTTAGGAAGAATTGCATTTAGGGCCCCTGGGAGCAAGAAATTTACAGATAACGCTCAATGGAATGTAAAATTATTTTAAGGGCCCAAAGCTTCATTTACAATATTTTTTCAGCTACTAGACAATGATTTTTTTCTTCTTCCTCCCTCTTTCCTTTTCTCTCTTCCTCTTCTGACACCGATGCACTAACCAAATTATTGTTCCTCCCCATCATACTTCTCAATTCCCTCTATTCTTCTTCCCTCCCCTATTCCTTCTTTCTCTTCCTCCTCAAACTCACATTTGAAGTGTTTTCAGTCGACAGGTATGAGTGGTTGATCTGCATTTATCTAACTAGCTGTGGAGGGGATGATCAAGTATTCGAACAACTGCATTCATCTCATGCCAACTAGCTTCTTGGAACAATCCACCATGATGTGGAAAGAACGGATCAAGTGGTGTATTGATTTGGCATAGAAACTAATGCAATTATTGCATATTACGAACCTAACCTATTATTGCTTCCAAGTAGTTTTTTTTTTGTTGTCAAAAGAGGACAGAGAGAAAGAGAGCTCAAGTCATATCAGTTTTATTCTAGCTACAAGCAAATTTCACTATTGGGAATTGACATGTGAATATCCAAACATCTACTTAATAAATACATGTGCTTTGACTTAATATTGTTTGGGAAGCTTGGTTGAAGTGTATCGATACATGAAATTTGTTGGGGATGGTAGTTGTTTTGTGCATGTATATACACAAGCAAGCCTTGGATATTTTGGTTGCAGTTGTTGTATCTTTGAATATATTAAACATGATATTTGATGCAAGATTTATGTTGATACTTGTTTTAGTAAGAGGGCCAGTACTAGCATGAAATCATCTAGTCTTAATGTACATATTCATGTTCATTTAATGAAAACAAGTTGTTATTTGTGAACTTTTTATTGTTTTTAATATAGATTTTCTGCAATAAATATACATGTTCTGATTTAGATGTTATTTATGAACTTTATATTGTTATTTACAGAGTTTATGTTGTGAAATTTTACAATTAACTTGTGTAGATGTTCATGTATATCATATAAACAGACTTTATGTTAATATATTGACATTTTTATGTTATTTATGGATGCTCCGTTGTGAATAGTTAATTACAACTTTTAATAATTAGATTATAAAGAGAATAGCTTTGACATCTCACTATGTAGTAGCATTTGCTAGAACTTTAGCTTTTGATTTTTTGATAGTCAAAGATTGGATTATGTGTAATAAAAACATGAACATTATCTTGTTAATATTGAATATTCAATTGTGAATTTAGTTGTAAATTATTCAAATATGATATTTATTATATTCTTGAAAATCAATGAAAGCATATTGTTAATATATAAGGCCCTTGTGCAAATTTTTAAGTGTGCCATATAGAAGGACCTTGTATTATTAATATATAAACTTGTCATGTTATTTAAAATGTTCAACTTAATCAGATAGAGCATGCGCATATATGGACATTATATTATTAATAAATGGACCTTATCATATTATATATGAAATTTATTTATTGTTTTGGTACGATGTTATATATAGAATTAGCCCTTATAATTTATATTAACGAAAAACAATCAATGCATGCTTATATTAATTAACACAGGGTATTTTAATCTAATTTTTTATTTTTAGACATAATTATCATAGTTAATTGATTTTTTTAAACTATGTATTAATGAGAAACAATTAATATATGTTAATATTGATTAATACATGATATTTTAATCTAATTTTTTATTTTTAAACATAATCAATTTTCTTATATGTAGAAATGGAAAGAGTATATCAAATAACATTGTAAGAATAGAATAAATGGATGGAATATGAATGATTATTGTCCTTTCATTTGTTGGCTTCCTTTTCCATGCTTAATTACATCTGAACCAAACAAAAATCATGCCAAGATTCCGTCCATGTTATTTGTCATAGCAAATATGCTTTTAAAATCTCTTTTTTTCCCCTCTTTCCTTGCTACTTTCAATTTTTTTTTTAATTTTATTTTCATCAAAATCGTTCGATCAAACTAAATGGGGCCTAATTTTAATTTTTTTTAAAATGGCTATGTTAAATGTTTGACATCATATTGATTCTTAACCACACTAATTTAATTATTTCATATAATCAACAAAGGCATACTCCTTCCGAACTATAATATGAGACATCTCTTAAAAATTTTACCTGATCTAAAATATAAAGTATTAGATAATTTTTATATTTATTTTTTAACTATACCCTTACTTTCATTTATTATTCTCTTTAAAAAAATTATGTATTAAATTTTAATTACCATTATCAATATTCTTATATAATATCTCATGAGGGTATAAATGGAAGGATAAAAATATTTTTTAAAATTTAAAGTTTCAATTAACATTATTCATAAACCATGAATTAGTTAGTTATAATTTATATTGGGAGTCAGACAGATTAAACAATAGCAAATTTATATATTTAGAAGGAAAAAAATAAAAAAAATTTTATTCAGGTCTCATAGAAGAAAATTTATGACTAAGAGATCTCATGAATTTTATAAAATATTCACAAATCTCAAATTTTTCACATTGATAACTTGATTAAAAGATATCCTTACACAAAATTTAAGATTTATGAGTATTTTATGAAGTTCGAGGGACATCTCAATAATAATTTTCTTTTGTGAAATCTGAATGTATTTTTTTTCAAAAAAAAAAAAAAAAAACTCCCGTTTGTCTCTTATACAAGAAGGGAGGGAGGGAGTAATACCTATAACGTGGATCCAAAACGCATCATGTGAGATGGGATGTTTCATTGCAATCGTCACAAATTATAATAAATAATCGAGAAAGAATAAGAATGAAGATGAAAAGAAACGGATGTAGTTGTTATTAGTAAATACCCAAAAAAAAAAAATATTTTTTAATATAAATTAATATTTTGAATTGAATTAATAATTATATCAGAAAAGGGGATTGGGGAAGTAAATAATAAAGTGCGAATTTGGGACGGAGAGACACGTGGAGGCGGTGGAACGGAAAATAAGGAAAAAGACGCCAAAATGACCGAAGTGAATGACCGCCGACGCCGAAGCTGAGGGACCTCAAACAAACACTATCCTGCACCTAACTTAATCCCCACGCGCCAATCCTTCCATCTCTCTTTCATTCATAGTCAAACTTTCTTCTCTCTCCATTCCCTTGTTCTCATTCTTCTCCCTCACCCAATCAAACTCAATTCAAACTTGAATCCATTATCCCATTTCCACATTAATTCACAAAACACTCATCCCACGACTCTTCCCTCACTCCCCAACCCTGTTTCTTAATCCCCACAATCTTCCTTTCACTGCCCCCCATGCCTTCATCTATATATATACATAGCCCTTCTTTCCCTCCTTACCTTCTGCTTCATCTTTCAAACCTCTCTTCCATCAATGGCTCGCTTCCTCACCTTCCTCTCATGTTCTTTCTCATCTCTGCTTCACTCTGTTCCTTTTCAGAAGCCAGAAAGCTCCAAGTGGGTGCACAGAGGAGCTTCCGGAATGACGTCCCGTCGACGTCAAGGGACAGTCTGTTCCTGAGTTCCCTTCCCAAGGGCACTGTGCCTTCTTCTACGCCCAGCAAGAAAGGCCACGCCATGGTGGTTGACGAGAAGCTCATTGCTCGTCACCTTATCGCCATTGATCGACTTCTGAGCTCTGTTCCTAGCCCCGGTGCTGGTCACTAGCTTCTTCTTAGCCCCTCACATTTTTTTATTATTTTTTTTTCAATTTTGTTACCTATTTAAATTCCTAGTATTGTTGTTGCAGAGAATCAGATTAGCTAGGTGTATTCGACCATGTAAAAGCTAGTATATATATGTGTCTCTGTTTTGGGACTATCCGCATGTGATCGGTCCCTTTTTGATTGTTATCATTAGTGGAGAAGAAAATTAGCACAGGTTTTGAATCCCACTTCTTCGGCTTCAACAAAATACAGAGGAATTTTAAAAAATCCGATCAACTGTGGTGTTTCAAAAGGTGATTATGTCTGTCTAATTTTCTGCAAGTAATCATCATTTTAATAAGGAGGAAAGCCCGGCCCTTTGAAATCAACTCGTACGTTTACGAATCTGAGTAAAGTAGCCTTCGGATTTGTCGGCTGATATATCGCCCTTTTCGGAAAGTGTTTTTCAATTTTCAATGTTATAACAGAGCAATAAAGAACGACGCCGCTGGATGAAATTAAAAAGATTACAAAGCACGCACGCACATACACATTTTGATTTAGCGTGAGCAAGACGAAATGCGCCTAAGATCTCCCCAATCTGGGTTTGTTTGTTGAAGGGATCACCGTCAAGTGTATATTATGTTATTCCTTCCATATTTACGGTGGAATTATTGTACTTATTTCATATTTTGTTTATTATAACATATTTTTAATCAAAATTTTTATTTTATAATTAATTAGTTAATTGTTTATAAAATTATATACTCTTTTTATGCGTTTGTTTTTATTTAATAGGACATGTTAATTAAAAAAAATATAATTAATTTTACCTTTCATATTTATTTTTTAAAAAAATTCATTAATTATATTTTAAAAGATTGAAAATTTTTTATATTTTTAAATTTTTTATATAAAAAATGTGTTGTATTTTCAAAGGAAAGATGATTAAAATTAAGACTTAAAAAAAAAAAAAACGGAGTGGGAAGCATTGGTAAACGTGGGAGCTGGTACTTGTTGACTTGCGTGTCATCTACTTGGACTCGAAGTAACATGGCTCCTGTTGTCCCCATCCCACCAAAATTCTTTTTTTCAACTTAAACGTGTTTGTCCCACATTTAATAAAATAATAATGATCATAATAGTTTGCATATGTTAACCAAAATATTGTCCTTTTTTATCCCGGATTTTAAGGGTGCCACTATTGTTAATTAAAACTCATGGAGTATAGATATGCAAATGCAATATGTAAATAAAAGCATAACATCCCACTTCTATTCCCGATTAATTAATTTTTGCTTTTGCGCCAAATTTTGGATCTATATACTACATTATTCATGACCCACTATAACATTTTTATCTTATAACAACAATTGAAAACTATTACTAAAAGAATGAAAACTGTTGTCAAAAACTAAAGATAACATTTTTAAACTTGTTAAGTAATAGTTTTATTACTATATAGCCGCACATTTAAAAAATTATTGTCTATATTTTAGGAATAAACAACAATTCTCATGTTAATCTATTGCAACAGACAAAATAACGCAAGTAGTTTAAGGTGAAGGACATAGATTATGAATGAAATTAAAATTCGGTCAATCTAAAGATGAATTCGTCAACTCGATCAGTTACGTATTTGCATGGCATTCCAATTTTCTATTCCCGCAAGATAGAAATTTGACTGATCGAGTGCGTAGACTTTGAACTCCTTCGCCTGTCACACCCAAATGACACAATTAATCAAAGCCATCTAAATCAAAACGCATAAAGCACAAGCAGTCCAAAGGAAAAAAAGAAATAGATATGTGTATGCGTGTATATAAAAATATATATATATATATATATATATTTATACACACACGCGCACACATCAATTAAAGTGATGGTAAAATAAAGTACATATAGAAGGAAAAGTGAGGAGAGTAACGTAAGGAAAAAGATCCAGAACGTTGGAAAAATGCGGGCTTTAAATCCAGGCCGAGGGCTCCGCAAAACCGCCCTTAATTCCCTCAAATTGTTCACCACACAATCAAAAGGTCAAGCCCTGTTTGTGATATATATATATATATATATATATTATATAATCATGAAACTATCACCTTTTTTACTTGATTTAAAAAAAAATACTGTTTGGTGTTGCTAGAGTTGTTAGGAGGGGATTATGATCACAAAATACACTTGCGAGCTTACAGGAGATAACTACGTACTACATCGCACAATCTCGGCAATCAAAATCCTTAATTAAAAGTCTTGATCGTTGACTACTTTGAGGTTAAAATATCATGCAACTTTGTGGCTTTAAAAGTGGTGATGACGATACAAGTGCTCATCAAAGTAAAAGGAAAAGAATTTACTGTATAATAACACACTGGTACAGTAGTAGATTTAGTTCTCTCGTTACAACTAAGTATATATTTGGTTTTTATTTTACATTTAGCAAAAGTTCATTGTAAGGATGCAACTATTTATTAAATTTGACCAAAACACATCTTCAATATAGTTTAAATGTACTATTAAGGATTAGGTAAACACATCCTAAGCTTGTGAATTAACAATACATTTACTAAGAACAAATAGAACACAGAGAAGAAGTAAAAATTCCTTGTCTATATAGGTTTTGGCCATATAGCTTGTATATGTCCCAAATTTTAATTTGCAATTAAATTTGCATGTGGTTTTGGATATGAGAGAGAGTCAGTGAATAGATCTTATTTAATTTAATCTAAGAATTAAAATTATTTTTAAGAAAATATTAAAAATATGAAGGAAAAAGATTTCACCCGCGGCTTCATGCACGTCAGAAGTGATATATCTGTTCTGCTATTGTGTGGTTGCTTTCAGAATTTTCCAAACTCATGATATCGATATTTCCCTAATTTCTTTCGATCATAATCACGTCTCCACTATTATGTGCGTTCAAGTCAAATATGACATTTTTGCAAGAGTCAAATATGGCATTAATTTCCACGATCCTTCCTCCAACTTTCTCCTTTTTTTATATATTTTATTGCCCCCAACCTCTTTTCTTCAATTCTTTAATTTGTTCTACACTTCTCCATATCATTCTGTGTGTGTGTGTGTGTGTGAATTCATTATAATTTTAATTCTTCCACTATATTTATTGTTATTGTAGCTGATCCTGGGTCTTTCCTTGATTTTGTCTTCTTCTTGGGGCATTTGAGCTGAAGCGCACTAGTCTTTGTAGTGTACTCCTTCCATTTTCAAATATAGAAAATTTCAATCATCTCATGCAGTTAAAAAAAAAGTTAATCATAATAATTATATTTGAAATTAAAATGTTTAGATTAAAATGTCTTTGTAATCAATGTTTACTTTTTTTCTACAATTAAATGATATTATCCATTTACAACAGACAATTTGGGAAAAAATGTAATTAATACTTTTTGAAATTAGTATTTTTACTTATAATAAAAAACAAAAAAATGTAAAGTAATTTCTCTTATATTTAAAAATGGAGTATTATAAACTATAAAACCCTAAATTAAACTTGACCAATAACGCCACACCTCGTGATCAAGATCAACCACCACATTAATATTACGGCGGTTAACTTTAAACTATATTTTCCATCGCTTCATTTTTTGTTAATATAATATCATTTTAATTTTTGATGTTAATAAGTATTATAGACCTTGAACTATTTTGTAAATAGTATTTTAAATTTTAAACTCTTAAAATATGCAAAAAAAATTTTAACTTTTAAATTTTGAGTGCTTAAAACTCCACCATTAAGTTGTAGAAAATGATCATTTTTTAAGGATTAAAATGATTTCAATATTATCAAGCGATTGGGCTCTATAACTACAAAAGTAACAGCTAGTTTTCTAACTTAGTGACAAGATTTTATGCGCTCAGAATTTAAAAGTTGAAATAAGTTTTTACACATTTTAGACATTCAAAGTTCAGGATGCTATTCTTACAGTCAGTATAGGATATAAGATACTTATTAGCCTTAATTTTTTTACATGTTTATTCTGTTATGCACATCTTGACATACATAGTTAACTAATTATGCTGATAATTTCGATGAATAAATTAAAAGGCAAATATATTGATGTACATTATTGTACAATAAAATATGTACAATATATTGATAAACAAATTAAAAAGCGCAACATATGGTAAGCCAAATTGGAAGTAAGCCAGTATTATGAAAGGAAGTACTTCCTTGAATCACAAGAAACTACAGCTTCTTCAACTCGTCCTCTACTAGTACACGCACACTTGTCCTTTACTTGACAAATAGGCAAAAGAAAAGAACCGATCTAGCCGGTGGGAGTGGGAGTCTTTTTTCCACACATGTGTCTTGAATCACAAAAAATTAAAGCTTCTTCAACTTGTGTCCTTTTCACATGAACATTATTATTTCTGCTTCTCCTTCCATTTTATGGAGTTGCAAAAGTAATTCTCAAATCTCAATGCTGATGTATCTCCAAGTACAAACTCACTCAGATCACAAGTGTTGTGTTTATATATACCGTCATGGTTCTTGTGACCAAAAATACTTACAGTAAAAACAAAGCCAAAAACGATATATGGCTACCTGCAGTACCAGAGGTGCCATGGCGAAACCTTTGTTTCTCTGTTATCTCCTACTCATGATACTGGTGTTAATGTCAGCAAGAGTTTCTGCAACTCGATACCACGAAGGTGAAGGCAGTCTTCATGTTCTCGCAAAGGGTCGTGTCCCGCCTTCAGGTCAAAGCCATAGAGGCCATCGACAACCTCATTTTCCACTTCACTACAACAAAAGGCGCCACTGAATTGAATTATATATTAACACGCTAGCTCACACACATACAAAGCAGTACTTAGCCCTGGCTGGTTTCCTCTGGTTTATGCATGCAAAACCAGAAAGAGGTTTATAATTTTGCTTTATATATATATATATATATGTATGAACGTATGTGTGTTTCTGTGAGCTTGTGTGAGTCTATAATCTTTTAAAGAATAAGAGGTCACATTTGGAATAGCTAGCTGGAAGCAGAATACATCTTGTCTAGTGTTTCTTTTCTTTGCTTGTATATTCTGGATGCAGGTGGTGGAATTAGGTGACTTGTTGTTCTAAGAAAAAAAAATTGCAGTCAATCTATAGGATAACAAGAAAAGGAAGAGAAATGTG
Organism: Prosopis cineraria; assembly: GCF_029017545.1. NCBI lineage: Eukaryota > Viridiplantae > Streptophyta > Magnoliopsida > Fabales > Fabaceae > Prosopis > Prosopis cineraria. The sequence goes on from NW_026555334.1 coordinate 25,256,708, forward strand.
TTTGTTTTTAAAACCAGCTCAAGGGCCTCCCCAATACCGCCCTTCCTTCAAAAGTATATTCGCTACATGCTCAATGGTCAAAGCCTAAAATGTTTGTGATTTTGTCGCCTAAAAGCACAACTACTCTCGCAGACACCACTGGTCTTATTAAACCAACGACAACAGCACGAACAAAAAGTGTCGGTGGTTCGAACACTTGACATGAGAGGATCATTACGTTAACCTAAGGAATTGCTATCACTTTAATATTATATATATATTCATGAGTAAATTATTTATCCAGACACATAGATATTTGTATGATCAATATGTTACGTTCAAGTACAATTTACAAATATCGTTCGGTCATTAGAGCTGGCAAACTGGGAAGGGGTCTCTGCCATCTAATTTGCAGTTAAAGAAAACCATCCAGAGGCGGCAACTTTTTTTTTTTTTTTTTTGGGTAAAAGTGTCGACCCTCTATGGACTATGGGAGATGTTGGAGCCAGAATTGTGGCAACATGATGTCACTAGCAGCTAATTTTCACCATACAATCTCCTTAATTATATGTATATCACTTGTAATCGGCCATTATAATTTCTCATACGCACACATAAACACACTCGTCCGGTCTCATTTATACTGCAGAGAGAGAATGTTTGTTCTAGTTCTATTTATAAAATATCTTAATAATTGTTATGTTTATCTTTACTATTTTGCTCCTATTAAATGTAAAAAGGTTTAGGAAGTGCTGGAGTATTTTATTTTAAAAAATATATATTTAATAGAGGTAGAGTTGGAAACTTATTAAATTCTTAAATAGAGTTAATAAAGTTTAAGATTTTTCTTAATTTTAATTAAAATACTGAAAATAATTTATAAATAGAATCAAAGAGAGCAAATGCCTTTGGTTGTTCCAAGGAGAATTTTCAATCAGTTGCATAAGCTCCTGCCGTTGTAGGTTAGATGAATTGAGAGTTGACGTAATCTCTACTACATCCCAAGTGAACTTAAAAATCTCTTGCTAGCTAAAATAGTTAGAAAATTCTTATCACAAATATATAGGGCTTATGATTTGAAGTAACCTAAATAAGTTCAAAAAATTTTAATATCAAGCTATTCTCTAAATTATCACACGTATGTCTACATAGCTAGCCAACTAATTGTGCTAACAATTTGGATCATGCTAACGTCTGAGAATTACAAATATGCTAATAATTGTAAAAATATGTAAGAATACATTAAAACTAACCCATATCAATGGGAGTTAGTAGTAGCACTAAAGTCAGACACGTGCTTAGGTATCCTTTACTTGGAAAATTCGCAAAGAAAAGAACCTAGAAAAATGGCTTAGGCGGTTCATCGAATTTGTTGACCGCACAAAATCCGGATCGGGGAAGTTTTCCGCAAATGTATGTCTTCAATCAAAAAAGCTGCTGCTTCCACTTGTATATATTTTCTCCACTTTAATATTATTTGATTCTTCTATTTTAAGGAATAATCTCAAGTTACGTATCTCTAAGTACAAACCTAGTCACCCTTAATTGTGTGCATATATTATACATACTGTCATAGTCTTTGTGCCCAATACACGCAAAAAAACAAAGCCAAAAACAATGGGTACTGTAGGTCGTGCCATTGGCAAACCTTTGTTTCTCTGTTGTCTCGTACTCGTGATGATACCGATGATGTTAATGGCCGCAAAGGTTTCCGCAAATCGATCCCATGGAGGTGAAGGCACTCTTCATGTTCAAGCAAAGGGTTTTGTCCCGCCTTCAGGTCCGAGTCATAGACACAATTAACGACCTCATTGAATTGAATTATTCACACACCCACATAGCACTTAGCTCAGCTGGTTCCTCTGGCTTAGAATTATATATATGTTTTGTTGAGCCTGTGAGTCTACAATCTTTTAAGAATAAGAAGAATCATCTGGAGTAGCTTGCTCGAACAACATGTGTTTCTTTTTTGTTTTTGTATATATTGTTTGTGCATTACTCTTTAATAAATTATATTACTGGGTTGTCATATGCCAACTGGCCTATTAGCTCAGTTGGTTAGAGCGTCGTGCTAATAACGCGAAGGTCGCAGGTTCGAGACCTGCATGGGCCAATTTTATGGTTCTTATTTTGTTAACCCTGAGAAAGTCTAACACTCAGTATTTTGTTTCGTCGTGGCAAATTTCATGGGCCTGAGCCCATTTTGTTAAAGCGTCTGTTATCTCTTATTTTTAATAACGTTACTGTAGATCCAGATTTTTTGTGGGCTTGATTCTCAGTTTCTTTTCGTTGATTCGATTTCCCTCGTCTTGTATTTAAAAAAAAAAAAAATGTACCCCGTCGCATCACATGCATTTTGTTCCTCCACAGGACATATTCATTAGGCAATGACCTTTTTATTATTTAAGTGTTACTCATACTTATGTTTATATATTATTATAATATTCTTCATTTATTATATATTATTAATGATTAATTGTTAACTCACCAAATTTATGAGACGAAACATCAACTAATCTGGCTTTGCGGTGCAAATCTAAATCAAACCAAAAAGGAAACCACTTCGGCTGAAACTGAAAAAAATATATGGTGGTTCGCATTTAATGCTGATAATAAATAACGGATATCATAATTAGAGTAAATGTAATTTAAAATTCATTGCACCCACCATCACTCTGAATGCAGTTGAATTATCGGCTCAACATGATGATCCAAGCAGGGGAATGTGAAAGCATGTGCTCGCTCCATCTCAAATACGATAATTTAAGATAAGATTATGCACATCAAAAAACATAATAATGATATTTTACAAAATTATTTTTTTAAAATAAAATCATAAACTTTTAAAAATGTCCATGCATGCTTAATTGGTATGTTACAATATGATTTTGATTCCCTCTCCATTTAAAATGTAATGTTAAACAAATATTATTAATGAAATCTTATTTCTTTAAAATTTTCTTGTATTTTGGGAAAAACAAAATTCCCTTAAAATTATTTTATAATTTGAAACGTAATAAGTTTTATTTAAATATGCAAGTCCTTGTTTGTCTGCTGCCACCTGTGGTTGCTACAGCAAGCACAAGTACTTGCCAATTATAGAAACTACTTTATTTTTGTTTGGTTTTTCAGTTTAAATTTGATAAAAATTTATTTAAAGGATTCAATTATTTATTAAATTTGATAAAAGTACATATCAGATGTGATTTGAATGTATTTTTTAAGATTATCAAACAGAAAAAATTTCTAAATAGATCGGATGCTCCACGTTATTTGTAATTTGTTCAATTAGAATGTTTCAAGTCATTTATTACGATATTATTTTAATTAATTTTATTTTTATAATATAATGCATATTTAATTTTTTTATTCTTTCTATTATCATTAATGTCAAAATTAATTTATATTTAATGATATTTAAATTTTTTATTTTTATTGTACAAATCACAAATGATGCAATGCATCTGATTTGCCTGAAAATTTGTCAACCAAACAAGTCATTTGTTCATAAAAACAAATCCAAATCAGATATTATCCCAACCAGAACCTTCGATTAATAAAGAGATGAATTTGAATATTATATGTGAAAGAAAGCTGAAAGCTGGATTTGCCTTAAAAAGGAATTAGCATTAAGAGTGAAGACGAAGCTAAGAATATGTTATCCATCCTCGTTCATTATCAGCCTACCGCTTTTGCTTTTGCACAGCACACTTGTTGTAGAATCTAGACTTAAAAAAATCGACTAGCATGAACACTGAATCAGATAGAGATGTTTGAAATTGAATTTTCCAAGTTTATCCCTTCATGTTCAGAGTGTCAGCAAGAGAATACAATGATGTATAAATATACGGATATTATTATAACTCTGTTTTTTGAAGGAAAAAATTGATAGAATTGGATTAAAAACAGAGAAATGAACTGAGGAAGGAACAGGGGTAGCAGAGGTCGGTGGCAAGTGGGTGTCAATGCAATTGGTAGACATAAGGCGTGGATGAAGTAGACTGCACCGGGAAATCTGGATCGTCCAGAAATTCAGATATGAACAATCGAAATTTAATATTTAAATTATATATTTATTAAAATAAAATGTTTATAAATATATTTATTAAAAACATACTCCCTCTAATTCTATTTATAAATCATTTCTATCAACCTCATTAATATCAATACAATAAAAGTATAAGAAATAAAACTAAGTAAAATTTTAAACATAATACGTAAATAAAAAGTAAAAAGTAAGTCAATCATATAATATTATTTTTCTATTTTTCTCTCTCTTACTTTTTAATAGTAATTTAAAAATTTTAATTTAAAATAAAATAATATCATTAAAATGACTTATAAAATGAATCAAATTATATTTTTAAAAAGTAATTTATATATTGAATTGAAAGAATATTTTAATAAATCTGATTGTCAATCTAAATAATTAAAGTATGTATTACAAAAATAAAAATTATAAAATAATTTAATAAATTTTCTCTTCGGACAGTATTAATTTATTTTAAATAGTCTAATTTAATATTTTATTTTTTATAATTTTTATAAATTGACATATTTTGATTATATGAATTTAAACCGTTTATGTTGGTGATTAAATTTATTAAATTATTTTATAATTTTTATAAGTATTTTATTTTAATAAATATAAAATAAAAAACTAAAATTAAAATTAATCCTGAGGAACAGAGGAGGAGCAGACTCGGTGGGCACGTGGAGAAGTCTGGTGGAGGAGGCTCGGACTCAGACTGACAAGTCAGAACCTCCATGTTGAGCCCATAACTATCACGCAGAGTAGCAGAGACCTACCCTCGAGACGTTCAGATAGCAAGAGCTTATCACCTCAAAATTAGGTCACTTTGTCCTTCACCCCTTCCCTATTTTATTTCTCCTTCACTGGACCATTTAAATGCATTTGCTTTTCTACTTCTCTCTTTCATTTACTCCTACTTTTTCTCATCCCTTTTTCATACATTCCGGGAACAAAATTTTAAAGTTTTATTTTATCTTAAATATAGAATAAAGATATTATTTCCAATTAAAAAAAATATAAGACATACCAATAGGCGCTAGGTTAAGCTAGTTAGGAGCCATGACCGGTGTCACACACAAAAAAATGCAACACAGACATCACGCGAGCAGAGACCTGACCTTCACAGTGAGAACCAACTGAATAAAGAATCACTATCAAGATTTTGAAATAAATATTAAAAAATTAATTAAAAAAGAATAAAGGTAGTCTGCGAAATTAAAAAATAGGTTCGAGAGTCGATTGAGTGTAGGAAAAGTGTTAGGCATCTCATAACACTCATTTTTCAAAACGGTTATTTGAAATTTATTGTGCTCTATTAATATGATTTTATAATTATTTTAATTATCTCTTTTATATTCATATGTTTGATATAAAAATGATAAGAACTATGTAAGAAATGTTTATTTATTTACGAGGGAGGACTTGATTTAAAATCTGACTTTGAGGCCTACATATCCTGTGATAGAAATCAAAGTTCACGTAGTTCGAGTTTAAAAGTTGTTGGTGAAAATATATATTTTTTTGAAGAGAAATTAATTAAAAATAATTCATCCTTTTGTAAATAAAATAATTTCTGAAATTTTTTATATGAGTGTTTCAAATTGTAAAAAATAATTTAATTTTAATTATTTTCTAAATTTTTAAATTTTTTGAATAAAGAAAGAAAAAATTTTAAGATTATTATTTTTTATGTTTATGATTGGGAATTTAATTGCAGTACCTGCAGAACTTTATTGGTTCATGCGATAATGCAATTGCTCTAAATATCTGCAGAGATTCTGAAATCTCACATGATAAGTTTATCAACTTAATTTATTCATATTTTAAGCAAATATATATATTTTTAAAGAATTTTAATCATCATACCTGTAAAGCCTTATTGACTTATACAGTAATATAATTATCCTAAATATCTGTGAATATTCCAAAATCTCACACAATAAAGGAATTAAATTTATTTAAATATATTTATAATGTAATTAATTTAATATAATATATATATATATACACATATATTAAAAACTTAATCTTTATATTTGCAGAGTCCTATTGACTCATACGATAATACAATCATCTTAAAAGTCTACGGAGATTTAAAAATTTTACATGACTAAAGATATAATTGGTGAATATGATTACAATTTAAATACATTAATTTGATTAATTAATTTTTCTAAATTATGTATTATATCATTATTTACAAAAATTATTTATTTATTATAAAAATTGAAAACCACTATATCTATGAGGACTTGTTATCCCACATGATAATGTGATTAATTTAAGTCCCGATGAAGATTCTTGAAATCTCACATGGAACTTAAATAAATTATTTAAATAAAAAGATAGTTAATTTTAACGGTGGATCATTGAAACCCTTGATTATTTTATATAAATTGAATCTCTATACTTGCGAAATCTTATTGATTTACATGGTATGAGATCATTTTAAATGTCTGCAAAAATTCTTAGAATCTCACACGACAAGTAAATAATTAGAAAGAAATATTCTCTTATTCATTTCATTTTTCTTTTCAGATAAGAATCGAATTCTCTCCTCTTAACCTTTTATAAAATAGGCTCGTCATAATAATTGAAATTGTACATGTTGATGGAAAGTACCATACGGTATGAGTGTAACAATATTATAGACAAGTAAAGGACCTTAGAACTAATACAGAGATGAAAAATCATGCTCCTACATATTAATATGCCCTTTCATGCTAGAAACATATTTAAAGTTTAATTCGAAAATCCTGTCTAATAATCGCACTAATTTTTCATCATTGTGATAAAATTATAATGAGATTATGCCCCAAAATCAAATCATGCTAGTTACGATAGCAAGCAAAATTTTATTTGCAATCTCCTTATCATTCTTCTTTACACTCTCTCGTCCATCAAGCCATACATGAAAATATGTAAAATTTAGCAGTGTTCATAACAAGAATGCTTTCAAAAAAGCCAAATTCCATATCCAAAAATTCTAATGAACTGCAAGCACCTAAACGATCAAAGTGGCATATGTCAACCTTTTGTTTAGAAATTTTTCATGGTCCCCATCATTGATCAAAGCTTTAAAATTTGTTTAGAAATAAAAAATCAAAATGATGTTCAAATTTAAAAGCAAGCATATTAAAGAATCTGGGTAGCATGTCTTATTCCTTTGCTCTTTAAAAAACGCAGGTCCTTTCTCCTTTTTTTCTTAGCCAACTTCTATGTATGATCTCTGCCTCTATTCTCTCCTCTTTGTCTTTCCAAAAATCTACCCCTCTAATTTTAGTTTCCTCTTTCTCTTTGTCTCTATTTTCATGTCCCTTCTGTCTGTCTCTTCTTGGCTTACTCAGTCTCTGTTTTCACATTCAATTTTCATGTCCCTTCCGTTTGTTTCCTCTCGGCTTACTCAGTCTTTGTTTTCCAGAAAAAAGGCTCGTCTCTCTCAGTCTCTTGCTCCTCCTCTCCAACTCTTCTTTTTCCAGAAAAAAGCTCGTCTCCATCACTATTTCTCTTGCCTCTGTTTTTACCTTTCTCGAACTCTCTCTCTCCGTCACTATTTTTTTCTTCTCTGCTTTCTTGTTCATTTTTTTTTTAGTTTCTTCTTCTCGTCTCAGTCTTAGTCTTTTCATCACCACCTCACAGCCTCTATTTTTTATGCCTCCTTCGGTCTCTCTCTTCTCCCTCTCCATTTTTTCTCTTTTCTGTCTATGTTTTTACTTTCAGCTTTATATAGAGAATGGAAGAGGTGAATCATTACTCTCCTGCTCTACTTCTTCCTTTTTCCTTCTTTTCCACTGCATTTTCTGCAAGTGTGTGCTTCTTTTCTTCACTCGCGTGCATGATTCTCCTTTGCCATTTGCTTTCTGCTCTGTTTCTGCCTCTTCTAGCTGTGTGTGTGCTTCCTTTTGTCTCTGCATCTGACTCTCTTTCCTTTGCATGTGAGTGCTACGTTTTTACTTCTTCTTCCTCTCTGTGCCACTGGTCCTCATGTGCTCTATTCTCCCTGATCAGTGTCGAAAAAATAACTGAACCTCTACATTTTTCTTCATGTTTTGCTATAACGTGTGCATGAATGACTCCTTAAGCTCCAGCATACTTCTTTTCTTTTCTTTTCTTTTTTATTAATAATTATGATTAATACATATATATATATATAAATAAAAATAAGATTTGAGGAGAGAAAAGTTAACTCTCAAAAGTAGATTCCCAATATTCTTGAATGATTGGAATAATTTGGGAGAGATTTAAAAAAAAAAGAATTTTAAGCAAGATTTTTTTTAATTTTGTTAGATTAATTTTTTTTGCATTTTTTTGTTTATTTTTAATGAAGAAATAAAATCCTAACCCATAAAAGATTATCTAGGTTAAAATAGAATTAAACCTATTAATTAAAGATTTTTTTAATTTTTTTGAATTTTTTGAAAATATAATTCTAAAAAGGATTAAATTTTATTTTTGTATTTTTATATTTTTTAGTTGAATTTATTTTTATTTTGTTTAATTTAAAAAATATATCCGAACAAAATACGGTGTTCACAACTTGCACTCTCAAAGATGAGGGTTCAAATCTTTGGAGGTGATAAAAAATGATAATTGATGCAGTCTCAAAGAGGTCATCCCATTGATATCTATCTGCCATCATAAGATCCACAAAATGAGGGTCTGAATTAGTTTGAAATGGGCAATGAACCCCAGATACCCTAAAATATCGGGTGCAAAAGCAAAAAAAAAATATAAAACATTTTTTCATGTGTGATGTTAAAAAATGTACTCCTTCTAATCCTATTGATAGGGCAGGGAGAAATTTTATTGTCATATTTACAAGTCATATCAATAAATTTTCACCATAAATTTCTTATTTTAGCTTGAATTTAAAGAAAGAAAATGTGTTGTTATAGTATGTATATTTAATAGGGAAAAATTAATAATTTATTAAATTTTTAGACATATTTAATGAATTTTAAGATTCTTTTTTATTTTGATAAAATATATTAGAAGTTATTTATAAATAAGATTAGAGGAGTGAGACATTTTAGGTCTTTCAAGATTTAATTAATAAGATTTTTTCAATAACATCTTTAATTAGGGATGCAATTAACAAAGTTTTTTAATTGAAACACTCTATTAAATAGATATATATATGAAAAAAATATACTCTATCCAGACCACAATATAAGTTATAGTTAACTAATTAATGATTTGCAAATAATGTTTGTTGAAACTTTAAGGCCTTATTTGGTACACAAGCTTGAATTTGGAAGGATTGGCATTAATATTAGCATTAGGTGTGTGAGTGGGATTGAGGCTTTAAAATTATATTTGGTATAGAGTAATAATTAATGGAAATACTTTACTTCATTTTATTTTACAATTAAACATATGTTATGAAAATATTATAATATCCTTTTGTTCGTGGTTGAACAATAAATACCGAGTGTGCCAGAGACATTAAGTCTTAATAGATAACGAAAAGGGTCCTAAGTTCTCTTACCATAATTCGCTTGGATGTAAAAAGATAGAAAGCTTTGGTAAAACAAGTGTATAATTTAATTGAAGTGTAAAAATTACAAACTAAAAATTAAGAACTAAAAAGGGGCTAATGAATGTAAAATATGTGAGTCTTGATCGGGTGTTGACTAGCTTCCTCTATTTTTCTTCTTTTTATTTATAGTGTTGAATAGCAGAGGCCTTTCCCTTAGGGCTTAGCACATTCTGCCAAAGAATCAGGAATTCCACAAAACTTATGGCACAATCTCTCCATTTTGATAACCAGCCCGTTTCATTGAACCACTTGGGTGTAGATTTCAGCATTACTTAGGATCATGTCTTGTGCCAACGGTTTGATATTTGAGGTTGATGAGATTTCGGCATGTTTATTTATTGTGAACTTTATTGAGCTTCAGGGCTGGTCTCTTTTGTTTATATTGGACCTAACGCTTTGATTACTCAGCCCAACTAGTTTCATGACCTATTTGAGCAACGTTTCATATTTAGCCCAAACAATGCCCCCACGTGCCAATAGCTAGTAACATAAGCCACCTGTCACGTTTGAAAAAATCAAAATGTCGCTTCTCTTCTGAGTGCCCTCTGCTGATATAAGCTTATTTCTAGATTTTGATCACTTCTCTTGCTTTCTTTGTTGTTTCTTGAACTTCAAGTCTTTAGTTTGCTACATTTCTCTTACTCTAACCCTCAAATGGCCTCATCTGCTTCTGCTGTTTCTTCTACTACCACACCTTCTTTTACTTTTGCTAGTAGTCTGTCGAATTCTCTAGTAACTATCTAGAACCCATTTAACCAACTAGGCAGGTGTGTGAGAGTATGTATCTAGTGGTCCAAAAAACCCTTTTTTCCTTTAGACTGGTTTTCCACTCTTATAATCATTCATTTCTTTTCAGGAGGATTTGTCATTCTACGAATCAGTGGCTTTCTAGTAAGTTTCTCACTTCTTGTGTTTAACCCTTCTATTTTATTAAAAGTTTTCTAACTGTGCTTCCTTTTTGTCCAGCACTTTACCTTAAAGTTTTCAAATCTCTAACAAAAGTGATGTTGGATACTTGATAATTTCTCTTGACCTATCTGACGTCAATACCCCCATGCAACTGAATCCATGGCCACTAACCTCCCTTCACAACTTGGTCTTAGCCTGAATGACTGCACCTTTCCCTGAGTCGTCCTACAAAAAACTTAGGAACTGGCCCCGAACTTCTCGTGCTTGGGTCAACTAGGTGAGGCTTTTGAAGTCAGATCATGTGCCTTAGTGGAAGGAGATGGGTCTATACAACCTAATTCAGCTGTCTCTGGCCAATGTTGGCATCCCCATGGGCCTTCTCACAACCCCCCTTAGCTTTTAGGCTTTGGGCTGCAATGCTTTTATCTTCAAGCTTAGCCTGATGTCCCTCACACTATGGGATGTCTTCATGTTCTTGGGGCTGCCATCACCAGGAAGGAGAACTTCTATGCAATCCCCGAGAAGCATGACTCCTACATCACCCTTTCTGCTGATTTGGAGAACAAGATCAGGGGTGTAGGCTTTTATACAAAGATTATAGAGCTGTTCTCTAAGAAGCCAGCCTCCGAGCCTGTCACCACCACGAAGCACCTGGTCTTTATCTGGATCCTACTAAGCTAATTTATCCTAGCCCCCGGGGGAGGGAAGCCAGTATAGCTGCATTTAATGATCGCCCAGTTCTTACTCTGTGGCAACTAAATAGCCCTAGAGACTATGTTTCTATACTATCTCTTTGATGGCATGAGGGAGTCGCTGCTTAAGAAGCCCTTCAATAACTTCCATGGGCCTGTTTGGTTTTTAAAGTTGTGGACGATGGCCTACTTCCCCAACCTTCGAATGGAGCCATTCCCGGATGATTCCTACTCTAACCACCCCTTCACTTGCCTCTTAGGTGGTCATCTGCTGGTGGAGTCGAAGAACTTCTTCGAGTTCTTCTATCAACAAAGCTGGCCTTGGGGAGGACCTTAAAAGCTTTCAACATCCTCGACCGTCGTCTTCCCACTTAGTACAAGTATATGGTGGAGAAGAAGAACAAGCCCGCCAACCCTCTGATGGATGAAGTCTTCCTTGCAGCCACCACTCCTCAAAAGATGTGCTTGCTCTACACTGGCTCTTCCTCCAAGTCTTTTAGAGTATACTTGGAGTCTTACATCCTCAACTGGTGATGGGCCAGTTTGGATTGAGCCAGTGTATCCCTCGGGGCCTGTCCCCCTAAATCAGTGTGGAGCTACTGGACAAGGAAGCTATCGACCAGATAGCTGTCCCACTCATCACCCAAAGGCAGTGCAAGGTGAACTTATAGATAGAGATGCCTGCCTTGTTTTAGGAATATAATAAACAGCCACACCAGTAAGTATTTCATCCGCACTTGTCTTAGTTTTATCCTTCTCACTTTATTTCCTTAGACTAAACCTACCTTGTTTTTTATAAGTTGTGATTGAACACAATCGCACACGCTGATGACCTTTTTGAGAGGTAACATTGATGCCCCTACCACTTCTGAGACCCCGACAGCCCCTTCCTTGAGGACCGTGGTCTAGGGGATGGAGCAAGACGATGCTTCCTCCTAAATTTTCGTTCCCCCAGTCTCTAAAAAATTTAAGGCCAAAAAGAACTCCTCTAGTTGTCCCGACTGAGGAGATATTCCATATAAGAGGAAGCAGGCTCTATCTCCCTCTCCTAAGGCTAAGAGGAGAAAGAAGATGACACCTTCACTGCTTGACCAACCTGCTTCCACACCCTCCAAATCGGCCCCATATCTCAAAAAAGGAGGGGCACATATAAGTGCCAACGGACGATGATCTTGTCAATAGACTCTGACAATGGCAGAGTGAGTCTGATTCAACAAGGGAAGAAAGAGACTCAACGCCCCGATCTCTAAATGGTCCCTTTCCAGGCCACCACTACTCCTGAGCCTACACCCATTAACCCAGTTGAAGTTGCTTAAGAGGTGGCTTGGGAGATGGCAGAATGTGATGAAGATACAGGAGCTGTCCTATCTGCTGCAGCCTTAGGCAGTTTAAAAGATGTTGGGGCAACCTTAATTAAGGGGAAGCTGTCGCTATCGCTTTAAGTGACAAGCTAGAGCTTGGGGTCCAGGACCTTGCTGCTATCGCAGGCCCTTAGATAGTCTCCCCACTTAGTCTGATCCTTTCCTCCCACTTGTCAAATATCCAAGAGGGTAGGAGCTCTGAGGGGCTGTAGATGAAGTCTGCAACTGATGCTTTGACCGCTCTGGTCTCTACTCAAGGTGGCTCAGCGTAAGGTCAAGCTGGTTCTTCCACTCTAACGAATCGTGTGGAGAAAGCTCAGCGCTCGGTGGCACAATTTGCACGTACTCTTCCCTCTTCCACGAGCAATGACAAAGTACTCGTGGACCCAATTTAGGTATAGTCTTGTTTACTTTTTCTTTCCATTCCTGCTAGTTTGGTCTTAGTCTTTTGCTAATGTTATTTTATTTTCTTCAGCTGGCTGCACTGGAAGCAGTACCTATAGATGCCCTCTTCTGCTGCATTCGTGTTCTTAAAACGGATGTTATATTGGATGCTTGGAGGGTTATCCAGTTCCAATTCAGCCATGATCCCTTCCTTATCCCTGAATAGAATTTTAAAGAAATGATCTGGGCTCTTGAGGCTGTGACAAAGGCGATCTCCATGTCTGAGTTGGTGGTCCTATGAGCTCAAGTCCCGACATGTTATGGCATTATCAGCCAGTACCACAAATAACTCGCCCTCTTGTCTAAATATTTGAAGAACAACTGGGCAGTGAGGGATGAATATTTGGCTGCCAAGACCCGAGTGACTGTTGCTACTGACCAAGTTTGGGAGATTGCCCCCCGTGTTGATCACCTTGGGGCATTACGGGCTAAGGTGGCGGACTTAAGGTGCCAACTCGTAGTGGCTGAAGAAGAGTTGGTAAAGGCTAAAGCTAAAGACAGTCCAGCAAAACCCAAGTTAGAGGTTGCTACCAAGGTTTTGGATGAGGTGCAGACTGTTTTGGATGCTAAGCTTCAAGCTATGCTTGAGTTCAAAACAGTCCTCGCACATCACCAGACCCTTTATGCGGATTTGGACTCGGCTTTATCAATGTGGGAGCTCATGTACAACCTTTATAAATAATGTACCTTTATACATATGTATATTTATTCATTCATTTATTTTTTTATTGTTTATTTTCTATTCCTTATAACATGATTCAAACGTAATAGTAAAGAACAAACCTTTCTTTTATCTTTCTTTGACTCTTGTATGCTCGAAGGCTACTCTAGGCCTTGAGTCCTTCATCGCTTTCTTATTATAATGACGGCTAATATTTCTTCAAATATTTCCTGTTTATGGCTCATCTATATGGAATCTCATCGACGCTAGCTAACATGTACGTATTTCCTTTAAGTGCTTTATCTACCTTTGAACGGTCCTTCCCAATTAGGCAAAAATTTACCAAGTGTCCAGTCTTTAGAACTAGGTGGTAACACAAGTTTTCACATGATCTCACCCACACAAAAGTGTTTTCGTCTTATCCTCTTATTGTATATTCTTAACACTTCTTTCTTTTGGTTGATTATATGATCGAGTGCTTGCAAGCGAATTTTGTCTAATTGGATTAACTCGTTTATCATGGCTTCATTATAGTCATCAGATGGTCTTCTTAAACCGCTCGCAACGCATAGCAAGGGAACTGTTATTTCCATAGGCAAAATGACCTCGTGCCTATAGTTAACACATACGGGCTCGTGCCTGTAGCTTCTCTTTTAGATGTACACCCATAGTGTCTAGGGCAATCGTTCGTGCCATTCTCGAGAATTCTCCTCAATTATTTTCTTTAGAATTTCGAGGATAATCTTGTTGAAAGCTTTAGCCTGTCCGTTTGCTTAAGGGTAATATGGTGAGGATGCCAATAACTTAATCCCACTTTCATCGGCGAAGGACTTGAATTCACTTTTGGTGAACATCGTCCCCTAGTCTGTTGTAATCGTCTGAGGATTTGTTCACGTATAAAGTTAATGACATTGCCCTGTTCTACTTTCTTCATAGGGATGGCCTCGACCCACTTAGTGAAATAATCTATGGCCACCAAGATGAATGAGTGGCTTTTGGATGAGGCCGGATAGATTTTCCCTATTATATCCACGGCTCATCCTTAAAAAGGCTATGGTTTGATGATCGGATGCATGTCTGACACCGGCACTTGCTGTGTTAGCTCGTGAATTTGACACTTATTGTACCTCTTAATGTATTTGATGCAGTTTTTTTATCATCGATGGCCAATAGTATCCTGCCTAGGTATTAGCCATTACATCTTTGGCCTCGACTGATGAGCCCTACAAACTCCCTCATGTATCTGTCTTAAAACTTCTATATAATCAGTAAAGGCCAAACACCTAAGTAATAACTTATCAGGGCCTTTCCTGTATAACTCATCTTCAATTAAAATGAAGTGTTGAGCACGTATCCTTGTTCTATAAGGGTAATATTGATTGGGATCTTATAGATAATTCTTAAAATCATCTCTCCAATCCTAGGCTAACCCTTGCAAGACCATACTACACTGTACTATAATACCACCTTGAACAACTGAGGGATGTTCTTTCCATTCCACCACAATTATTTTCTGGTGAGTTCAGGTGACAACTTTAGCCCTGATGCTATTTGAGCCAGTTCATTGGCTTCCCAGTTTTGAGCTCGAGGAACGTGAATCAACATTACTGTTTCAAACTCCTCTAGAATCTAGGAAGCCCCGGCATAATACATCACTAGAGCTGGGCTCATGCACTTGTACATACCAATTAACTATTTGATGATTAACTGAGAATCCTCCTCTATGACTACCTCATGGACCTTCATTTCTTGAAGAATCTCAAGTCCTGTGGGTAATGCTTCATATTCCGCCTGATTTTAGTACATTCAAAATTTAATTGAAGAGATAGTATTATTTTTATCCTCATAGGAGAGATTATCACTATACCAGCCCTAGATGCCTGTTCAGTACAAGATCCATCGAACTTAAGTATCCAGGGCCCTAGGTCTACTAAGAACACAGGTAGTTCTTGCTCATCTTCAAGGAACCTAGTTGAGGGATGATTATTCAGGAAGTTCACTAGTGCTTGGCCCTTAATTAATTTTTGGGACAAGAATATTAAAGAAAATTCTACCAAGGCCAAGCTCCATTTCCCTATATGGCCTATCATGACTGGCCGATTAAGCATGTATTTAATTAAGTCAGAATGAGAAACCACATACACAACTGTGTTTATTATATAATGCCTTAACTTAGTACAAGCATAATATAGCACTAAACACGCTATTTCCACAGTTGAGTATCTGGCCTTAGTGGGAGTTAAACACCTACTTAAATAATATATCGCCTGCTCATGTCCCCTATCAATATTTTAGGCTAACATACAACCTATGGATGTGGCGGTAGAAGCTAAATATAATAGAAATGGGGTGTTCTCCCTTAGGGCTGGTAAGACCAAAGGTTTTATCAAGTGTTCCTTAATCTTGTCAAAGACCGCCTAATGATGTCCAATCCAGTTGAATTCCTCAACATTTTTAAGCTTTAAGAGTTTGGAAAACTCCTTCGTCTTCTCTATAAGGTTCAGGATAAAACACTTGAGATAATTAACCTGCCTTAAAAACCTTTGAAGTTCTTTCTTGTGCTTGGCACCTTTGCTTCCAAGATGGCCTATGCTTTATTTCAGTCTACTTCAATCCCCCCTCTGTGGACCAAGAATCTAAGGAAGTTACCTGCGGTTACACCAAAAGCACACTTTAGTGAATTTAACTTAAGGTCGACCTCCCTCATTCAGAGGAAACTTGCCCTCAAATGTTCAATATGATCATGTGCCTTTTTAGATTTTATCATTATGTCATCTATGTATACTTCTAGATGCTTTCCTATCATATCATGAAGGATGGCATTCATAGCTCATTGATAGGTGGCCCTAGCATTTTTTAGATCGAAAGGCATGACTACCCATTCAAAAGTTCTAATAGAGCCCAGACACCTGAAAGAGGTCTTGTGAATGTCTTCTTTTATGATAAATATTTGATTGTATTCGGAGAAGAATCCAAAAATGACAACAAAGTGTTTCTGGCCTCAGCATCTATTAACTTGTCTACAATAGGCATTGCATACACGTCTCTAGGTGTGGCCGTGTTTATGTTTTGAAAATCTACATAAACTCATAGTTTCCTATTCTTCTTGACTACTGGGACTATGTTTGAGAGCCATTGAGCATACCTGTAGGGCCGTATAAATCTGGCCTGTAGGAAGTGTTTGATCTCCTCCTTTACTCGTAGCTCCACCTCTATAGACATTCTCCTGGCGAGCTGTTGGTGCGGTCTATAGTTTGGCTTTATGGGAAGCCTGTGTTCGACCAGATGCCTAGCCAACCCTAGCATTTCATCATAGTCCCATGTAAAGTAGTCCTTGAATTACAGCAATGTTAACTTGATAACATCTTTCTATTCTTTATCTAGCAGTGAGGTAATGAATGTGATCTTTGACTCTTTTAAAGATCCGAGGTCTACTTCTTCTAGTGGATTTTGGACCTCTGGGGCTATGTCTTTAAATTTCAAAGGTGCAAGGTCTAGCTCGTATAGTTGTGCTACCTTATGGGTTTCATCTTCATATACAACTTCGATCCCAAAGCTCTCGAGTTTGTAGTCTTCTAGTTTCTCTTATATATTTTGTAACATAACTTTTGGATGGCCGCGGCTGCTATGGCCTTTCCTTTGTTTGTTTTAGTCATCAATTAATTATATGATGGGCTCACACCTCATTGAGGTTAGAGGTACTATAGCATCCGTTGTTGTTCTATATGAGAGGATTCCTTGAGCCTTTCAAAATGTGTTCGAGCCCACGTCAGTATCATAATACCTCACATCCACAAAGTCAATAGCTATTGTAAATGGCTTGTCTTCAGCCCAGACCCCTTCTACCTCCTCTCCTTTTCACATAAGGAGCATCTGGTACAGTAAAGAGGGTACACATTCATTGGTATAAATCCAATCCTATTCTAGGAAGGCCTGGTATTGTGCTGTGGTGCTGATTATGAAAAAGGCCGTCAGTGACGACTTGTTCCCAACATCCACATGTAATGGTAACACGTCGAGGACCTTAGATGTGGTCCCAGTGAACCCTACAACTGATACCTCAGTTGGCATTAGATCGTGTTCCTCTCGTCTCATCTTGATCATCATGCGGGCTGGCAGAATATTCACTGCCGAGCCATTATCAACAAAGGCCCTGGTCATTGGTCTCTCATCTAAATGTGCCCTGATGTATAAAGGCTTCAAGTGCTGAGTCATTTTCACACTGGGTTTCTCCAGGATAGCCTGCTTTGGTTTTCCTTTTATCACTTGTAAAGTGATTTAGCAGACGGGCTTTGCAATTTCATCTTTCTATGCCTGGGTGTTTATAGGCTCGTATTCTTCATCTTCTCTTAGCTCCATTGAGAAATACTAATTAGGGCTGTGCAAAAGTCTTTCAGTCTTGTCTGGTCCAGTCCAACTCGAGATGGTCTCAGTCTTGTTTGATCCATGTAGACATTGGTCCTTTAGAACCAAAAAGACTAAAAAGACCAGACTATTTCTTCGGGTTGGACTAGACAAGAAACTAGGCATTCGGACTACTTGGTCCAGTTCAATCTTGTTAATTTTTTTATTATAATTATAATTAATTTATTTTTGACAAATGTTTGAAGTGTAATTGATATTAAGGAGATGATTGTATGAAAATTTGTTGAGAAAAATTCTAAATTATTGTTACAATGTAATGTTATTGAATTTTATTGAGTACTGTTTTTGTTAAAGTTATAAACTTAAATCATTTGGACTATAACATAAATATTTTTTTCTTATTGTTAGAAATTATTATGGATTTATTATTATTGTAAGTGTTTTTACTATCTTAATTGAGTTTATTATGTTGAAATGAATTACTGTCTCTCATAGAATAAAAAGGAAAAAAAAGCTAAGTGAGTACTAGACTGACAAAACCAGTCTCCCAGTCTTATAGACCAAATTCAATCTTGTTAATCTTTGAGTTATCACTGGACAAGACCGGACTCTAGGTTGCCTAACCCAGTCCTTTTCATAAAAGAGACTGGACTTCAAGTTAGAGTGAAGTCCAATGCTGTCCTGTCTTTTGTGCAGCCCTAATACTGATACAGGCCCATCTGTGTCGGTCCCGAGGAGTTATGTTTCTATTAGCCCTGATGGTGGACCAGAATTGAGAAGGTAGTGTTAACAAAACCATGCAATAGAGGTTGAGTGGTATCTTACCAATGTGAATGGTCCCACTTTTTTTATTTTTAGCCTCACTTCCTTCATCCTGATCCTCGGTGGACTTCCTTCTGAACTTGCTAGCCACCTGCTGAATGTCGGGGCTATACTGTACCTCAATTTTTTGCTATTTAAGGTACCCCTGTGTAGCCCTTTTTCATTGAAGACGTCGCTTCTGAGTTCTTGTCAAGGTAGTTGGGAACTTCTTGTGCCTCACCACTCTCCATTTCAGAAGTGGCACATTACCAGGCGGTGTAACAAACCTACCCGAGCCTTGAGCAGCTTTTGGTTTTGAAGGAAGCTCTGTGCTATTTTCCAATGGTGTTATCGATGGTAACGGTAGGCTATCGGGCCTACATCTTAGCCCATTAGTGTCCTAGTGAATGGTTCGCTTGATCCAGGGGGTACTAAGTACTTCACAAAGAAGTTAAATCTACCGGATGGTTCCCCTAGGCGATTCTAGACCATCTTAGATCCATCTGGTTCTATCATCACTAATCCCTCTGGGCCAATATCCCATCCTAAAGGTCGTTTGCCATTTTTCTTTCTTTTCTACTTACTGTCTCCATTTTAAGTTTTCCCCAAGCGGTCCCAAACTACTTTAGAGCTATCCAGGCTTTTCATGTTCTGCCCCTCCAAGCCTATATCCCATTTAGAAGACCTGTTCTTATTGGACCAGCTCCTAGGCTTTCCTAGGCGGTCCCATATTATCTTAGAGTCTCTTTGAGTTACTTCACCCCTGTTCCAGACGTTCCAAGGTCTCCCATCCTCCTACTTACCATCACCTTTCTTGAACCATCATTTGCCAGAGGTTATCTGCACCATGTTGATCGTAGCAAATGGGAAAAAGGGTCCTCATCTACCACCATAGATTCTTCCTTACGCAATTTCAGAACTCCTTTGTTGATCCGATCCTAGGTGACGTTCTTGAATCCCTAACATGCCTTGGTACTGTGGCTCTATAAGTGATGATACTTACAGTATTCCTTCTCTCTCTACTCTTCCTTTGAAGGAATCTTATGATCTATAGGCAGGGAGATGAAGTTTTTCTTAAGGAGGAAATCAAAAATTTCCTCTATTTTAGTAGTATCAAAGGTATACTGGATTGTATTCAGCCTTTTGGGCAGTTCTCCAACCTTCCTAACTAGAGCCGAGCATGTGTAGTTAACAGCATTCTTTAGTTCTATCACCATTATGTCCAGATCCCTAAAATAGGTCCCAGCTGTAGTTCGTTGATGATGGTCCTATTCCTTGAGTAATTCCTCATAACCCCACACCTTGGTCACGAGTTCATAGAAATCTCAAAATTCCATCCCCTGAAATTTTTTTTGGAGCTCTATATCTAGTCCTGCCTGTGCCATCTTGACAAATTTGGTTTTTGAAAGCAACACATGCCACCCGCTCCTCAAGCATTTGAACCTCACTAAGTATTGGTCTGCTGTCTCTCCAGCCCATTGTGTGAGCTTGCAGAGTTCTGCTATGCTGACTTCTGGCTCTGCTTTATAGAACTGGATGTGGAACTTTTGCTCCATCTCCATCCAGCTGATGATTGAGTTATGAGGTAGCGATGTATATGATGTGAACGCCAGGCCTGTGAGAGTATTTGAAAACAATCTTAGCTTTAAGTTAGCAAAGTTCTCATGATTAGCAATCTCACCGTACTGAATTGTGAATCTCCCAATGTGCTCCAGGGTTGACTGTGTCCCGTCTCCTAAAAACAATGTAAAATTAGGGATCCTGTACCCCTGAGGGTATTGGTTGTCCCTGTCTATATACTCCGGATAAAGTTTTGAGAAGGTGGAGCAGCTGATTGGCCTCAGCCCTGGTTTATATATATCTTGAATGGCATCCCTTAGAGCCTCCATATTCACCAGTTGGTTTTGAGACTTGACCGCACATTTCGAGATCACCGCCATCCCCCTAGGCCACTCGTGCCAGGATCCTGTAGATAATATGAAGGATTAATTAAAGGATGAGTGTGTATAAATACTTGATGGTTAAGGATGTCTCTTACAAGTGTATGGCCTTGATGACCAACACCTATATTGACTCTCACTTGCTGCCCTCCATGTGGCCTTACAGTTGAGCCTGCTTCCAAATAGGTGCTTCTCAATAATGTGGCTATGTTCTTCATGCCTTCATGCAGAGCCTGCATCATGATTTGCTGTCATTCTTTTTCCCTGCGTTCTGATGTTTTCAAGGACATTGCAAAAAACCTTTGGTTCTCTTCCAGTTGCTTATCCATCTGGTCTTGAATTCCCTACAGCACTTCTGCCACAGGTCCGTTAGATATGATCAGTGGGTTGGGTTAGCCACTTCCTGACTTTGAGCCGAGGCTCTTGCTGTTACTACCTGTTGTCATTGGCACTATGTGCTCACGATGTTCAACTGCTCTAACATTGGGCAATAAGTATTCTGATCCTGCATGCACAGAGATCCCTTCTGGTTCATGAGAACCAGCACCTATTTCATTAGTCCTTTTATCTTTTCGCGTCCTTGCCATCTTTGTTACACAAATCCCATTAGGCATGCCACAAATTGTTCGTGGTTAAACAATAAAAATCAGGCGTACCAGAGATGCTGAGTCTCAATAGATAACGAAAAGAGTCTCGAGTTCCCTTACCACAGTTCGTCGGATGTAAAAAGATAGAAGGCTTTGGTAGAACAAGTGTGTAATCTAATTGAAGTGTAAAAATTACAGACTAAAAACTAAGAACTAAAAAAGGGCTAATAAATGTAAAATATGCGAGTCTTGATTGCGTGTTGACTAGCTTCCTCTGTTTTTCTTCTTTCTATTTATAGTGTCAAATAGCAGAAGCCCTTCCCTTAAGACTTAGCACATTCTACCAAAGAATCAGGAATCCTATAAAACTTATAGCACGGTCTCTCCATTTTGATAACCAGCCTGTTTCATTGAACTACTTGGGCATAGATTTTGGCATTACTTAGGATCGTATTTTCGTGCCAATGGTCTGATATTTGACGTTGATGGAATTTTGGTATGTTTATTTTTTGTGGACTTTATTGAGCTTCGGGGCCGACCTTTTTTGTTTATATTAGGCCTGACGCTTCAATTACTCAGCCCAACTAGCTTCGTGACCTATTTGAGCAACGTTTTATATTTAGCCCAAACACCTTTATAATTAGTAAAAGAAATTTTCCCTTAAACCCATCTTCTCTGAGACTCACAATCGAACCCAACCTCCCTTCCCTTGCTGTCAATTACCTTGTTATGGAGCTCATCTATAATGGATCTAGGAGCAAGAGGATGATATCTGATGATGATATCTAGGAACTCATCCGTGATGGATCTAGGAGCTTGTCTTTATCTATGATTAAATTGAAGAAGATGATGGATCTAGAAAAAAATGCAATGACAAAGCTCATCTGATGACTTGGAACTAGATTTGGACTCTCTTGAACTGAAGAAGATGATAATGGACCTAGGAGCAAACATAATGGCGAAGCTCATTTGATGACTTGTTCCCAAATCTGCACTCTCTCAAATTAAGGAAGATGATGGTGGAATCTCGACTCCCAACTTGTCACCAACACTATTGAATTAGGTTCAAAGATAAAGTTAAAGGAAATGGATGGGTCGTCAAACTAGTAAAAGAACACAACATTGGATCTAGCACTCTCGAACAATTGAATGACGAAGAAGATGAAGTGAACGAGAGGGAGATAAAGGCATTTTAATCTTCATAAAACTCAATCCGAAGATTGACTTTGTAATATCAGGAGGTGATGATACTGAGCAATCCCACCTAGGTGGAATTAGATTGGGATTAAATTTTTATTCTCACATACCAAACACAAAAACTTGAGATTGGTCAATCCCACTCCCTCATTCCTTCATACCAAACAGTTCCTAAATTCTTAAAATTGTCCATATCTTTTCATTTATATTCTCATTAAATACCATATATAAGAGCCTTAATAATAGTAATTGAAATTTAGATGCATCATTCTTCAAAAAAAAAAGCGATAAATGCAGTAGGGATTTAGTTGAAAACAATATAAAAATTATTCAATGTCAAATATTTTGAATTAGGTAAGGTTGTAAAAGATTCATTATATTGTGGTTCAAAGGGAGTATAATTTTAAATACAATTAACAAACTCATGAAGAAGTATGACTCGATTAAAAATGCTTTATAATATTGAAGGAAGGGAGTAATATTTATTTATTTTTAATATTATCATCTCCTTTTCTTTTTGCCAAATAGTATTATCATCTCCTTAATTGCACTAAATTTTAATTTTTAGACAAAATTTAATATGGTCATTAATTATACTAATGAGTAAAATCAAAGAGTTAAATATGTTTTACAAGTTTAAGAATAGGGAGAATTTTAGTTAAGGATCAAGGAAGAGATTTAATTAATGGCAAGTCTGAAAAAATTTTGAAACTTAGTTCAGTCTAGGGGAGAAAAGTCAAAACATTTTCAATGGTGAAAAGACCAAAATACCCTTCACTTGTGATGTAGAATCACTAGTTGCTAATGTTCTTACTTCGCTTGTTAATTTACTAATATGAGTTGTAAATTATATGATTTGATATGTCAATAATTTTATAAAGCTTGACATCAACTGTTCAATTATAAGAAGTAACATCAGTTATTAAATTGCTAACTTTACTTATTAATTTATTAACATCAGTTATAAATTATTGACAGGTTTTATAATTTACTAACATCAATTGCAAATTACTAACAGATCTTATCATATACAATTGACCTTAGTAAATTAATAAGTAATGTTAGCAAATTAAAAATTAATGTTACTAATTATCTGATAAATGGATATAATTTGCAAGTAATATTGGTAAATTAATAAGTAAAATAAAAAAATTAACAACTAGTGATTTTACATAACAAGTGAAGGGTCTTTTAATTTTTTTACTTTTGAAATTATTTTAATTTTTCTCCCCTCGATTGAAATGAAGCTTTGGAACTTTTTGGGACCAACTAATAATTAAGCCTCTTTCTTGATCTTTAATTGAACTTATCCCTTAAAAATACTCCTTTCACTTATGAACACAAGGGAAAAACTATCATATGATATTTGTTTTTTTAAAGTAAAATTATACATTTTAATAAATATTTATTACACTTTTTTTAATTACCTCTCATAAGATCATAGTTTTCATTCAATGTACAAAACATTAATAGTAACTTATTTGATTAAGTGCAAGTATATTTTAAGTCTAGTTTTTTATTGTCAAAACATTAATTGTTATACTTAACTAACCTTTTTAAATTGTGTAAGTGAGTTATTTTGTCTTGTATTAAAAAGCAGAGAAGGTATTAACTATTATTAGTATTTTTTCTGATTCTATTTATAAGTCATATTCAACACTTTTACTAAAATTAAAAAAATTTTAAACCTCATTAATTTTGATTAAAAATTTAACAAACTTCTAACTTTATCTCTATTAAATATATCTATTTTAAAATAAAATATTCTAACATTTAATAAGCTTTCTAACATTTAATAAGGGCACAATGGTCAAGATAAATATAATAATAATTTAGATGCTTTATAAATAAGATTAAAATAAATATTGTCCCTTTATTCTATAAATAGGACTAGAGAAGTATTTCTTAAGTATAATGAAATTAATTAATTTTGTTCTATAATTGGGACCTTCATAGAAGAGTATAAAATGTGTACTTTTGTAGCAAAATATAGGGTTAAAATAAATGTTTGCCCTTATACTTTATTTTGAGGAATATTAGGTATCCCATATTAATAAATACAAATTTTTTTTTCTCCTAAAATATTTTTAAATGAGCAAAAATTCTCTACTGTTAACGGATTACTAACCGTTATAAAGAGCATAAAATATGTTTCATGTTTGAGCCTTAAAATGCTGTTAAAAAATGTTTAACTGAATTTGTCTAGGTTAAAGATCCCGAAACTAGAATGAAAGGGGCCGTAAATATATATATATATATATATATATATATATATCAGCCGGTTATTCCACTTTTCTCCTTCCACAACAATCTAACAACAGCGCAGTTATTTTCATATATATTTTTTAATACAAAATATTGTTGACAATTGACACGATGTTTTATTGGAAAAAAAAAAGGACACGATGTTTAAGAATGTACTCCTTTCGATTTACTTTATTGATCATTTTTCACAAAATAAAGTTAAATTAATAGTAATATTTTATTTAAATAAAATATTTAAATTATTTTTAAAAAATAAGAGAAAAAAAATAAAAAAATAAAATTATATAATTTATTTATTTTTGAGAGTTATATTTATAATTTTATAAAATTTTATTTTTTATATCTTTATTACATTAATATTAATGAATATTAATAAAATTGATAAAAATAATTGGAGGGAATATAAATTAGTCTCACCTGTCATTCTAAACCCATCTACCTTCACTCTGTCCCTCCCCCTCTCCTCCCCCAACCCTCGGACCCCATCCATGAACAATCATTGCTATGCCTACGTGGCATCTAGCGAATTCAACACGTGGGTCTCAGAAAAAATGAGGAGCGTACAATTTTCAACCAGTGAACAGGAAAACGATAAATGTGTATTTTTATCCCAAAATATTTGTTAAAAAATACGCAACACTCTAATATTTTTATTAAAATAATTTTATTTTTAACATTATTAAAATAAAATATTTTTATCCTTTCTTTGAAGATAAAAAATAAAATTTTTTTATTTTAATAACATTAAAGACTAAATAATTTAAATAAAAATATTAAAATATTGGGTATTTGAGGATAAAAATACACATTCATCAAAGAAAAAGTTGATTAGTTGATATTGGGCGATCAGGGGATGTAATTCAAGACTTTCGTACAGCGTCATCCTCATGTTACATTGCATTAGGACTGCCATTCATTCAGCACCTTTTCATTTAAACTACTTTTGGCTAACTACTTTTTTTTTTTTTTCCATTAATTAGTTATCTTTTTTATTAGGAGCAATTAGTCTTCAGATATAGTTAGCAACTAAATAAGATATCCTTTCCAATAAAAATTTAAACATCAACTTTATCATGAAAGATTAACTCTCTCTGCTAGACCAATCTCATTAATTTAACTACCGTTTCTCCCTTTAATGTTTTGAGGCATGTTTTAAAGTATTATGTTTAAAAATATAAGATGTTTTATGTTTTTCAATATACAATTAATAATTTATTTTAAAAATATCCATAATTAATTTTGTAATTAATAATATTAGAAAATAATTGACAAATTATTAAAAAATATTCTATTAAAAATTTTTTATAATATTGAAGTGATAAAATATTATAAACTGAAGTTTAAAACTTAAAAAAAAGTTGAAATTAAAGTCAAATTTCATGTTTAAATCAAAATTGAATTGAAATAACTCTTTGTTTTTAATATAAGGTCACGGAGAACCTATGCAAGAGTAAATAAAAATTATCTCATATTAGATTCTATGAAGGATCTTTATCTTGAAGATGGATGGTTAAAAATAATAAAATCTAAAATTTTTAAAAGGTTTGGAAAGCAAACATGTCAATACATATGTTAGCTTTCTTAAATACATCACGGAAGGCAATTATCCAATCCTTAATGAATTTCTAACTTTTTGGATAGTTATTAAATAAATTAGAGAACTTTCATAAAATTAGAATGGACATTGATTTAACTTTTGAGTTGAGTTCGAAATGAAGGATGGCGTGGAAGCAACTTTTTGTTGCTTTTACTTCAATTCCAATGTGTCAAAATTTATTTTTAAAATTTTATTCTAAACACGCTTAACTCTAAACCTAATATATTTATATTTCATACATTTATACTTCAATTAATTCTTTAACTTTGATTATATATATATAATCCATGGGAAAACAACTGAAATTATCTTCGATTAATAAATGAGCTGGTGAAATTATATTTAAAGAAAAATCAGATCTGAACTGCAGTCTGTTGGATATTCATAAATTGGTTGCCTTCAATGCCAAAGTTGCCACCAAATGAAAGCATTTCACACCAGCACATAAAACTTTTGTGAGCTTAAATTAATTGATGGGGAAAAAAACTAGCAATTTAAACTAACATTTATTATAATCATATGTTCAATGTCTACCTAACTGAAAGACTTTGTTCTTCAAATACACTACAATAGCTCCATTGTACATGAAAATTTACAGTTGATATTACTCTAATAAGAATTTGAAGGAGGAAAAAAGGGTGTGTATATATGTTCCATATATGTATTACTATAATAAGAAATTAAGAATATGGATATGCACGTCGGAGCGTGTAATGGGCGCGTGAGCACGGCTGCGTCCAGACAATACGAATGTCGGAGCGCGTTGTGGGAGCGTGAGCACAGCCACGTTCAGACCGAATTTACAATCCGACTTCAAAAAATGCCTCAGCAACTAGCCGTAGAGCCCACCGGAGACAGATACACCTGACTCTGTATCACCGTCTGTCCGATCTTGAAACCGGGAACCACCGTGAAGCCTACTCGAAGATCGACTTCATCTGCGGCGGAGGCCTCGCCCGACAGGAAAACTGAATCTTCGGCGACGCATTCCATATACACCTCGGAGAATCGAGTGTTCTTCTTGACCTGAAAAACGGTGACTTCTTCGTCGAATGAGTATGCCAAGGAATGTAAAGCCCACACGCGCTTAGCCATCTCAGCAAATGCTACGAAGAAAGCAGAATCTGGAAATCCCCCTGCGTTCACCAGCTTCCTCTGGTTCAAGTTCCTGAACAGAGAGCACTCCATTTTCGCATGAACGAGTTGAAGATACTTAAACTTTAAGAATTTGGCGAAGGATGAATTTGGGTTTTGGGTTATGCATTGCTTTGGGTTCAAGGAATTGAGCTTTTTGAATTTTTCAAAGTAGAGCATTGGGCTATGGCGGTGGGGCTGGTTGTTCTCAAAAGGTTCACTTGGGATTACAAAGTTCGGGTAATTAAACCCCTCAAACATCGCTATGCAGACGAAGGATTCGAAAGCAAGGATTTTGTGACTTGGTTTTGCAAAAACTGCATCTGGGTGGATGAATTTGATGGCCGTTTCAAGATCCCAATGAGCAGATTCCATTTCTCTGGTCATGAGCTTCACGAAGCTTCTTATCGATCTTATAGTATGGTGAAGAAACTGGACGAAATGGGTGGGATTCAACGCTGAGAATCGAATATTTTCAAACATGGACAAAGCCCCACTCGAGTTTAGCTTCTTCTCAAGTGATTTGTTAAAGGCAAGACACTCTTGGAGCTGATTTTTAAGCGAGGCAATGTCTAGTTCCTTATGGTCGACATCTGCTTCCAGCTTCTTAATGGTGATCTCATAAGTCTTCATTATGCTCTGCTGTTCTTGAATCTCCGCGAGTATCAGAGTCACTTGGGGTGAAAGATCAAGCTGTTTCTTCAGAAACGCGCGTTTCAATTCTGAAATAGCTCTCAACTCGTCCACAATCGCTTGATCAGCGGCTTGAATGGCCTCGTTGTTGTAAGGATTCTGAGCCACTTGGAGCTCTGCGTAGGCCGCTTTTATAGCAGTAACCCCAGCGAAGAGCCTAGCAATCAGAGCCTCCACGACTGCTCTGTTTCGAGCTCTGTCATTGTCTTCGTTCTTCTTCTGATTCTGACCAGTGAAACCATCTTCCTTGCATCTGGCCTGCGTGGCCAGCAAGCAAATGCCATTGTTTGCTGCAAATTTCGTGGCTGTTCGAAGTCCAATGACCTTCTGAAATGTCTTGGCAAACTTCTTGCTCCTTTCATTGATCGATGATTTGGGTTTCAAAGTTTCCATCTCAGAGAAAAACGATTTGTTGGAAGCATAAAAGTGTTTAAGAAGATCTGGGATAGCACCTGAGAGAGGCAAGAAAAAAAAAGGGGGGGAGAGAAAATGTTTTGGAAGCAAAGAAAGAAAATTTGGTTGGAAAAGCGGACAGAAAATCTTGACTGTTAGAGTGGTGGGAAATGAATGAGTGGAGCCTGACAAAGAACTCGTGTTATATTTTTTATTCTTATTATTATCATAATAATCAGAACCAAGCCAGAGGAAGGAAGAAAAAATGAAACAGTAAAAAACAAAACGCTGGAAAAGGAGAAAAGGATAGGTCTGATCCGGTCGCGGAGAGCGATCAGACGAGGGTTGAAACAGAGGGAGTTTTGCAGGAATAAGGCAATTGTATTGATGTGTATTTATGGTACGATATATCATACAGAGTACACACATTGTGTAGACGTAGGGGCTACACAGAAGAGATGATAAATGATAATGTGTAGACGCTACTGTGTTTGGTGATGGAAGGCTATGATCTGATTGGAGGCCCCACCCATGGCCATTAGCTTAGCTTGTGCCTTGTTTGTGGTGTGCTTTGGCTGTTAGACACCATCATGATCAATTGATCAGCGTCTGACAGACTCCGAACAAGCACCCTGCTTTTTGATATTTTCTCAGATTTCTTGGCCATTTAATTTTAATTCATACCGGTAAATTTTGTTTTTATAAATTATTTTTATTAATTTTATCAATATCAATCAAATTGAAAAAATAAGTTGCCTTTATCAACTAACTCATTTAACCAGTTAATTTTGACATGTTAAAATGAAAAAATTAACTCATTTTTTAAAATAAATTAGGTTAACCTAATTTACAAAATTAACAAGCTAAAACAGTCATAGGCTAATAGTTTTTTAAATTTTTTTATTTTTTAATTATAATATATCTATTTATAAATATATAATAATGATAATATTTTTTAAATATATAATTTATAACTTTTAAATATGTTCTTTTCATTTTAAAGATAATATAAATCTTTCTTACAATTTGTAAATGAAATTTTTGTTATAGTTTGCAAATTAATGATTTATTAGTTTTTTAAAAATATTTTAAATATATATTATTTATTACTCTCATAAGATCTATTGATTGAAGCCATAAATATAAATTTGTCGAAAAAAATAATATGAGTTTATATTCAAATTTTTTTTAATAAAAAAAATAACACACTTAGATGAGAAAATAATTAATAGTAAAATTCCAACAAAATGAGCCAACCTTTATATATATATAAATATATATATATATATATATATATAAAAAATTTAATTTTTTCAACACTTATCTAAACCTAACCCAACTTGTGAGCTAGCTCGCCAACCCATTTTTTTTTCTTTAGTTTGGAGTGGTGGGTGGTGGGACTCATATTTTCTCAAGCATATATATAAATAAACAGTTTCGCATTGTAGTGGGGAGAGATGATGGACTTTCTAACTTTCTACACATTTGTATTATGAAATTATTGTTAGCTTCATTGTTGCTTGATTTGTTTGTTTATAGTTCATGGTTTTAAGCTTGACAACTAATAATATTGGTTAAATTGTTAATACGTTCTTTACCAAAAAATAAGTTGTTAATCTATTTGTGTGTGATTCACAGTTTTAAGGAAGACAACTGATAAGATTAGTTAAATTGCAAATATAAGGTTAATAAAGGGGTGTGATATAATTATTAGTGAGTCTTAAAAAATTTTAATTTAATCTAGGGAGATAAAAGTGAAAATAATTTTAATTATGAAAAGATCAAGGTACGCTTCACTTGCCATGCATAATCACTAATTATTAATTTATCAATATCACTTATAAATTATATTCGTTTGTTAGACAAGTAGTAATATTAGTTATTAATTTACTAACTTTACCAATTAATATACTAGCATAGTAGCATCATTTGTAAATTACAAGACCTATCGGTAATTTATAATTGATATTAGTAAATTACAAGACTTATCATTAATTTATAATTAATATTAGTAAATTAACAAGTAAAGTTAATAATCTAATAACAGGTGTTGCTATTTATAATTGAACAACCGATATCAATTCTTATATAATTATTGACATATCAACTCTTATAATTTACAATTGATTTTAATAAATTAACAAATAAAATAATAAAATTAACAATTAATAATTCTACATAACACATGAAGTACTTTTTTATCTTTTCACAATTAAAATTATTTTTATTTTTATCTCTCTGAATTAAAATTTTAGATTTTCTTGAAACTCATTAATAATTATGTCTTGATTCTTATTTGAAATTCTTTTTAATATTGATTTTATTATTTTTCTATTAAAATACTTTATGAGAGGCAGGAGCTGGAAATTTTGAAAGCTATATTCAACGACTGTTCTTGTTGGGCTGCTGTGTCATGCCCCTATGATTTTATGAATTTAATTCGTAACATCTGACATGCAACCAAAATCATTAAATATAAATATAATTTAATGATAAAGTAGGTAATATGCCATGACATACATCTTATGTTGTGAAGCTGTTTCAACGGTTTTTTTAAAGTAATAAAATTTAAAAAATGACAACTAAAATTGACCACAATCCCACATCATTTTTAAAAGATTTTTAATGCTAAAATATAAGAAAACGAGTTCTGAATTTAAGAAGGTAGATTGTGATAATATCCTAATTTGATATTAATTTTCTCGTGATATTCTTAATTGTCATTCTCTAGAAGACTGTTCTTCCTCTGATCCCATCTATATAAGTAGACCTAGGTTGACATGTTATTTGCATGTTGTTGAATGTGTGTGTATCCAAATATATTACAGCTTAGCTTGTAATAAAAAACTTTAGAGTTGGCCTTCAAAAGTTAATATTTACTCTGAATCACTTGAAATTCTTTTACTCATTTATCATAATTTCAAAGATAATCACTCTCTTTCTAAAGCAATTACAAACATCTAAAACCTTACTATGAAAGATTGGATGATCATGTCTATAAAAAAGCTAACAATTATACAAATTAAATTGCATATTAAACTTCTAGTGGTAACCTTATTATTAAAATTTTAGACGTACCATTTTAGGATGTGATAGCTTTTTGAATGTTAATATGATTTAGATTTTCATTTTTACATGGTTATTAGCTGGCGGTCGTCGCTTATCACTCTGTGCTGTAATTCATTATCACTGGTCACGTCCGACATTCAAATTATGGCTTTGTATTAATTAAGCTAAGTAAACATAAATCCCAAGTATATATACATATTTTAAATTAAAAGTAGAGTAGTAGTGATATATACTCCTAATGTAGACAAAGATCAGAGAGAGGCTTCATTAAGGTCCTTGTCTACGATACTAATGCTGTCTGATGGGACCCAGATCTCCAATAATATTTCTTTTGGCTGTATGTATTAAATAATTAAATAAAATGACTTGTGGGAGAGAAAAGTAGATTGATGGCATTAGGTGTGGGAAATAATGTCATTGGAGGCTTGTAGGAGATACAACTTGGGATGGGAAGAATCATTCGTCTTGGGTTCAAAACCTTATCTTTAACTTAATCTTTTGTGGCATGCAGCCTTATATGTGTTCATTGCCTTCAGATTATGTGGTTAATGATGAATTCTCTGTCAAGCCTTCCACTGTTGTAGCTCTATTATATTGCACGAGCAGTGAAGAAGACCATAATTTTCACAATATATGACCTAATTAATCAAAAAAGAAAAAGAAAAGAAAGAATAATAAAGAGGTCCCAAAAAAATTAACTAATTTAAATTAAATTTTAAGTGTTAAATTAAAAAATTTATAACTCAATTGCTCAATTTTGTAACTACATTATAATAAATTTGTAATTTATTTTTTGAATTTTAACATGGTTGAAGAATAAAAAAATTATTTTCTTTCTTAAAATTTAAAATACAAGTTATAAATTCATTACAATACAATTGCAAAATTAAAAAATTAAATTATAAATTTTTAATATTTAATATTTAAAAATTAACTTAAATTAATTAATCTTTGCCTAACCTCTATGTTATTCTCATCTCCCAAAAATAAACCTTTTGGCAGCGAGATATCCGAAATCAGAAGTTACACACACACATGCTCATAATTGATGTGCAACGACTCTCTGGCTCCACATTATGAGAAGTCAACGAATTTTAAAAAGTAGGAGTATGCTAAAAAGTTTAAGCGTGAAATTATATACCCATCCATTAAAAAAAATATAAAATATTTTTAATTAAATTTCACTCTCAATAAAATAGTTAACTATTTTTAAATTAAATTTTTTTATATTTATTTTTATTGAATATCCTATAATAAATATAAAGTCATTATTAATAAGGACATTTTTTTAAAAAATACAATTATTACACCTCAAAAAACTAAATGTTTTACATTTTTGAACATCCAACTCTTCAAAAAATATCTTATATTTTTGAATGGAGGGAATATGTGTGTGTGTAGAAGGACTTCAATCTCAAAATGTTTTTTTTATTTTTTTTCCTAATTTTTTTATTTGAAGGGCTTAGATCAAATTTGGAAAAACATTAATTTAATAATGTTTTGAATTTGAAGCATAGACAAAAGCACAGTGTGATTTGTTACTTTAACACTAAAAAAATATTACATTAAAGTAGTGTTCATGCATAATTTAAGCAGGTTAAATTTGAGGAACATAAGATGGGGGAAGAGGGGAAAAAAATAAATTGATGATCAATTAATTATTGCAAACTCAAACAAAATAAATGGAGACAATATTAAATGACACAAACTTATATATATGTAATACATTGCGAATTATTTGAACATGAAAACTCACTCGCTATTTGCCACTTATGTATATATAAGTGCGTGTCGTGATTTTGATTAAATTGAAATAATTAATCTAAAATTTTAATTTGAAGGCAAATGTACGTGCATTGGAACAAAGATATATACATGGTGGTGGATCCCTACGTTAATTAAGGAATGATAATAATTTGTAATGAGTAGTTTCTGTGCAAGTAGAAGATTACCAAAAGGAGTCTTTGTGAAGGAAATTAAATGAGATAATAGCAAAATATTAATAAAAAGATCGAGAAATGATTTGGCGTAGTCATTAATCTCTCCAATGGCAAGCAACTTGCAAAAATATCACCCCCTTTTATTATATATATATATATATATATATTATTGTGTTGGGGACGACTCTTCATCTTCACAACAAAAATAATCAATTCCTTAATTAATTATGAGATCCTTTAAGATTAATCCTAATATTGTTTTATAGGCATGGCATGCATGGGTATCACTTTCCTGGGGGGTTAATTTCTCTGATCTATATTGTGATTGTGGGGTTCAACAGAGACATGTTATCTATAAAGACAACCAAATAATTGCCATTTGTTTGATGAATATCATGTGGTGGTCCAGCTACTTTCCATTGAATATAAATGAACAGATCAATATAAATAAACATCAACAAGAACATAAATTTGAAGTATTTATATAGAGTTTATGAAATAACAAAAATATCATAATATTTGAAACCATTTATTATATATAGAGATAATAAAACTTTTGATCATTCAAGTTTAGCTCAATTATCAATATGGTCCCTAAAAAAATTTTATATTTATCAACCAAATTCTTAAAATTTTATAATCACAGACAGTTGGTACTTGTGGTTGGAGTCGAAAATAACACCATAAACATTAAATGCTTATGATCATGACACTTTAAGAACTTATTGATAAAAATTAAATTTAAAAAATCAAACTAGTAACTGAAACAATTTTTTTTTTAAATTATTGCTGATATTACAATGCCAACTTTCTTCTCATTTTAATGGCTTTCAAAGTATTCCCTTTGTTTTTTTATTATTAGAGAAACTACTACTTTTCGCTTGCATTTTTTTATCAGCAAAATTACTAAATTTAATAAATATTTATTACATATTTTTTAAATTACTCTTCATAATTTACATTAACGAGAAATAATTAACACACACTTATATTGATTAATACATGATATTTTAATTTAATTTTTTATTTTTAAAAATAATTATTATATTTAACTAATTTTTTTAAATACATAAAAATGGAGGGAGTACTTCTTTGGATTTATTAATCGTGCTTCCTTCACATGGATGCATATAAAGTATCATTTGAAAGTGTGCAACTAATTGGAGCCGATGAAGTGAAGACGAGAGTACCCCACGCATGGCATTGAAAAATTTAGTGCCGCCTAATCAGAAGCTTTCTTAAAGGCAGCCAAATAATGGAACTTTTTTTTTTTTTTGGGCCCGAAGCCAAATAATGAAACTGGATGAATATATATATATATATATATTTTGAAATCTTCTAAAGTTAAAAGTTTATAAATTGATTTCAAAATAAGAAATTAAAGGGAACAGTGAGATGAAAGTAAAAGGGATGAAAGAAATGAAAAAGAAGAAAACATATAATTGCACATCACTGATCTCACTGCTTCAGGGCCCTTATTGCCTGCTTCTAAACTCACAGAATGCCCCAAGAACTGAAATGGGACATACAAGCTACTGCCATCAACATCACCAGTGTCCTCTGAAACTGAAGGGAACAGCATTTTGGTGCAGAGATGATACCATTTTATTCAAGTTGGTGGAACCTTTAGCTTAGTGTGTCAGCCATAGCAGAAGAAGCACAGAGGTCTAATCTCAAGGATTGGAATCTTATAATGATGGAAAAAGAGGAAGAAGATGGACCTCTTGGTAGAAAAGTTGAATGCACCTCTAACAGACTAACACTACCAAATTCATGTTGTAACATTAATGCATGACTCCAAAGTAAGGGCCCGAGTGCACTGTGTTCCTAGCTTCGAACCCTAAATACATATGAGGGAATTTTAAATAAGGACCAATATATGACATATTCTATTTAATCCTATTCATAAGTTATATTTTAAAAAATTTATTTAATTTTATTTATAAACTATAATTTAAATTGTTGGATAATATTTAAAAAATATTTTTAAAATCATCTTTTAAGATAGATAAATAGTAATATGATATTATTTTTTGAATTTGTTATATAGGGCTACATTTGAAATTTTATAAACTTTTATTCCTTATACTTTTTTTGCATTGGTCAAAATGAGGTTAGTAGAAATGACTTATAAAGAGAATTGGAGGAGTAATTATTAATGGGTCCCAAAAAAGTTATGAAATTTCATTTCAGTTCAAGAGAATAAAAGTAAAAATAATTTTAAATTTTTACTGTAAAAAGATTAAAGTACCCTTCATTTATTATGCAAAATCACTAATTATTAATTTTTTTACTTCATTTATTAATTTATTGATATGAGTTACAAATTATATGAGCTAACATGTTAATTTATAAAAGATTTGACATTATTTGTTCAACCATAAGTAGAAACATTGATTGTTAAATCACTAAAATTACTTATTAAATTATTAACAGTAGTTGTACATTACCAACAAGTCTTATAATTTACTATAACAAGTAAAGGGTTATTTTAATTTTTTTATAATTAAAATTATTTTTACTCTTATTTTTCTTAATTAAATTAAAATTTAAAAATTTTTTAAAACTCATTAATAATTATGTCAAATTCCTAATAGTTATTGGAAATTCTCCGTGTACGTGTATGTGTGGTGTTGTTGAAGCCCCACAGGTGCGTTGTAGCACGTGGCATATTGACGTTACATGTGCCTGTGTCCCCTCTTTTGAACTGCGTTCAGTTGGCAGTTCTCGTAATTGAATCATTCTGTGAATTTATTTTTCACTCCGCACTCATATAAAAAGCATCGGCTGCTTAAGTTATTTTTTCTATTAAAAAATATAAAATATTTTTAATTAAATTTTACTTTTTAATAAAATAATTACTTATTTTAAAATAAATTTTATTTTTTTATATTTATTTTTATTAAATAATTTATGATAAATATAAAGTCATTATTAATTAGGACACTTTTAAAAAAATAATAATTACATCTTAAAAATTAAAAATATTTTATATTTTTAAACAAGAGAGTATTATTTTTCAGGGTCAAAATTGCATCGGCTGGATAATACTCAATCTAACAAAAATAAAAATCTATGAAAAGCAGAATCCTAGGAGGCTTGCTTAACCAGAAGAAATGGAATCCCGCAAAGGTTTAGTCTTTGACGATCGTAAAAGTACACAAAATCCAACCAAAGTAAGAGAATAAATTAAATATCAGCCACGTATCAGTAAACAAAGAACCGAATCAAATTGACAATCTGATATGATAGAACCTCTCACTTTGTTTACTATCAGAATGCTGCGATTTCTGTAAAGAGATTTTGAACAATATAGGATTACAGGAATAAATCCGTTGTTAATGTACTAAAACACACTATCATTCTTCTTAAATATTATTTCATTTATCTCAAATTATAAAATACTTTTATGATAGATTTATTATTTTAAAATATAATATATTTTAAAAAAAATTAATATTTTATTAAATAGGCTTATTTTAATATTATCCTTTTTCTCTCTATTTAATATTAATTAAGTGTAGATTAAGGTCATTAAATGAAATTTTTTTTAAAAATTTATATTTTTATTGAGAAAAAAATAAAATTGTTAAATACATTTAATAAGATTTATTGATATGTAAAATTTTATCTAAAAATATTTTATAATTTGGGAAGAAGGGTAGTGTATATCTTGCTATATGTTTTAATCATTGCTAAAAGAGAGTAAAGGAGATAATGAGACGATGGTAATTAAATTCTTTTTTTTTTTTAAATGACCGCAAAGTTGTAGACTTCCTTTAAGTAGATTCATGTAGACAAATTAAAAGCAAGATTCAACAATAGGGAAAAATGATACTCTCTATTAAGGAACTTTTAAAAATATTACAGTTAAAGATCCCTGCAATTATAAAATTAAATAAAACCTGTTTTAGTTGGGATTAAAATTTGCAATATTGAATTTTTCATTACTCATCTTTTATATTTTCAGTTCTCATATTTAACATGTTCAATACTCATTTTTTAATATTTTTCAGTAGTTACAATAGATGTTTTTAATATAGTAGTCATCTTCCATAGTTATATTATTTAAAAGAATTGAAGATGTGTATTTCTTAGAACTGAAAATATGAAAGACGAATATTAAAATAATCTAAAATGACTATTAAAAATTAAAAAACTAAATACTGAAAATGCTGATAATAAATATTAAAAATATAGAAAATGAGTCCCAAAAACATAACTAAAAAATAAAATAATTTCAGTGAAGGGCTATGGTTTTTTTTTTTTAAATTTCAAAATTTTAGGACTCTGTAAATAATATATTCAGAGGATTCTTAGATGTTATTCTCCAAAAAAATTATTTAACAAGTACGTTCGCACTAGTTTACCTCAAAAGGCAGAAGATATGCAAATCACATTATGGAATCGTAACCTGAAAAAAAGCACTCAATGTGAAATTAAACATTTATCTGCACATTTCTTTTTTAAATCGAAATTTATCCAAACATTTTATTTGTGGTTATCTATACAAGTAATTGGCACACATCCAGGCGTAATCAGTCGTTAGAGTAGGTTTAGAAATCTACTTATTGCCAACAAGTCTGGATTCAAACTTCCAATAAATAGAGGCCAAGTGGAATTTGATTATTGAGAAGTGTATCATACTAATTGTGAAGTATTAAAAAAACCATTAAACATGATAGGCATTCATGATTGTCGACCACTTTTTTTGGTATAGCTGAAATCATATAGATATCAATATTTTTGTGAGAAGAGTGTCCAAACCACAAGTATGCTCAACCTGGGAAAGATTTTATAGATTTGAAAAAAATAAAACGATAAACCAAATTTGTAGGAGTATAACCGCATTAGGATGTTCTGCCCAGCCCAACAAGGGGTACCGGTAATTTTCAAAATAAAATAAAAAGAATTTTTTTTAGTTGTGTTAATTTAAAAATAATTTTAGAATTAACAAATTGGACAATAGTGATAGTCACCGAAGGTTAATAATGATGGTTTATGATAATTATTGATAAAGGTAATCATAGTTTTCAATAATTAAAGATAATGTATTTTGAAAATAAGGAAAATAAAATGAAAACAGTTTTGAGATATTTCTATTTTTTGTTTTTAAAAAACAAAAAATGAGAATAGTTTTAGAGATAATTAGATTAAAAAATTCATGTAAATAATTTTTTTAATTTTTTCCTTTTTAAAAATAAAAAAATGTTTTTGAAAACAGAATCCAAATAGGCTTTTAAAGATCAAGTAATTTATGAATTATGATGTAGAAAAAGATGTTTTTTTTGGGGGGGGGGTTAAAGATAAGGTGTATTCCTCGCTGTACTAGCAAAGGGTTAGAAGCTATTTTGCTTTAAATTAAATACTAAGTGATTGACTAATTAAAGTTGACATGAGTGATAGAAGTTTTTGTCACTTGAATAAATGGTTGGAGGTTTGAATCTTAATTTTTGTGCATGTAAACAATTTAGTTTGGTGATGACTATGCATTGTTCTTAGTACCTCTAGGGAAGCATTCTCTGCTATTGGTAGAACCTACCCCTTATTGAGGAAAAAAAAAAAACTAAAGGTCTCATTTGATTGTTAGAAAGAAAGGGAATGCAATGATTGAAAAAATAAAAATAAAAATAAGATGATCAAAATATGAAAAAGAATAATTGAACCATATTTTTAACAAAAAATGATAATTTAGTTTATAAAATTAAAATCGTGATTCATGAGGTTTTGAAAGGTGTGATGATTTCTATATTTGTAGTATATAATATTAAATTTTATTATACTTACAATTAGGGAGAAGGGTGGTTTAATTTATTTTGTATTTTAATTTTTTCAATTCATTCCATTTTATCATTTTTAGCAACCAAATAGACCCAATGATGAGGGAGGTTATATTTTCTCCTTATAGTAAGTTCAGTGTCGGACCATATCATATCATTACATTTTATTAATAAATACCCCTTTCGTTAAAAAATATGAGACATTTTTTAATGATTTAAGGTGTAATTAATGTGCTTTTTTAAAAAAATGCTTATAATAAATAAATTATTTTACATTTATTTAACAAAACTTATTAAATAAGGGTAACTATTTAAAAATAATGTTAGTTTGAAGTCAGATAACTACTTTGTTGAGGGGTAAAATTTTATTAAAATGCCTTATATATTTTAGGGAAGGAAGTGACAATTATATATTCCACATTTTATTATGGTTACTTGCAAATATTTTGGATCCATTGCTTGTTATTTGGATTACATGGCTTAAGCTTTTTGTTCATTTTCACCTCATATTTGTGTGTCCATGTTCCTGTGCATTTTTCTTGTCCTCTAATTTGAGTTCCTTTCTTTGTTTTCCTCAGGTTTTTAAAGGCCATAAAAAAATTGACAATTTAATTGCATGCCAATGTGGAAGCCATTTTATCTAGTCTAGTCAATTATTAAATGTATTTTAATAATTCGTATCTGATAATGGTATCACTCTCTCTAACACACACTGCAAGATTTTTCATAATTTTCATTATTATTTTTTTATCAAAGTTTTTCAATGATTCCTATCTTGCAATGGTTTAGCCAACTTCCACAATTCACATCTTCATTCAAATCACAGGAAATTTAACTCTCCCCGACCTGAAATTTCTCGTTCGATATCAACATTATGCTAAAATCAAATAAAACTGAAGTTTCGTCAAAATTACATCTAAACCAAAAGCATGCTCGGCCTAGAAAAACAAGTTTAACGAAAGAAGCTAAATCCACTACAAGCCACCTCACTGTTAAACCAACAAGCTAGCGCCTAGAAGCCGAAGAAGCCGAGTTCACTGGCCCTCTCCTTCTCGAATGTTTCAAAGTACTGATAAATGATTGTAACAGCAAGCAATATCCCAGTCCCCGAACCGATTGCACCCATGAAGTCTGCCAGGACCGTCAACGCACCAATGCACATCCCACCAAAGGCAGCTGCAGTAGGAATGTAGCGATTCAATTCCTTCTGCAGATTGGAGTCTCTATGGCCAGGCATCACCATTTGTTGTTCCTGCAAAATCAGAACAAGGTCAAGAACATCTGATGCAAGACTTATGTTTCAACACAATAACTACATTAAGATGCATACCTTGAGCTGCTTGGCCACATCTCGGGCGGAAGATCCAGAAACTTCTATCCAAGTTTTTGAGAACAGTGCACAAGCTCCCAGCATGAACACAAGATAGAACAGAGCATGGAAAGGATTAGCTGCCATATCTGCCAAGCTGCCATGTGCTCGTGGGTTAACACAAGAAAATTCTAATCCAATTATAGAGGAAATCAGAAGAAGGTCCAAGTCAAATCTAATTACCTTGCCGGGGCTGTGACATAGTAAGCAAGACCCCCAACAGGAACAGATTGGCCAGAATATTCAGATTCCTTCCACTTTCCCAAGAGGTTCACAAAGAAATTTCCACTGTACTTCCTGCACAGCAACTGCAAAGGGGCAATTCTTTTCTGGTAAATGATATGTCTTGGCTCAAGAAAATTTAATATGGTTAAGGTGCAGAGAGAAACGTGTACCTGGGAGATGAAATAAAGATTCGAAACAAGGGCTGATTGTAGAATGATAGGCATGTTGGATGTGTAGAAAAGCTTAATTGGATATGAGCCCTGTTGCCCTCGAGCATTCTTTGATCTCACAGGCAAAACCACCCGGAAGCCTTGGAAGTAAATAACAATCAGGAAGATCAAGACTGTAGCAAGCAGATTAGTTACATTTGGAAGGTTCTGCCTATAGAAAGCCTCACGAAGAGCACGAACTTTATCTGTCCTTGTAATCAGGAGATGAAACAGTGCAATGACAGCACCTTCAAATTCAGCTCCCCGGCCACTGTTGATTGTTGTGGGGCTAAAAGCTTTCCAAATGATGTTTTCACTGTACAAGTGATTAGAAAAAATCAATGAAAACTAAAAATCTATTTTCAAAAGGAAAACTATTAACACAGTACACCAGAAAAAGGAAAAGGCCCTTGCCTACCAGATATTTGTGGCTATGAAAAGTGAGATTCCAGAACCCAGACCATATCCTTTCTGAAGAAGTTCGTCAAGGCATATAACAATAATTCCAGCAAAGCAAAGCTGAACTATAATAAGAATGGCATTCCCAACTCCAAGTTGACCAACACTGCCATACATCCCAGATAAGACATAAGCAACAGCTTCACCAACTGCGATGAGAATTCCCAACAACTTCTGAGCCCCATTCCTGCAACAGAACATAATGGCTATGAATCAAGACACTGCTTTACATGCTCCAATAGGAAACCCGTTCCCTCTCAAAAGGTAAGTGAATCTTATATTAGAAGCTATTAACAAAATCAGATCCAAAAGCAAACAGGGGCAATAACAATATCACTTGCCCACTCTTAGTGCAGTGAATGTACAAGAGTAAAACATTGAAGTACCTTAACAGATTATAAACTAAAACACGAAATACAAAATGAGTTCACAAATACATATGGCCATAGTTTGAAACAAGTAAACAAATAAATAACGGAAAAAAGTGAAAACCAACTAAAATTAAAAATACTTACAATAATGCCCGGTCCTCCCGTACACTATTGTCCACTTCAATGATTTTTGACCCTGCCAAGAGCTGCATAACTAGTCCAGAGGTAACAATTGGAGTAATG
This sequence comes from Prosopis cineraria, assembly GCF_029017545.1. NCBI lineage: Eukaryota > Viridiplantae > Streptophyta > Magnoliopsida > Fabales > Fabaceae > Prosopis > Prosopis cineraria. Next base: position 25,298,963 of record NW_026555334.1, read on the forward strand.
CCAAGTTCCATAACAGTCCCCCTGTTCGAAGCAAGAATGACACGCATCCAATAAAATGGATCGGCGCCCGTTGTGGAGTGTATTCCATAAAGAGGAAGCTGACTACAGACGAGAAAGATGAAGAGAGAGATGACTGTGTATATAACCTTCTCCCTGAAGGGAATCTTCCTATCAGCAGTCTGAACTTCTGGGAGAAATGAAAGAAATGGCCTAACTAAATGCAGCACTCTAAATCCTCCTCCCATTTGAACTAATCAAAACCAGCTTCTGCCAACTTAACAAATCTGCAAATTTTTTGAACATTTCAGGAAAGAAGCTACCTAAAACGATGCAATTGAAAGTTGAAGAGAATAAATGTGGGAAGTCAAAACAATATAACTAAAGAGAATCCCCAAATCATATTTCAGCATGCAAATTGCAAATTACGGTAAAATATCAAAAATCAAAATATTTGTTATTGACTCTGCTTAAAAACAACAGAGAACCATGCACACGAAGTACGAGAAAACAAACTATCATTTTAATTCTCATATGAACCGACAACAATTAAGAGTGAAATATATCCCATAGTTTCCAACATTTTACATAAATAGTATTGCAACTTAAGAGTCACGAAGAAGACAAAGATCTAGCAGCTATATTGCAAAATTCCAAATGTTATCGGGCATACATGCAGTTCACGCGCATGGCTCTGAAATTTAAACGATGCATTGGAAATAAAAGAAAAGAAAACAAAAATTCAAATTCTAAATCCAACTGCAAGGCCACAATAAATTCAATTCAGTATCAGACACTTGCACAATGTCTGAGTAAAGAAGGATGTAACTCATCAGCCAGAAGCTAAAGTGGAAAACAAAGCCATAGAAGTATCAGATCTAATACAATAATATAGATTATTAACCGTTTCTTCACCGCATTACATAGAAGTCTAAACCGTTTATTGAGAGCAGAAAATTATTTCAAGTACAGCTGACGAACCAGATCTCAGAAAAAATCCCAGACATTCCTATATTAAATTAAAGATCATTCCAAGTCGCCAACAACAATTTAATGAACCAGATCTCCAAGCGAAAATCAAATTAGAAGAAGAAAAGTAGCCAACCTGGAGCAGGAACGACAGCTAACGAACCTTGACAGCAACGCGAACAGCAAATTAACGAACGGCGAAAGAAGCAGACAGCAACGCCAACAACAACGCGAGTGAATCGGACAGAAACTCGAGAGGAAAGAAGCCGACAGCAACGCGAACGCGATACTTGATCTGAACGGCGAGTGCGAAGAGAATGCGAACACAGAAGCTTCAGACTGGTATGGAGAGAGGAAGGAGGATGGAGGCCCCGGGCTCAGTCCAAGAGAACGTCTTTCAAACGGACTGTCCGTAGAGTGGTGTTGTGGTGCCCTCCTAATTTGCCACGCCAATGCAACCAATAGTACAGAGACATGTGTTATTTTTAAGAACCTTTTTTTGTTTTGTTCAATTTAGGTGGAAACAGGCGATTTAGGCCGAACAAAATCCAGATAGAATTGGGTTAATAGTCAAAATATATAATATAATTGTTAAAATATACAAAAATTCCCTAAATTTAAAATTAAGCGCATTGAGTTTTGATTTTGTTACTACAAAATAATTATATATTAACTTGTTAAATTTTAAACATGTACTTATTTCTTATACGCATTTGTTGTCAAGATCTAAAAACATAATTGTCATAAATAGAAAATTATCAAGTAAATATGCAGATATTAACAAGTAAAAGCTCATGATTTAACAAGTAAATATCCGGTCATTATATTATTTAAAATATTTTATTTTTTGAAATAATTTATATAATTTATTGATGATATTATCAACTACAAGTTCTGATTATATGTTTGCAATTTTATTTGTCATATCTAGTATCAACTTGCAATCCATTTATTTTTTTAAACCAAATTATAAACATTTTATAAATTTACAAATACACATCCTACACTAACAATACAATATTCAAGTTCGTACAACACAAAATCCACTTAACCTCCTCAGAAACTTTCAACATTCAAAAGGACATTAAACAAGATGAGAAATAAAGAATCTATTTGTTCTCTTTTTCGTAGATAATCTATTCTTAAAATTTTCTTAAGTTAGTAGTTGATATTATTAGAATATAAAAAAAATCTCATATATAAAGATTAAAAGATGAATCATAGACATATAAGTTTAGGAATTATCTAACTAAATCGCTTAAATTATTTTGATAAAATATACTATTCTTAAACATATTTAATATAAAAAATTTAACATGATATCAGAGCCATTCGATTAAGGGACAAAAAAAATGAAAGATGAAAAAAATACAACAAGACATTTATAAAAAACAAAAGAGAGAAGGAGAAGAAAAAGAAAAAAAATTAAATAGACCTGAGACCTCTAAAATTAAAAAAAGGTACAAGCTCAGGCAAAAAAAAAATAAAGAAAATATTAAAATATAAAAGAAGTTTCATATTTAAATATTAAAAAATAAATTATGAATATATAAATTTAAAAATTATCTAACCAAATTACTTATGTTGTCAGCCTTAGCTTTTAGAAGGATTGCATTTTTTTTGAGCTAGAAATAGATATTATTATTTTTGGTCAAAAGCTAGAAATAGATATGGATGTTCATTTGCTTATACTTTCATATCTGAAGAGGATGACCTGATTGAGCATAATGAGGGTCGAAGGATGATCTGCTATATATGCCTATGATTAGAGGTTCTATTTTGTGACTTTTCAGAATGATATATATATATATACACATACATACATATATGTATATATATATATATATTTGGATTTTCTGATTGACTGTTTACATTTCTTTCTTCATATTATTGTTCATTCGATACTCGCATATTGTTAAAGTAGAACATGATTTAGTTAAAATTGTCGGTGCGATCATCTATTAATTAGTAAAATTGCTCATTCTTGTTCATATAAATGATTTTCACATACAGAACACAAAACAATACCTAACAGATTGGTCTTTCCCAAGGCTAATTTTTCTTGTTCATAAAAAAACTATTTTCATTAAGTATTTATTAACTAGCTTGCATTATGTGTGATAATTAGTGTCACAGCAGAAAATGAATATCAGTAATTGCGTATGTTGCACATAATGCATGAAAATCAAACAAATGGTCCTGTAAACAGAGAATAGCATGCTTCAACTACCTCGAAATTAATGGAAGAAATAGTTGACGTTGAAAATAGAGAATATTAGGGAAAAGAAGCTAAAATCAAAATGTATTGCACTAAGCGTAATTAGTCAAAAATTAACTCGTAAATATGAGAAAGAGGAGGGAGAGAGAGAGAGAAGGAAGAGGAATACCAAAATTCTTGAAATTCTTATCCAATAATACTCGAAGCTTAATACAAATAAAAGCCCCAACTCTATTTATAGAGTTCTAAAATGATAAAATAATAATAAATTAATAAATTCAAAATCTAGATCTTAAATCTAATCTTAAAAGATACTGATAAGATGGTAAATCCTATCTTATTCAACATAAAGAAATTTAAGATAACAATAAAATAAAATAATAAATCATAATTATAATGGATAAATATTTTTATTTGAATATCTGTAATGAATAATCCTAATATCTTAAATAAACTAATTAAATCACAACCATAATCCACCAAGTATCTACCATAGTAATAAAAGATTTGATTTACTTTTCAAAATCTTACCATAGTAATTAAAGGTTTATCATAATAGAGAGAACAAAATATTACTTTCAAAATCTCACCATGATAGAAGATAGTCTATCTTGATAATTAAAAGCCAAACAACTTTATGAAAGCTTACCATGGTAAAAAAATTATTTTTCTTCAACTAAAACATTTCTCAAAATTAACTACCACGGTGAAAAAAAGGATCTACCATGATATAAAAGAGTTCAACATAACAAAACAAGCCTACCATGATAATTTATCTAGTATCAAATGAGATCCTATTGAAAACAATCATTTAAAAATTTAAAAGATATTACACAACTCATCTAGTAGTGAAGTATGATTTTTACTTTCTAGGAGCTTAGATTATCCACAAGTTTAAAAAGGGATAAAAGTGTTTGAAGAACCTTTCTAAGAACAAGTTTTAAAGAACCTTTCTAACATGTCATCCATTGTGGTGGATGACACATAAAGATCCTCCTTTGTTAAGGGCCATGTGTTGCAACACATGACTTAATGAGTTATATCTCCCCTTGTATTGTTTGTCATAGTCAATGAAGCATGCATTGCAGCACACAATACCATATCAATATTTTGATAGTATGAACAATAATTTTTAACTTTAAATGAGCATAACACAAGCCAAGACAATGTCGTTTCTAAGAGTTCTGGTAGGGGAACATGAGGCATTGTCACCGTTCAACTAGGAAGAAGCAATTATTCTAAACATCGTAGATGGTGTAAAGAGGAAGAGGTCATCAGTTCTTTCTTTCTTTCTTTGTTTTTTTTTGTACTCATTTCATCTTCGTCAATGATTGTAACCTAATAAAAATTATTTTTATTCATATTTATATGACATTAAAATAAATTTTATGTCCAAATAATTTTTATTCGTTTTATGTCATAGACGCTTGACATAAAATGAATGGTCTCCTCCTCCATTGTGATATGGGACCATATTCATTTCGTCTACGACGATGATGGTAACCTGATTGGGCACATTTAGGATCCGTGATGATCTACACTGACAATGATAAGAGGTCATTCTCAGAACGAGCATTTCTTTTTCTGGATTTTTTATCATCTTGTTATATTTACGTTTCTTTTTCATATTCTTGTCCATTCAAGTATATGCCATGTTGAGATAGAGATTTATTATGTTAATATATGCTTTTAGACATGTGCTATCAAAATCTTCTAGTAACTTGATACCACTTATATAATAGTGATTAGATTAGAAGTGATGGATAAAAAATGAAAAGGAGAATAAATGGATTATTAGGACCAAAATGACGCATCATCTTAAAATTGTTAATCATGACATAGTCTTTACAACCTGATTTTGTTCCTAAACCATTTAGTTTTTCTTACATAATGTCACATTTTAAACCACTTACTAACACATATATAAATAAGCTCAGTTTCGGCAGGGTGCACTTAAAATCTCTGTCTCCACCATGCTTATCACTTGAGAAAAAAAAAAAAAAAGTCACCCCAATGTTTGTGTTGGAAAAAAACAAGGTTGTCTTTCCATTCGAGGAAAACCAAGAAATTATTTGGGAGAATTACTTGGAGATCACATACAAGACGATTAAATTATAGGGCAAAAGGTTAAAAATATTCAAGAAGTCTTCAATTAAAAATATCCAATAATTTAAAGTGAAAAGAACTGTATGAGTATTTATAAAATTATTTTTTCAATACATTTATAACCAAATGTAACCTTTAAAAATCAACAATGTTGACCATTAAGTTTTGAATCTGAAATTTAACAATTTTAAATGACCGAATTTATGGAAGGAAAGCATTCATGTCAGTGAAAAGAACTTATATATGAATGATCACGTATGAATATGGGACATTCAATATGTCTGTTGATTGATGAGGCCTTCTCAATGTCTTCATCTTGATACTTAGTCACCCACCAAGAAAATCAGAGAAATCATCTTATATATGCAAATTTCAGTGTATATAATTTTCTTGATAAACTTTATCCATATAACTTATTAGCATTATTTATAGTGCATGGTGATTTTTCCACTTTCTGAACTTTTCATATATATGAATTGATAGAGTGAGAGGAATGGTAGAGATTAGAACAACACACACTTAAATTATACATTAACCATTGAAAGTGTTTGATTTTCATGGAACAAATTTAATTGAAAGATGAAATAACATAAAATTTAAAAATAAATTTGAAGCGGCCTCAAATTATGCTAGTGAGAGGGGAGATTCTCTCCTTTTCTTTCTCAACCGTTTCCTAATTTTTAACCATTAGGTCAAGATCATTAGATGGTCCAAATTAGATCTCTAATAAAATAGTTTATTTTATTTTGAGTGTATTTTTTAGTTGTTAATATTAAATTTTAACAGTTTAAAGCTTATTATTTATATTTTTATAATTAAAAATTTTAATAATAATTTTATGAAAAATTAAATTTGAACTATCTAAATCTTTAATCAAATGATTATGGAAAAGAAAAAGAAGGAGAGGGGAAGGAAATGAATACGAGAGAATTCCCTCCCGAAAGGGAGGTCGGTGTTGATAAAAACATTAGGTTTTCAGAGATCGCTTTGGTCAAAAGAAAGATAAGGAAGAGTCTGTCAAAATAATAAACACGTTGATGATCAAAATATGGAGAATTTCAATAAGATCCCATAATCACGATTATTTAAATTTAAAAATTCTTAAATTTTTTAAATTTTAGTGTAGTTTATAAGTACTGATTTAAAATTAAACTTTTAAAAAATAATAAAATTATCATTTATTTAAATTAATCTCAAAACTGTCCTACTTTATTTATTTATTTTATTTATTTATTTACTTATAAAATATTGTTAATTGTGAAATTGTGTTATAAAATTTGAGGATTTTAAATTTAAATAAGTATGGTAAAAAATCTTTGTTAAAATTATGCGATATAATCTTCTAATATCGAAGAAATTATATACACACCCACTTAAAAAGGCAGCCATGGCTAGGGTTGTGAGTTGTGACGCTACTAACAAAAAAGGGCAAAAAAAAAAAAAAAAAGAGGAAAACATACGTAGAATGAGAGTAACTGCTTCGTAAAGAGGCTTGGCTTTATTCCTCGAGGCTTTCCTTAAAGAAGCATTCGCTACACCCCAACAAAATATGGATCCAAATTTAATATTTTATTTTTTATTTTTATTAAAAAAAAAATATAAAAATATAAATTTTTTTAAAAAACCTTGTTACCAATTTAAATAATCGAGATTTAATATTAATAGTTCAAATTTAATATTTAATTTTTTATAAATTAATTATCCAGAGAGATATACTCTAAACAATGCAGATTTAATATGAATAGTTTAAATTTAATATTAAAAATTAATCATCTAGATATCGTTTGAAAAGTGCAAATATATATTAAAAATTTTTTTTGAAAAAATATTTAAAAAATTATAAATTAAATATTTTACATCAAAACGTGCATTTGAATAATCAACTTATAAAAATTGTAAAAAAATTAAATATTAAATTTAGACAATTAATATTAAATCTAGACTATTTAAATTGGTAAAAATGTATTTTAAAAAATTTATAATTTTTTATTATAATAAAAATTAAAAAATAAAATATTAAATTTAGACCAATCAAAAACTAATATGAACAATCCAGATTTTGTAGGGGGCGCAACAGATGCGTCGGAAGAGCAAAGCCAAGTGCTTAATTAGGTACCACAACCATAGACTCTCTCAAGTTAATCCTGCTTTCCTAAGTTACTTACAATTTGATTTTTTTTCATTCATTGACAATTTTTTCCCCAGTTCAACTTTATTCTCTCTTTTAATTTTTTTCTGTCGCATAATTCTATCAATAAAAAAAATCTATCTATTAAATGTTATAACTATTTTTGAATAAAATAAACGCTGCAATTTTTTTTGGCAAGGGGAAAGGTGAAAGAACATGATGAAGAAATGAGATTAAGAACATGCTTCCTTTTATTATATAAAATATTGGTAATTACTTCATAATTAAAAAAAATTAGTTGAAACCTAATTTTTTTAAAAAAATTATATCTTTTTAATTATATTCTTATTAAATTCTCTATATTAGTGCTATAAGAGTGATAATTAAAATTTTAATGGACCAATTTTTTCAAAATGAATAATAAATAAAGCAAGGGTATACTTTAAAATTTTTAAAACTATCCATAATCCTATATTTCAAACCAAGTAAATTAAAGTTTTTGAAAAATGTCCTTTATATTAGGAAGGAAAAAACATACATACTTAATACTAAACACTTAAAATACTTGTTTTCAAGTAAATCAAGATGCATAAATGTTTTATAAGTTATTTGTTTTATAACATTAACATACTCTTATTATTAATATTATTAACACATTCAAGTTAATCTATCTTGATTTTATGGTATAAAAGTATATTAAATGTAGGGATAATGAAACATTTAGAGTCGTTGGTTTTTTGTTGTTAGAATTCGTTTTGTAATATATTTTCATATTATTTTTCAAAGCAACATAAAATAAAAATTTGTTTGATTATATTAATTTAAAAATATTTTAAAATTAAAAAATAAATTGATAGTAATAGTTGCAGGAAATTAATGGTTGTAATTTGTGATAGAAATTAATCAAGCTAACTATATCATATAGCAATCAAATGTAGTGTGTTTTGAAAGCTTAAAAAAAAACTCTAAAATGTTTCCATTTTTTGTTTTTGAAAACAAAAAATATGGCCGTTTTGAAAGTAATTAAATCCATAACACTTATCTAAACAAATTTTTTAATTTTTTAAAAAAGATAAAATGGATTTTAGAAATAGAAACCAAATAGGTCCTTGGTCTCTTGACTTTGTCTTCATAATCAATTTGATTCTTTTAAGTTTAATTTTTATTAATTTGGTTCATTATATTTATCTCACTTATCATTGGATCCTTATTGTTTTAATAAGAGGTAATCTATAATAGAATATTAATGACAGTCAAGTAGATTAATAAAAGAAGTTTCATTATTTGAATAAAAATATTCTAAAAAACTAAAGAACAAAACAAAGTGTAAGAGATCAAGCGGGTGTGATATAGCTGGTAGTGATTTGGGCCCCTTAAGTATCATTTCAGGGTTTAATTTTTGAAGATGTGTATAGAAAACATCACTTAAAAAAGGATAACTCCTTAAATAATACTTAAATTACTCGAAGGATTAATCTCATGATTGCTAGTTATAGAAAACTCTTGGGAAACAAAAAAAAACATAACATAAGAGACTAATAAAAAAAATTAAGCTGATTAGAGGGTTAATTTATTCGTATTTAACTATACATGTATGTTAAGTCATCAAAATATTTTGAGAGGATTGAGAGCTTTCTCATTTCAATTTGTAAAATACAATTGAAGTGCTTTCTATTTATAACACAAATATATTAATTTAATTAAATAAAATATACAAAGTAATAATAACTGCAAGATATTATGGTAATTGAAAGATATTGAAGAATTTGAGATAATGAACATCCACAAAATATTCTAATATTCATAACATACAATTTGTTGAAATTTACTTCAATTATTAATTTATTCTATCAAATTTGATAAGATAGAGTGGATTTTGATCTTGAAGTTATCTACGCATAAGATAGAGTGAATTTTGATCTTATCCACACATAAGATAGAGTAAATACTGAAGTTGTTCACATAGAAATATAAGGCGAACCTTAAAAATTACTACATAAAATACAAAGTAAATTCCAAAATTATTTACATTATTCAAAATGCCTATTATTATGAATCTTGAAGTTATTCATATAAAAATATAAAGTGAATTTTAAAGATATTCACATAGCTTAAAATGGAGCTTGAAGTTATACACTCACACGGAATAATGTAAAAAATATTTACATTCAATCATTTATTTATTTAAATATCCTACAATCAATTTCTTATTTTTAATTCATTGTTCATATATATAATTTGTTTAGCTATCTACATATATACTTTTTAGAGAAGTGGATTATGAAGTTATCCTCACATAACATGAAATAGATTCTGAAGTTATTCATATAAAATATAAAATCAATCATAAAATTATTCATATAAAATATAAAGTGAATCCTGAAGCAATTTACATAAAAGATATAATGGATTCTGAAATTATTCACAGCACTTAAAGTGGATTCTGAAGTTATTCATATAAAAGATAAAGTAAATCATGAAGCTATCTACAAAACTTAAAGTTAACCCATAAATAAATTTTAAAAATATCTATATTTAAATATTTATTTTTTCTACAAATTTTTTTTATATTTTATAATCGAGAATTGTAACTATCATATCTCAATTAGTTTACTTTATTTGTTCGAATCATATCTCAATTTTCTATTTCTGATTATATGATAATCTAAAATTACCAGCGTTATTAATATATATTGCACGACAGTTGGGTCCTTCTTCTGAATTTCTAATATATACATATATATAAAGTGTTATATGTATAGCGTGGCTTCATTATACTTGTTTACACACACACACACACACACACACACACACACACACGTATCTTGTTTTTATTTTCTTTTATTTACTTCTCGTTAATATTTTTGCAATAAGATGATTAATAGTCATATTATTTTGATTATATGATTAGATGGACTAAAGCCACAGAACTTAAAATTTTTATTATTTCATAAACGACCAATTTATAGTTATAATAAATTACAAGGCCAAAAGTCATATTTAATTTGTTATTGTATGGCCAAAAATCATATTTGATTTCATTATTATATGGTTAGAAGGCATATTTAATTTTATGATTATATGGCAGAAACCATATTTGATCTTGTGATTATATGCAAGAAGCATATTTGATTTTATGATTATATAGTCAAAAGCCATATTTAATTTTAGGAAAAATTAATCTTTTAGTCATTCAACTTTTAACTCACTTGTAACTCAATCCTTCAATTATGACTCGCTACGACTCAGTTCTTCAACTATAACTCGTTGCAACTCAATCTCTCAACTTTTGATTTACCTATAACTCGGTCCTTATTTTTTAATTTTTTTTAAATTTTTTTGTCAAATAAGAGGGGTAAAAAATGCTCATATATTATTTTAAAATATCCTCTTCTTATTCATTAATGTGAGATAGAAGTTAACATGAAAAAAAAATTAACAAAAGTTAAGGGACTAATTTGTAAGTGATTCAAAAGTTGAGGGACTGAGTCATTAGGCGAGTTATAGTTGAGGGACTGAGTCACAGCGAGTCATAGTTGAGGGATTGAGTTATAAGTGACTTAAAAGTTGGAGGATTAAAAGATTAATTTTTCCTTAATTTTATAATTATATGATTATAAGTTACAGTTAATTTTGTTATTATATAGTCAAAAGCTACGTCATTTTTATTATAATTATTTTGTGAAAGGATAATGTTACAATCCTAATGATTGATATAAACTTTGTGGAATTTCGGTGGAGATTTTGATTATTAATTCAGTGTTTTAACTATCACAATTCTAAAGGCCAATAGTTTAAAAGAAATTCTTGAGTTTAAGAAGTTATTTTTTTATAATCCTAAATATTATAGTCAATAGAGTTTATATTACAAAACAATATGGCCGATAGTTATACAGATACATTGCCTATTGTTTATTGAACTTGAGAAAAGTGTTAGGAAAATGTTCATGAATGGCTATGAAAAGTAATTATAACAATAAATATATGAAAATATTTATATATAAATAATTCTAATTATTTTATTGAGAAAATTTATTTCAAGAAAAATTCTATTGGTGTTTGGAAATTAATTTTGAAAGAAATTACATATGAATGATCTTCTCATGAAAGAATTCTCTAGAAGGAGGTGAGCAAGTGAACATATTTTTCTTTTCATTAAATTCTTTAAATATATGTCCATATAGTCGATTTGTTGATTTTTCTTATAATGATTATAGTAAACGATAAATTTTAATTTACTTAGAATAAATAATGATTATAATTTGATATTTAAATTTGACTATCATTATGATGAATGATTGTAAAAGCTAGAAATGAACAACAAGAGTTTCCTAGTATCATTTATGATTTAGTTCCAGAAGAACTTATGAAAACCTGAACCATTTTATTATTAAATAAAAGATATACAATGAAAAAAATAATCTCTATAAATAAATTTAAAGATTAACTAATCCTTCATTTAGAAAATAAGTGGTGTTGTTATTGTTGCATCAAGAAGGACAAAATTGACAAAGGCTTTCAAGGAATTTTCGTACTCACAAAGAAAAATTTATTTATGATATTCTTGAGTTTCAAATAAATTATTAAATTTCAAATATTTTGTCATATTAATTATTGAATGTCATATTAAAATTGTAATTTTAGCTAGAAGTTTACAATAATGATAGAAAACATTGTCATAGTAAACCGGAAGTTTACTTTTGATTTGGTCTAGTATACCATAAGCGTGCTGATATTATCTGGTATGATTGGTTAGATCATCTATTGATGCAAACTATTATTGAGAATTCACAATAATATCATTTGAAGAACCAATAAATTCTTCCTAACAGCTAACATGTTATATATTTAAAGAATTCTCAAATGCTGCTTAAAGAATATTATGAGATTATTACTAGCTATGATTGGCATTGGATCCCGGACATTTATGAAATATATTAAGTTGATATGAGCTCATATAGGCACCCTGTGAACTATGCAAAGATATAATGAAAATACATTTACAAGATGATCACATGCATGCATATTAATCAATTCACAACTTGAAGTTTGTGAGGAAAAATTATGTAATGTGCACATTTTTTAGCTTAGTAATTGAGATTATTTATTTGAAAATGCTAGTGATTTCATATTTCAGGTTTCAATAAATTTTAATATGAAGTAAAGTGTAATGTCCACCTTGACATTACCAGGACAACACACACGCATTATTATGATAACTCGGATTAAATAAAATCCTCAGAAAAAGTTGCCACAACTCAAGTGTTTAAAGATAATTAGTTAAAACATTGGGATATATATTGTTTAAGCTCAAACTATGGTTAAAAATCGATTAAGAGCAAATACGGAAGCATGAAAATCAATTCACTTCAAAACAGACTAAAACAAATTATTTTGCCTTTATCTGGTTTGTCCGCCGTGGTGGATGGCACAGAGGGAAAAATCCCTTATAGTAGGGCTGAACAAAGAAACTTCAGACCCGGTCTGTTTGGTTCGACCCAGTGTGACTCGGTCCTAAAAAAATGAACCCGAATAAAAGACTGGACTAAACGGGTCAGACTACACAAACGGGTTAGACCAAACTGGAGACTGCTCTTTTGGACCAATTAGTCTGGCCCGGTCCAGGTTTTTTTTAATATTAAATATTAAATAATTATATTATTTCCACAAAAATCAATTATGCAGACTCTGTGACTCATGAGCTCAGACTCTCAGTAGTTAGTCAGTAGTATAGTACCCTCACCTCACGCCTCACAGCTCACGCTCCCTACTCACGCGCATATGCCTCAAATTCGATCTCTGAAGTCTGAAGTTTGTCTGAGCTGAGCACCTCAAGTCATTTCTCTATTTTGCTTGCCAGTTGCTGTCACTGTACATCTCTGAAGTTTCACTCATCTCTCTGCCTCTCCTTGGTCAGCTGTCGCCCAGTTTCTCCTCAAGCAGGAAGTCGAAGAAGAACATCGCGATCGCTTGACTATTTCACTTAACCTTCTGATTTACCGTGCATTTTCCTCCTTCTTCTTTGACGACGGCGTTGGCAGCTGAAAGGTATTCATATTTTGTGGTTCTTCTTCTGGTTTTGCTTACTCCGTTTCTAGTTTTTCTTCACTCGGCCTTCTGATTTATCGTGCATTCTGGTTTTGCTTGTTTGGTTTCTGGTTTTTCTTGCTTTGTTTCTAGCTTCTCCGACGAGTTCTATTCTATTTTCGCATGCTTCTATTTTGTTACTTCTCTCTTTCTGGTTTTGTTTGATTTTCGTTGAGGTTGGTACAGTGAGAGATGCAATATTGTTAAGAGCTTCATTGTTTGGTTATAGTTAAACCTACAGTGAAAGAACAAGATGTGGGCTGTTCAAGAAAGCCAAGAAGTGGGTAGGTGAAAGTGCTTGTCTTTGACTATATTATTCCCATAATTTGTTTCTAAATCGTCTTCGTCAACAATCCCTGTTCTTCCTTCTATTTGGGTTGAGGATTTTCTCAGAATTCATCCTACAACTAGGGTTTTGGGGTGTTTTTTGTTCGGTTTTATTGCTTTATCAGGATTCAGAAGCCTCGTAGTTTGGTTGATTCTTGATTTTCTCATAATTCACGAGAACTTAATCTTTGAAACATTGTCTTTCTTGCTTGACAGTTGCTGCATATGATATATTTGTGGATTATTAGATTATCTGTGCTTATAATATTAATTGTTGCATTTGATTTGCCAGTGATCAACTGATCATGACAAAGAAGTGGCTCTGTATATGATATATTTCTTTGAGAAAATTCTGACTCTATATTTGTGTTTGTGATTTTATAAGTTAACATTGTGTCTTGTTTTTCATGTTAGAGACATGGTGGATGAAACTTCTGCATCTGCTAGTATTGACCAACCCTTGCCAACACAATTAATTGGTTCTAGTTAAAATAAAATGCCACCTCCTACTGGACCAACTCCACCAACTCCTCCTCCTGTAGCTGTTGATCCTGCCTCTAACCTTGCACAAGATTGTGGTCCTGAGAATGTGAGAAGAAAGAAAAAAGAGCCTGAGAAGAAAAGTAAACAATCACAAGTTTGGGAGCATTTTGTGAAGTTACCTTTGGAAGAAAAAAATGGAGAGGTTAGAGCTTCTTGCAAATACTGTCATGCAACTTATGCTTGTGACCCAAACAAGCATGGGACAACATCATTGAAAAGGCACTTTCCAAAATGTCCTAAAAACCCACATAAGGCTACCACAATACCAAAGCAATTAATGTTGAACTACATGACGCCAAGTGGGCAAGGAGGGGGCTTAGTTTCTCATGTTTTCAACTAAAAATGATGTAGAAGGACATTGGCTGAATTTGTTATTTGTAATGAGATGCCATTCAGGATAGTTGAGAAGTACGGGTTTAGAAACTTTGTGAGAGAGATGGAACCAAGATTTTGAATTCCTTCGTGAATAACAGTTGCTAGAGATTGTTGGCAACTATACCTTGGAGAAATCAAGATGTTGAAGCAAGTGTTGAAGAAGTCTGCAAATCATGTTTGCTTGACAACTGATTGCTGGACATCTACTCAAAATTTCAATTACTTATGCCTTACTTGTCATTTCATTGATCCTGAGTAGAAGTTGCATAAGAGGATATTAAATTTCTGCATGATTGAGAATCATAGGGGTGACACAATTGGAAAGACAATTGAGAAGTGTCTATTAGAATGGGGAATTGAGAAGGTGTTTACCATAACAATGGACAACGCATCATTTAATGACACGGCTTTGTCTTATTTGAAAAGAAGGCTTAGGAATTGGAAGGGCATGGTTTGTGGGGGTGATTACCTTCAATTGAGATGTTGTGCACATATTCTTAACTTAGTGGTTAATGATGGGTTGAAGGAGTTGAAGAATAGCTTTGATGCTATCCGCAATGCAATTAAATATGTTCTTTCTTCTCCTGCTCGTCTCCAAAAGTTTAAAAGTGTTGCTGAGTTGGAGAAATTGGACACTACTAGCCTTGTTTGCCTTGATGTCAATACTCGGTGGAATTCAACTTACTTGATGTTGGAATCTGCTTTGAAGTTTCAAAAGGCTTTTGAACGCCTAGAAGATGAAGATGAAGATTATATGGGGCAATTCATTGGAGGCACTAAGCGTGAAGGCCCTCCTGAAGCTAGTGATTGGAACAAGGCACGTGTCTTTCTCAAATTTTTGAAGGTATTCTATGACATAACTTTGATGTTTTCAAGTTCACTAAATGTTACTTCTAACACTTGTTTCCATCAAATTGCTCTTATTCATGAGTTGTTGGAAGATAACATTGTGAATGTTGATCCTTTGCTTATGGAAATGTCCCTAAGTATGAGAAGCAAGTATGAAAAATATTGGGGTCAAACAGAGAATATGAATCCTTTACTCATTGTAGCGGTGATTTTGGATCCTCGGTACAAGCTTGCTTATGTGAATCATATATTTGAGCAGCTTTTTCCTGATCTTGAAGTTTGCATGGCCATAAAAATTAAGATCAAAGATGTCTTGTACTGCATATTTAATGAGTATTCTAAAGGACTAGGGACTAGTACCCCAAGCAATGCTTCTTCTTCTATAGTTCTAGGATCATCAACATGTTCAATACTTGAAGGCTAAGGGGGTATAGATCCAGATCGCAGGTGGTTAGCATCTCAGAAAAGAAAAACCTCATCAGACCCATAATCAGAATTAGATAAATATCTTTCATCTAATTCCACTAATGATACCCCTGTTGATGATGATTTTGATATATTAGCATGGTGGAGAGCCAATTCTAGCAAATACAAGGTTCTTTCTATGATGGCACATGATGTCTTGGCTGTTCCAGTGTCTACAATGGCCTCTAAATCAGCCTTCAGCACAGGAGGACGTGTAGTGGATTCTTATAGGAGTTCATTATCACTAAAGATGACTGAAGCACTTATCTGTGCTCAAAATTGGCTGATTCCTGGACAATCCATCTCTGAATTTGCATCCATGCTTCAAGAATTTGATAATTTTCAGGAGACCGAGGGTGTGGTGAAGACTGGTATGTGTTGCAATGATGATATTAACTATTTATATTTTATATGAATTATTATATGTTTCAGTTGTTTTTGTTTTTTTTATTTGTGATGTAATGCCATTGACTATTTATATTTTATATATTTTTTCAGATCTTTCCAATGTTACTGATGTTGGAGAGGATGGTTGTGTGAGCGTCATTTGATGTTGTATGGCGCTTATATTTGTTAACTTTCAAACTTTTAGATATTTTGAATATATTTTGGGCACATCTCACTAACTTTTTGTTATGTGAAGAAGCATGATGATAGTTTGATAGGTTAATGCTTGTTTTTTGGCTAGCTAGCTATATCATGTCATGTGGTTAGCTAGAATATGTGGATAGTCATTTTTTTGGATAGACTATAGAGCTTGATAATGAAATGTTGAATTGTTGATTAAGTAGACTATGGTGAGATGTATATATTTTGAATATGAATATATTAATAAGTTTATTACTTGGTACTTATCTAGCATGCATGTTTGAGGGGGTTGACGAGAGTTGGAGGTAACAAATAGTACCATAAACGTGTGGCGAAGATGATGTTTGGATTAGCATTTATGTAGTCATATGGGTCTTTCAATTTTTTCTTTTAGTGTTCCATTTTTTTAGGGAGAGTTAGATTCAAGAGACTGGACTGGTCCAGTAACCCGGTGGACCAAGTCCAACTCAATTTAGGTCCTGGGTCTAACATGACCGGACCAGTCTTTGGACTGAAAATTCCAACCCGGTCTCCATTCAAACTAGACTTCAAGTTGGCATCCAACCCGGTCCAGTCCAGTATTTGTGCAGCCCTACCTTATAGGTCTCTTACACCGCGGCGCGCACCTGCTGTCATGATAGTAGATTGCTATCATGACTTTTTTTCGAACTTTTAAAGTGCGTCGTTTCGCTATCCGATATTTGATTTGAGTAATTCAAGTGTCCACACAAAGCTCTTTGAGCTCTCTAGCTAATGACACTAGTCTTACACTTAAACAATCACCCTTCTAAAAGATGGACACCTGAATCTAAAATGATTTGTTTTCACAACAAAACACATACTATGGTGTCCAACTCACAATACACAATGCTATTAGCCTCAGAGACACCTTGACCACCTCAAATGGACCACACACTACATAACAATCCATTCATATTACACAATTAAGCAATCGCGCTCAAAATGACCACCAAACCTCCATTGGATAAAAACACAATGGGGTGGGCAAAATTCAACACATCAATCAATTGGTCATTTTGACACTCAAAACACTTGAAATATATATATATATATATCACTTGTAAATATAACTTGGCCAAGCATACGCTTAATCAATACATCAAACTTGGACTAAGATATAGACACTTATCACAAGATTCACACAAGTATGCCATGTTCTAAAGTTGGCAATATTTAGTGACAATATTCATTACAAAACCAAAAAGGAGAAAGGGAAGAGCTATACTACAATGCTCTTTACTCTTCAGATGCTCCTTCCTTTCCCTTACCCTTACCGGAACTCTCACCTGTAAAATATAATCACAGGGTGAGTTAAACATCTCAATAACCCATATAGCTCATTAAATGTTTATTACTACAAATAACCATGAAAAAGTATCAAAGCCATAGTAATAACAAGCATACCATAATTATGAGATATATGTATCTCTTCTCAACAGAACACATAGTTTTACACTAGTATGATCATCTAACCCCCGAACCTCCTGTAATAACCTAGAAAAGAAAATAATAAAATAATATTTAATTTAAAATTTACAATAATGTAAGTTAAATATATTTTTATATTTTTGGGACAAAATTATCAAGGCAAGCTGATGGTGTAATGGCAAGTATCTTGAGATTAAAATTATGGTGTCAGGTTCGATTCCTACAACGGCAAGAGTGGGAATTTTTTCTTTCTTTTGACTTTTCAACTTTTGTAAAATTACCATAAGGTCCTTGGCCCATCAGATTTATTTCTTCCCCTGATCCAATTTTGGCATTTTACGAGAGCCGAGAGAAGGAGAATCCAGAACTTCCGGCCTTAGCTCTTCTTGAATTCCACCAGCGTTCTCCATCCATATTCCTTTTCAGTCTTCAACATCACCGGCGTGAGTGTGCTAGAGAGCGTCATCCATCACTGCTGCCGTGAAGTTCTCCTCTTCCCTGCTCTGTCGTCCTTCAGTTCAACTCCTGCATGTGCGCTTGAGTTGGTTGCTATTAGTTCTTCTTCTTTCTTTTCCGCTAGTCAACTTGTTGTCGTCGACAGGTGCGATAGCTCCGTCTGCCATTGTTGTGAAATTTTACTGTGAGTTTTCTTCCCTTGGTTGTCTTTGTTCGCTGTTCATGCATGCCATTGTTCTTTCTTCTTCTTTCTTGATTCTGGCTGCCAGAAATAGTTATCTTCTGTCTGACTACAGTGATTCATCGTACGAGGTTTCTTTCTTCTTTCTCTGTTCAACGTGATAGATTTGTTCTTCCCCTTTTCCTGCTTTGCCATGTTTAATATAAGGTGGGAGATTTCAATCCTTCACTTCTTCACTGTTCTTTGTATGCTATTTGGTTGATTGTGATTTTTTTATTATTTCCATTGCTGTTGTGTGAGTTATGAGGGGACAAATGCATTTGATCCACATCTTAAGTTTTGGAATCTGATTTTTAGTAGATAAATCCACTCACGCCAGAACTAGAAAAAGGAGGAATTAGATTTAATTTTCTTGAAAGAGTAACTGATATTTTTTTTTTGTTAAAGGATTGGAATTGGGTTCGGTTGATTAATTTCAATGTCAATATTGTAATTTGTGGGAGATGAGATGAAAAAGAGAAGAGGCTTGGTATTAGTTTGAGAATTAATGCATGATAAATGTTCGATAAAATGCTTGTTAGGAGAAGATTTTTTGAATATGTATTTTTGGAGATTTTATTGATTCTTAAGAGAAGTTTGTCTAGTTTGAATGTTATTGATCCATGAACTTGAACCTTGCAAAGGAATTTGATTATGAAGTTAATAAGTAAGTTAAATTCTTGGGAACGGTAGAGTTATTGATAAATTACTAAACAAGATATTTAAGGTTAGAAAGTTTTAATTGAATAATTGGAAGCAATGCATTTGAGGTACTTGAGGCAAGCCTAAGAGATAATCATATTTTAAGTAAATAGATTGGTTTGGCTTGAGCAAGATTGAAGAAATTATAGGTATAAATGACAATAATTGGATAAATTTTAATAGATGAATTTTGGTATTTGGAATTTTGAATGGTTGTAGTTGATTGAGATTGTGTTAGAAGTGAAAAGAAGTTTTTATAAATTATAGGAAATTAATTAAAGTTTTAATTATTTATATTCTTATAGGATGTGCGAAAAAAGGGAGGATCTTGATAGGAGTTAAAAGGCCAAAACCTTTAGAATTTGAGAACGTTGCAGGTAAGTGGATAGCATTCCAATTAATTTTTTTCAGTCAAATCTCCTCTGCTAAAATATTACGTCTTTTTGCAAATCATTTTAATAGCAATAATGTGATTATTGGATATTTGTTGGTTAAAATTGCTTTACTTTGAGAAATTATTTTTACCAGATTTGAAATGCTATTTGATCAATTAAAACAAGTTTGGAATTTGATTATAAAATTTTTATTTATCAAATATTGAATTGATACAGAAAATGGTTCATGTGAGTTTGACATTGCAAATAAAAATTTTATTTAACAATGATTATTTTCTCGCATGTTTGAAAATGAATTTCAAGGGGATTTTATACAGAACACTAGTTGCTAACGACAGTTCTGTTAGCCCTTAGTGCGCCATAGTACACCTAGTTAGTAGGGTGTTTATAGGAGGTGTTAGCCCCGTGCGATAGCCTACGCATGTGGAACGGAGGGATGGTTATTCGTGAGCATCGTACTCATGTTTGTTTCGTGGCATAAGCCGCGTTTGGTTATTTACCCTCATAGATTGTGTGTCCACGTTTACTTCGTAGCTTCGGTTGTGTTTGGTTATTTAGCCTCGTGGATTATGTGTTTACGTTTATTTCATGGTATAAGCTTCGCTTGGTTATTTATCCTTGTGAATTGTGTGTCCATGTTTGTGAATTTCTTTGATAAATTCCCAAAAAAATAAATTTTAAGTTGGTGATTTCATATTTAATGGTTTTCAATTAGTAAATATTGTTATTATTAATCATTATTTAATTATTTGATTTGTCAAGATCAAATGTTGAAGTTATTTTATCATTATTGATTTAAATGTTTTTGGTTATTAAAGTTACATAGATATTTTATTCTAAGTTAATCGATCTGCTTATAGTAAATTGCTTTCTCATGTGATTTATATAATTATTGTATATTATTCATTGTGATTTTATAAAATATTATGGTTGGGACATTATTCACTGGAAAGTTATTTTGACATCAGATAGTGTAGCTGACAATGTACGTCCTGCTTTCTAATAAGGAATTTTTGCTGAGCTTGGTAGAGATTTGTTCTATAAATATTTCCTATTGATGTAAATATAAATTTATGAATTATAAAAAAAATGAATGAACGATTAAGGGCTTCACATAGACTATAGTTAGGGTCCTAAATCCTTTTGTTATATTGTCTATCTGTTGTTGCAGAGTAAAGCGTTGTTCTGTTGGGTATAAATTGTAAAATTTTTGTTGTAGAGATTTCGGAAGGTCTTACTTACAGGTGAGGTGCTGTCAAAATAAAAAAAATTTAATATTTTGATTATCTAAAAAAATAAAAAAATTAATGTATATAATCAAGCTGACAGTAAGTCTTATGCATTAATTCAAAATTTTCCTTAATCGTGGTTTTAAAAGATGTGTGTTTAAGTGCACATCATATGCCGTTCACTCCCATACTTCGAGGGCGTGATACCTCCAATGCTCCCCGACATAAAACCATAGGCTCTCTTGATTCAACCACTTATTGACCCGAGCACACTTTCAATAATAGAAATACCTGACTAAAGGTAATCTAACCTGCCTACGGACTATGATTTTTTCCTCTTCACACACTTATGATAGAGGCGTCGTTGACTCCTAACCACACCCTAACGAGCATTAAGAAGCTGCCAGACTGCTCGAATATCCCATGGTAACAGTCCTATATAATGCTACATCAGATGTCCCATATTGTCAGCTCGACCATATGAATTTTTCACTCACATACCTCTATACACACATATTTCCACATATCTCGGGTAAATTGCCACCCCCTATGATCATACTCTTTCACAAATTCTATCACTTTTCGTTACATTCCCACATCACAATCTTATATACATAGTATATATATATCAACTAAAATCGATAACCTTTTACCAATCAATTTTTCATGCTAAAATCATTTAAAATGTCACATTATGCATAAAACTCTTCAAAACCACAACTTTATCATTACAATTACTTTTACACAATTAAAATAGTTAATAAACACAATATACTATATAATTACCTTAACCCTTTGTCACACAAAAAGGGTTACCATGGACCAATATTAGTTTCACATGTTCTATATGCACAATAAGACTCGAGCAATGCTCAATCTATACTAATAAGTGATAATTGTCAATTATCACTCTGGATAACTCCGAATTCACCAGGTTTTAAGTGCTTAAAATACTCAAATTCTTTTTCTAATAATACCAACCATTCCCACACACTCTAACCATCCTATTAAACATTCCAATACACTAACTTCGCTAATCAATGTCCCACATTGTCTCAAAATTTTCAAATTATACTTATGGTTGTCCAAACCCTTACCAAAAATTTTCAATCACTACAAAACTCATAAATTAAGGTTAGAAGCTTGATTTAACTCTTCAAGATCTTAAATAAATCAATGGGTTCGATTTAAACCTAAGGGAACCGAAATCAAAGCCTCCATTATTCTAAATGTTCATATTTTTGCATAAAGGAGAGAGAAGAGGGAATGGTCAACTTACCCAATGGTGAATCAAGCTCCAAATGCCCTTAAAGTAGCCTAGGGATCGTGCCCTAGCAGACCACAAGCTCTCCTCTGTCGCTCTCTCATTTTTCTTTCTTCTCTCTTCTGTTTTCAGTCTATTTTTATGATCTGATAAGTGCTGATTTTACTTGTACACCGTGGCACATTGACATACCGGCCGTGGCGCATGGCACAGAAAGTCCCACAAAATTTTAAATTCTCTTCTATGCCATGGCCCGCTTGAACTGTAACACACCAAATTTTTTTTAAATAATTTAACTCAACCATAGTTAGGTTACAGCCACCCAACACATTTTTATATCAATAATTTCAATATAAAATATTTTATAATCGGCTTCAACTCACACACTATAACATTTCAGATAAATTTTTACCTCCCACATGCCATTAGGCTAAATCACATTTGTCCATCCTTATACTCCCAACAAGTAAACTAAATCACATTTGTCCATCCTTATACTCCCAACAAGTAAAATAAGCAATTTAATAAATTTTCAACACAAGCCAGTTATTTGGCCTTATAATCATGCCATTTTAACCAATCCAAAGAAAACCAAATATTAAAATTACAGTCATCCAAATTGTATCAAAAATAGAAATAGTTTAAAAGGCATGATTACATTTATATATTTATATAATTGACAATAAACAAAAAGCCCTAATATTGACAATATAACACATTATAAATTATAAATTAAATACCCAAAAGAGACAGTGGATCTATACCACTAAGCCTCTGGGACTCCTCCACGTGTCACTTGTGGCTCTTCTCCTGAAAATTGTTAACCACATAATGAGACTCAAAAATCCCAGTAACCAAAGTTAATTTATGATAGTGTATACAAACAGTTAAGTGTGTGCTTACTAAGTGAGAATTAAAAATAATATAATTCCAACAAATATAAGAAATATTATAATATACACAAACAACCATCCTTATATCCTCCATTAACCTTGAGCTGTAGCCCTCACTCGGTGCTAAATTACCCGGCCAAAGGTAGATTAGCCCGAGCCCTTACAAGCCACCTATTGAGCTCCAATAGGGGCGTACCACGTGGCACATAAATACAATAACAATAGCAAGTCTCCCAACACCTCCCACAATAATCAAACAAATTCATAATAATATTGCACAATATACAATATAAAAAAAATTCATAATTTTCTCAATAATCACCCAATTAACATGAAGTAACACTAATCATAAATTAAAAACATGGTTACCTCGTGTCTTTTTCAATAAATTATTCCTTAAAATTTCTCTCTCACCACAATCTTCACCAGTAATACAATCTACAAATAACATATTATTTATAAATATTAGTTTTAATTTTTGAAACTAATAAAATAATTCTAATAATAGAATTAAAAATATAACATAATTCCTAATCTCAATCTTAATACAAATCTAGAGTCAATACTATTAAGTAAAATTTTTAACTCCTCTTTTAATTATCAATAAACATTAATAATCTAAAAATCAACTTCTAAACTAATTTCTATTATCAAAATTTTTTTTTATTTCATAAATTCGTACCTAAAATACCCAAAAATTAAAAATTGAGTCTCTAGCTTAGAATCATAATCCTATAACCATAATAATTTATTTCTCATCCCAAATAATCATCTAAACCTCAATAAATCAACATATATTTTCAGATCTAGTTTAGAATTTGATCCATAAGCCACAAATTCAAAGATCATCAACAAATTTATACTCTAGAACATTTATTATACTACTGACAACCTCAAAAACCATATTTATTCAATATAAATTCATCTCTCTTCCAGATCTTAAATTTTCTACCACTACAAAATTAGAAACCAAAGAAGAAGGATGACTAAGAAAAAATTTTAGAACACTTACTTAGTCTTAAAAAGCTTAAAATCACACCTTAAATATCCTATTAAAAACTCTTACCTTAAAACCCAGCACCGACAAGCTTGCACACCGTCGCCCCCTCTGTTCGCGCACGAAGAGAAATGAAAAAGGGAGAAATGAAGAAACAAAGAAGGAGAGATGGGTTTTTAAAAAAAATACTGTGGGTCCCATATTTTTTAATTATTTCCTCTCTCTTCTTTTTTTTAATTATTATTATATAAATATAATCATTGCACCGGGGAAGAGCACTGAAAGCCATCTTGTTCTCTTCTTTCTTTCCTTCTTTCTCATACTTTTTATTATAATAATAATAATAATAATATTTTAATAATAATATTTTATTATTATTATTATTATTTTAATTATTTTTTTTATTTTTTTAATTTAGAATTATATCCTAAGTTAGATTTAATAATCATCTCCTACTAATTTGCTTACCTCTAAATATTTTTTTTAAAATTTCTATTTACAAAAAATTAACTATTAAAATTTAAATTGGGATGTTACATGAACCTCGACCTAACCCTCTTCTAAGATTGTCAAAGGATCCAAAAATCATATTAGTTTTCATAAACCTCGTTAAATAATAATTTATTTAAATTGATCAAATTATCCTTGAAAACACTGATAATTACTAATGAGAAAACTTAGGATGTTACGTAAAGTCTATTTGTCATAATAGTCTATTAAAATTATTTATGCCTAATGAGATAATTAGATCAATATTGGGAAAACAAAATTTTCCATAAAATATGCAACTTTGCATGTTATAACACTTATATGTATCAAGCAAATAAAGTATTGTGAATAACTCCTAAAATGGCTTTCTGACAAGAGCTAAATATATTTTATTGTGCGAACTCTACCATAGTTTAATAGATGTTCAAATAAAATTGGGAGGAGATATTGGGAAATATACTTTTTCTTTTCCTTATTTTTCTAAATGAAATAAAAGAATTTTTTTTATAGGGAAACAAATGAAGTTAAAAAGCTTATATTTCATGGTTTGTTATCCTAAAATGAGGTAGAGATAATGAATAGTTGGAAATTAAAATTGAATAAATGTATTTTTTATATATTATATAGATCCTCATATATATATATATATATATATATAGGAAGCAGAAGTTCATAAAATATTGCATGCATGAAATTTTAAAAAATAGATGCTAGAAGTAAATATTGACATAATGAAAATTATTGAATTCATGTTCTAATTGATAATGCTCCAAGATATAAAAAAAAAAAAGAATGAAAGGCAACTTGGTTTCAAAGAAAGAAAATCTTATAGAAAGAGAAAAGATGAGCATATAATGAAGATGCTCATATTAATGAGGCTAGCATTTTAAAAGAGATCAAGACATAATTGGCTTTAGATACCAAGAAGAGGATCAGGTACTTGATATCAATAAAGAGATTTTGAAAAGTTATGTTAATATGAAAAATAATCGAACCAAAAAGATTAAAGTTTTTGACAACATTTTTAATGAGAATGAAAAATTTGAATCAAATGAGGATCTTCATAGAATGTGGATACAAAGTTGATCAAATTAGAGAAAAAGATGCAATACAAGTAGAATTATATTCATTTGTTCATGATATGAAAGTTATGAACTTATAGTTCAAGTAGATGAAGTGCAATATATCATATATAGGCATTTATGCAAAAGAAAAATATGAAATGTCATATGAAAAACTTGACTTTCAATATAAGATTGTTTTGAAAAGATCAAATATATGTGTCAATATGCTGTTTGGTAGTGGATGAAATTATCTTTGGACATGTTACTCGTTTAGTAGTATATAAATATGATTTGCATCTAATGAATGCTGAGTTATTTATATCAGTCTCTGTATAGTGGTATTTACTCGAAAATTCTAGCAGAATTCAAGATGATAAAAGTTTATAAAGATTCTCAATTTTTTTTTGTCATTTGTTCATATGATTACATGCATATTAATTTGCATCAGCATTATTGAATATTTTGAAGAATTTACATGATCATTTGATTGTTAAAGAAAGATATTAAGATACTGGGTGATTAAAAATGAATTGCGATCCTGTTTTTTTTTCCAAGAGGATAATGAAATATGGTCTTTAAGCACCATATATGATCGCTTTCATATCACAATTTATGATATTATAATAAAGTTATGTATTTGATACGATATGTTTGAGAAATTATTATGCGTAGTTGCCTTACTAAACTAATTTATGATCAAAATTAATTGATCATGCATGCGTTGTACATGTCGAGTTTGAATCACATGAGTTGACCTCTAAGAGGTTACTTATTTATGAAAATACATGTATATTAAGAATTGTTCTGCTACTCTCAAAATATATGACATTTGGAAAATGTTTTAATATCTCGAAAATATGTATAGAGAGGAAGTTTTGAAGGTCGCTTTAATAATTATAAGATATTATATACTCTTTTTTCTTTCCTAAATTTTTGTTAGTAAAGTTTTAATGAGGCACAATATCTAGATATTTAAGAGGAAGTGTTATAAATATTAATATATTGTGTGAATATTCAATATCTCATACTCTCTAATATCTTTCAATTACCATAATATTTTTAAGTTATTATTATCGCATATATTTTATTTAATTTAGTTGATATATTTGTGCTTACAAATATAAAGCACCTCAGTTGTATTCTTTACACTAAAATGAGAAAGCTCTCCATTCTTTCATTCTCTTATTATGGTTTTTCCTATTCTCTCTTTATCTCAATCTCTATTTTCATAATACAAATAATTTTTTTATCGCTAAAATATATAAAGTTAAGTAACCAACTCTCATAAATTTGAGGAGTAAATTTGTTTTCTCTCATGACTTAATTGGTCAATACATTCTCAACTTTTTTAAAAAGGAAAATGGGATGCATGTAAAAGAATGATAAATTGGTTCATTGGCCAAAAAAAAAAATCTTGTGCTTCAAAATTATGAATCAAAATTTTAAAAATTTAAGAGTGTAGTCAATTTAATATAATATTATTAATAAATATAATAAATAAATTATAATATAAAACATACTTTCTCTGTTAAAATACGTAAGGTATTTTTTGAGGAGTTGGATGTTAAAAAATGTAAGGTATTTTTAATTTTTGGAGGTGTAATTAATGTCTTTTTTCAAAAATGCCCTTATTGATAATAACTTTATATTTATTATAGAGTATTTAATAAAGATAAATAAAAATAAAAAATTAATTAAAAAATAAATGATTATTTTTTAAATGAAATTTAATTAAAAATATTTTATATTTTTAAACGTTGAAAGTAATAAATATTAAGTTATTTACATCATTTGATCATTTGATTTTATAACATGAGTTTCGCAAAAGTGCCCTGAAAAGAAATGCCCTCAACTCAATTCTTAGGATCAGAGAGGAGGGATCAAATTTTTTTTTTTTTTTGGCCAAAAGACAAGAGATCGGTTGAGAGGTCAAAACATGGAGAGGGAAAAAGAGACACACGCAGAAAGCCGGCAGAAGATTATCTGACACACACTGACCTCACACCCCAAAATCTATCCTGTCCAAGCCTCCATCGTATTCAGATCGAAACAAAAAGCAATGGACAGGAATCTAATCTGCATAATCATCCGTCAAAGTTTCGCCAAAGTCAGTGTCACCAACGCTGCATTGAAATATTAATAAACCACGTCATTGGAATTCCCTTCCTCTTCCTTTCTTTCACGCGTATTCTTCTTCCCTATTAATTAATCCCCTTCTTCCTCTCCTTCGCAACTTCCCACTTCTTCCTTTTAACCCCTTTCAACCATCAAACTTCCTTCAACAGCAATTGGTACTTAGTCTTTGTTCTTGTTGTTTGGTACCTCGAAAATTTTTGCCCACTTAGCTTTGTAGATCAAATTATTTGCTCAGGAAATCGAGTTCTTTTTTTTTTTTTTTCGGTCTCTCTCTGCAAAAATTACTCCTTTGTTGTATTGTTTTTCTGGCTTTTGAGGGCCGTTCCCCACCGAAGTGGACCTTCGAAATCGTAGGAGCTGTATGCTCATCGAATTCTTGGAGTAAGTGGATTTGAAAACCCGAGAATTTCTTGCTGCATTTATATGGCTTCGGGGGCTATATTTTCGTCCCTGCGGCGGCGGAGGTCGCCGTCATTGGAAGCCTTTCTTGCTCCGGTTGACCTGACGGATGTTGCCTTGGTCCAAACTCTCGTGTCCGTCGCTAGTGGGCTCGTCTCTTGCTTCTCTGGGCGTTCGTTCTTCTTCCAGCGCAAGAATTCGCGGGCGCTTATTCGAA
The DNA here is from genome assembly GCF_029017545.1 of Prosopis cineraria. NCBI lineage: Eukaryota > Viridiplantae > Streptophyta > Magnoliopsida > Fabales > Fabaceae > Prosopis > Prosopis cineraria. Next base: position 25,327,525 of record NW_026555334.1, read on the forward strand.
AAGTCGAGGTGCTTCACTTGCTTTTAGAGTATTTGCGAGATAACGGAACGAATATTCCGATGGCAGGGTCAGTTTGTCTTAAGGAGCTTTATCTTCTTCTGTATCGGTCGAAGATTCTATTTGATTATTGCGCGCAGTCGAGTAAGTTATGGTTTTTGCTTCAGAACCATTCAATTTCTGGTCATTTCCACGATTTGAATAAAGAAATATCGACTCTTTTGGATGTATTCCCCATTAAGGATGTTCAATTGAGTGATGATATTAGGGAACAGATTGAGTTGTTGCAGAAACAATCACGAAGAGCTAAGTTGTTTATTGACAAAAATGATGATGAGCTCCGGACTGAGTTCTTGTCGTATCTCGATGAATTTGAGAATGGGCGAGTCCCTGATTCAGCTCAGCTTCGATCTTTTTTTATGATGAAATTGCAGATTCTGCATCCTAGGAGTTGTAGAACAGAAATTGAGTCGTTGGAGGAGCAAATTATTAACCACGAAGGAGATGTTGAGCTAACAGTTACTGTGCTTAATGGTTTGGTTGCATTGACTCGGTATTCCAGATTTTTGCTCTTCGGATTTGAGGAAGATGAAATAGAGTTAGAAAATAGGAACCAGATAAAAAAACTGAAGAGATTGATTACTCAAGAAATTGCTGAAACATTTGTAACCATTCCTAAGGATTTTTATTGCCCAATATCGTTGGATTTGATGAAAGACCCAGTGATAATCTCCACTGGACAAACATATGATAGGAGCTCCATATCCAGGTGGTTGGAAGAAGGGCATTGTACTTGTCCAAAGACAGGGCAAATGCTTGCCCACACAAAGCTTGTCCCTAATCGAGCTCTGAAGAATTTGATCTTGAAGTTCTGCACTGCACATGGAATCCCTCCTGACCCATCAGAGGTGGTAGATGTAGTTCCAGATACCTTTTCAATGGCTTCTCCCTCGAAAGCGGCCCTTGAAGCCAACCAAGCAACAACAATGCTCCTCATTCTGCATCTGGAGAAGGGATCACAAACTGCACAGACCATAGCTGCCCGGGAGATACGACTACTTTCAAAAACAGGCAAAGAAAATCGTGCATTTATCGCAGAAGCTGGGGCGATTCCTTGCCTTCGTAAACTACTTTCATCTCCTAATGCTGTTGCTCAGGAGAATTCAGTGACTGCATTGCTCAACCTGTCAATATACGAGAAGAACAAGAGCCGGATCATTGATGAGGAAGGTTGTCTGGAATCCATAATTGATGTGCTGAGATTAGGCCACACAACAGAGGCCAGGGAGAATGCTGCCGCAACCTTGTTCAGCCTCTCAGCAGTCCACGGATACAAGAAGAGAATTGCAGATAAGGCATGGGCAATTGAAGCCCTTGCACAGCTTTTGCAAGAGGGTAACTTAAGAGGAAAGAAGGATGCAGTAACAGCTTTATTCAATCTTTCCACCCATACTGATAACTGTGTCAGAATGGTTGAAGCCGGAGCAATAACAGCTCTAGTTGGTGCTCTGGGGACTGACGGAGTGGCTGAGGAAGCAGCAGGTTCCCTTGCCTTGATCGTCCGGCAACCTATCGGGGCCAAGGCAGTGGTGAAGGAGGAAGAAGCAGTGTCTGGACTGATGGGAATGATGCGTTGTGGAACCGCACGGGGGAAAGAGAATGCTGTGGCAGCATTGTTGGAGCTATGCCGGAGTGGAGGTGCAGCAGCAACAGAGAAGGTGGTGAGGGTGCCGGCTTTGGCTGGCTTACTCCAAACCCTGCTTTTTACAGGAACAAAGAGAGCTAGAAGGAAAGCAGCCTCACTTGCTAGAGTGTTTCATAGATGTGAAGATGCAGCTTTACATTATGGTGGACTAGGTGTAGGATATGCATATGCTGGCAATTCAGCTACTAGCAGAGATACAACCTTTGTGGGGGATGTTTCAGTACCAATGTCCATGTCTGTCCCTGTCCTGTAGCGTAACACACTAATGGTTTTTTACATTCCCCACAGTTTTGTTGCAAGTCTCTACATATTCTTTCATTGAAATATAAGATCATAAAGAAATGACACAAGTTGTTCCATGTGCATTCTGGGAGATCCATTGATAGGCACGCGTAATGTACAAGAAGCAATAATAGAAAATCTCAAGTAATCCCATTCCATTGCTAGTGTTTTTTTTTTTTTTTCCCTTTAACTATTTTGTTATCATAAATCTTATATGATTCTCCAACGTCATCTGGGTACATGCTCTGGTGGTATATATTCTCCGCAGTTCAGTCAAGAATTTGATAGCTGGTCTTCAGTCAGACCTGTCTCGTACCTGTTATTCCAGTCTGGGAGTGTAATCAACTAATTGGAAGTCCTTCAAATTAACCTCGTGTTAGTTTTATTGCCCACTTTGACATGGAGATTCCTTTTTCTGCCAGAAAGATAGAACAAAGGTGCATTACAGTAAGAGATGTCATATTCCCAGACTCTTAATGCCTCAAAATGTGGAGGAAGGTTCGCTGTCATGATGCTAATGTTATTCTAGAAAATTCTGCATTATATATATGAGTCAAGATTCTGGAGAAAAGCAGAGGAGAAATTTCAAGGATGGGTGACATTGAATGGTGGAGAAGTGGAGCTAACATATTCTTGATATAATAATGACCAGAACGACCAGATACAATATTCCACACCTCCATTTGTCTTAGGCAGTTGCCACTTAGTTTCCTTCCACTACCTTATTTTCTTGCCCCATTTCTCTATTGTACGCGTCAGCATTCTAGTAGCTCCTGGTTTTTCTTCCTTTTAAAAATAAGGACCCGTTTGGTTGTTAAGAAAATGAGCATGGATTAAAAAATAAGAACAAAACTGTATATTAAATTACCATCATGTACATGATAAGCATAATAATATTTAATATCACATACCACAAATACGGGAATTATCATATCCTTCATAAACCTCGTAAATCATAATCTCCAATCTCATAAATTAAATTATCTTTCTTCCTATAAATATAATAGACTTATTTCTTCCCTATAAATCGATTATTCTATTTTTTTTATTTTTTATTCTATTCCCTTCATTTCTGGGAGCAAAATGGACCCTAAAATCTCATTTCATAATTTTTTTTGATGTTTTACTATAAATCATCTATATTATTTATCTTATTGTCTATATGCGTATATATTGAATATATTTTTCGTTTGAAGTTAATTTGCCAGCATACTATAACACATTTGTAGCCGGAGGAGAACACAAATGAACGGATCAACATGTCGGCTGTTTTGTTTTAATCGAACTTTGAACAACCCATCTTTTTTTATTTGGTGAATTGACCTGAAATAAATCACCGATCTACGTTGACGCATCGACTTTGAAACTGTAAAGTATAATCCTCAGTTAAACGCTTTCACATTCAAAACAATGGAGAGAAGAATTCCGGTCCTTGAACTTGAAGATGAAGTATGTTTCTTATTGTCAACACGGTGCTGAAAGAGGGAGCTTGGATAATTACATAGAAATTATTTCATCTTTTTTTTTTTGGGCCTTTTTCCTCTCTGCGAAGTGATGGGCGCCATGCTTGACTTGAACACTCCAATCCAAGTTCTTGCTGTCATAACTCAGAAGTCCAAGATAGTAAGAGAAAACTCTTGACAGGGAATTTGCAGGTATAATGCCCACATCCATATCTGGTTTATTAGGAACATGTCATGTCACCACCACAAAATCACATCCGAATAGAGATGAGTTTACAGCGAGTGCAGTTGCATGAAAAGGCGAGTATTTAAATTTCAATTGGAGATTCCATCACAATTCCAGATAATCAATTAGCCAAAGAATAAACATGTACATATAGAAGATCTATATTTTAGGCACATAGAATCCTGCTAATTCGATATCTTACTTCTTGACTGATGCCCAAATAGGCTGATAACAAAGAGTTTAAGATCCAGTTTTGGTCATCTTGATCTGGAGGACAGAGCAGCCCAACAGCGTATGGACGCATGAAACTATGACTGTAGCGGAAAGAATTGACTTGACATGGAAAGAGGAAAAAGCACAAAAGAAACAATGATTTGGGTGAAAGAATCGGAAACGAGGTAGTAAAACTTCAACAAAAAAAGAAGACTAGATTAACATCCTAGTAAAACATCCAAAGACTTAAGGAACAGTAGAAGCTTTTAATGAAAACAATACGACTGTACGTTAATCTCAGAAATTGGTTATTCTTGCCAACAATACCCAATATTGGTGTGTTTACTTCCAATCTTCCATTATACCATCTAAAATGTAACCAAATCCTGCGGATATATAAGTTAAATGCACTTGATGGTGGCAAAAAGTATTGCAGTTAAGTGACTGTAAAAATGTAGTTGGTGCTACTTTTCAGCCATAACTCAACAGTTTGTGGGCCTAAAATAGAGGTCCCTCTCTCGTAAAAACTGAAAAAAGGAGCAGGAAAAGTGGGTGAGAGGTCACAGGAAATGAGAGACCATGTACCTCCTTTGCAAACACACCATAAAAGCCAGTAAGAAACCCACGTCCCCATTAAACATCCCTAACCGTTCTACAAGCTTCAAATCTCCTACCACCATCACTTATCCTTCATTCCACTTCATCTTCTCTGCAACCGATCACTTATTATTTAACCGACTCAATAGTTTCAATCTCAAAACACACGAACAAACAAAAATTCTTGTTCTTGTCTGCAGCAGCAGCAAATGATGAGGTGGGGTCGAAAAAAATCATCTCCTGCGTCTTCATCTAGACCTTCATTTATCTCTCATGTCTCTCTTCTTTCATGGCTGTCCAAGTTCAAGCGGATGAGGGTCAATACAGAGCCAAGTGATGGAAAAGTGAAGCAAAAGGGAAAGCTGAATTCTCTTTCTGTTAGTTCATCACAGTATGCTTGTGGGCTTGGAGGTGGTGTGTCTCATGGTGGGGATGATGATGGTTTCTATAGAATTCCATTTGGTGAAGAGAGTCATGAGAGAAAGAGAAGTAAGGATATTCTTGAAACGGAGTTGAGCAATCTGGATGATGATCTTGTTATTCCAGTCTTTAGTTGTAATCGTGGTGGATGGAATGACAGGAAAAATGGAAGAAAAGAAGGAACTCTGAAGTTGAAGGAGAAGGAGGAGAAAGGTACAGTGGCAGAAAGCAAATTTCCAAAAGATTCCAAGATTTCAATGGAGATGGATGATTATGGTTATAATAGAGAAAAAGAACTAGAGAAGTTAAGGAGGACTTTTGAGAAGAAAGCACAGCAAGCTTTTGAGAAAGCTACGGATAAAGCTGAATCTGCATCTACTAAATCAGAAGAAAAATATGTGCTACAACTTGAGTCACCTAGGGCAATTTGTACACCTAGAAAACATTCTTTTGTTCCTTCAGTAGTTTCGAAGAATCACAACCTTAGAAGTATTAAAACTGAAAGTCGGTCCTCTGAGGAAAAATTGGGAGTGGAGAGGCAGCATTCGAGGAAGAATGAGACGAAGGCAAGGAAACCAAAGCACAGCTCTAAGGTGAGAGTTTATTCTCCAAGGGTGGGTTCCAAGACTGAAATCTGCAAAATAAAGGCTCTGGAAGACTTGAAGAAAGCAAAACTGAAGACGAAGAAAGCAAAGGAGAGAATGCTGGAGAAAACAGAAGTGTCAGATAGCTTTGCTGTGGTGAGATGTTCATTGAATCCAGAGAAGGACTTCAGAGATTCAATGGTTGAGATGATCACAGAGTTGCATATTCATCAACCAGAAGAATACGAAGAGCTTTTGACGTGTTATCTGACTCTGAATTCTGATGAATATCACGACCTCATTATCAAAGTGTTCCGTGAGGTATGGTTTGATATGAACAGAGATATTTTGGGTATTTCATTACACAGGCAGTTTTGCCAGTTATGATGACAATTTGCATCTAATTGATAGTTAACCTGAGCACAGCTGTAAATTGTTACTCTACAAACTTGTGATGTTCTTGTAATGCTCTTGATATGGCAATTTTTACTTGAGAAATGAGTTACTTTACATCAGATTCAAGATTAGTATTAAGATTTCATTTAACTGTACAAGGTAGGCTACAACATCATAAGTTTAAGCAGCTACAGTATTGCCATATGAAGAAATCAGGGCATTGATGCGTCCTCCAATAAATAATGCGAGAACCATAACTAGATTCTGCATCAAACGTTAAACTTAGCAGTGCTAAAAGTCAAATTGGTGGGTACTTGACATTACTGTTCTTGCAGAAGCAGTAAAGTTTGCTCACCTTCTTTTCATATCATCTCAAGAATAGTATCAATAACATACACAAATAACATGCTGCAACTAGGTTTTGGACTCTCAGCCCAAATGTTGGCCTTGCGTATTGACGCATATACATGATGATGACTGAACATAAACAGAACTATGTAGACATCGTTGAGAAATTTTAAAACTCACCAAAGGATTACCATGAGTACTCATTTCTTGATTATAAGAAACTTGAATTTGAATCAGAATCACCCTGTTTAAGTTCATGATGAACATTAGTGTGACCCAGTTCTCTCTCACGCACACAGGCAGAGGCACATAAAACATAAGCATAAGCAATAACCCTAGGCTTCGGGTAAATTAGTTGCACACGTTAAGTCCCCACTTGGGGAACACAGATGGATAATATGTCAGGAACCAACTTCAAGAGTCTCTTTCATCGTCACATTTGATGCGTTTTGTTGAATGAGATGGCTACAACAATATCACGCGCAACAAGGCCTGTCACATGTTACAACTATTATACATATAGACCTAGTTTCCATATGATCTTCTAATATGTGGTAAGTGTATTTATTTATTTATTCCAATGATGGGAGCTAAAACGACAGGTTAACGGCCACCGACGAAATTGTTCAAATATTGGTGCCATAAGCTTATACAAGTAAAGATTTGATGTTTAAGAATATAACCTCCCCAGATGATAAATAGTAAATTTTTTATATGTTGCCCATTGTTATAAATATATCTTCTGAAAAACAAAATAATAATAATAACCGACAGAACATTAGTCAAGGAAATGCACATGCTGACTCGATGATTAGATACAAAAGCCAAAAACTATTTTCTTAATTGTCAGCTTGCTCGCTTACAAAAATAACCATACCGTTCTTAAAAAACAAAAAAAATTAACCATACTGACTTTGTACGACACGACACCAAGCTACTAGACCTGCTATGAAGTACCACGGAGGTCGTTACTCTGCTCAGAAGGCTGCCTCCACTAACTTGTACAACACACGACACCAAACCACTAAACCGATTTATCATCCTAGCCGACTACACTGAAGCAGAAACACCGCCACCAAAACGACTCAACAGACAAAATAGAACGACAGAAGCTACTACTTCCACCCCATCATGGTTTATTTGGTAAAACCTGGAAGCAGTTTTAATGATCTTTTAATAACCATATATACATTCAATAATAATTACATTTCAGTATACTAAGGAAATGGAATCTATAAAAGACGAGGTTCATGCCGCCAAAAACATATATAATCCATTCCTCACTTCCTACACCAAAGGCTGAAACCTCCTTTCCAACCTTAAAAAAAAAAAAAAAAGATTATAATTTAACAGCCTTGAATATATTTCTTTTATACGCGATTATTTTAAGCAGAATGAGCACTTTTGTAGTGGTTATGCGAAGGGGTCAATTAAGTTAATCAGGAGTAATCCTTTCAGATGTCTATACACATTCTTTGAGTAGTAACTCAATGGCTCAATTACAAACCCCCTTCCACTCGGGGGCAAAAGGGCAAATAATGGATACAGAAAAAAAATCTCCCATCATCCTCAAATTTTTAATAAACTGAGCGACTAATATTATTGAGGAAGCAGACCAGCTTCTCGCGGACTAAATTTCTACAATCAAGAAATATCTACTCCGGTCTAGAAAAGACAAGGTCCAATTATCAAGTTAAGCAAAAAACCGCATCTGTTGCAAGTATGTCATCAAAAGCAATTGCCAGTTATAATATTATGCATAAGCTCAATCCAATGTACATGCGTTTCTCCTCCCCCATTTGACACTGATAGCAAGAAACAAGAGCACCCAAAACTTAAGGATAATCTGAAGTACCTGCTCCTATCAATGAAAAAAGACAGTCATAAGAGAAGCATGAAATCAGGCATTACCAACTATTTCTCGATCTATCAAAATCTTACAGCACCAAATGAGTCAGTAGTATGTCACGAACCTCCTCTTGGTTTTTTATTTTCAATTTTTGGACATTCATGACTCTCCTCTAGCGTGCATACACAACATACTGTCCAAATAGTAGAACTTATTGAAGATAATAGTTGAGGCAGAATATGGCTTTTGGAAACTGGTTGGTATATATGTTTAAGACTAATTGAAAATGGCTATGTACCAACTAAATTAATTTGACATGAGTGGTAAAAGTTCTCATTACTTAAGCAAGTGGTTGAGGGTTCAAACTTCAATTCTTATATATATACATATAGCAATTTAATTGGGAGAGGCCTACCCATTGTTTTCAGTACCTCAGTACAGATATTCTCTATGCTTGGCGGAGTCTACTCCTCAAACTCATCAAAAAAAGAAAAGAAAGAAAATGGCTCCGTTGTGCACGGGACAGCAAAATAGTTCCATGATTAAATAAGCAATTGAATTTGAAAGGCTAAAAAGTTAAAAGGTCCATATATACAGAAAACATAACATCAGTTAGAGGAGGAAGCCAGGAACCAGATTTCTTTTCCTTTTTCCTTTTCTTTTAGAAAAGTTGACAAAAACCATTCGCATATATCATATACCTAACTCCTGTGATCTTGCAGTTAAAGTAGTCGTAAGCTCTCTATCTCTCTCCCTCTCTCCCCACATGCATAAGGGTGGGAAATGCTTTTGTTTTCTCTTCATCATCATCATCATCATCATCATGATGTATGATAAAAAGCACAATCATGTAAGCATGTGTTTCAACCGTTGGAGATTCTTGCAATAGGTTTTGTTATTTTAATTACATAAGGACCAAAATAATAGACTGATATTTTCAATGCACAAATACTTTCTTTAAAGAAAAATAATACCATATCATATCCAACTCTAGCATGTGGAATGTAGTGGATTTCATCACAAGGTAAAAAAAGCCTATGAAAATTAATGAATGAAGAATACATGTTCAGAATATCTTGTATCTTCCAAATGAAAAAAATCCCATAATTAGCGATCTCTGGTTATCTAATTGTGATATTCTGTCTCAGACACATGAAATCCACAGCCTTTTTCGCTCTTTCTGTAAACGAACATGCTCATGCATAGTCTCTAAATACTGATGGCATTGAAAAGTAAAAGCAGTTGACAAAAACTACTGCTTCTCAACCTTAATCCCAATTATGGGAGATTCACCAAATTCCCCCTTCAAAAGTAATAAGATATACATCATATATTATTTTTTCCACTTGCTTAAAGTCTATTCAAAATTCACTCATACCACTTTTAATTAAATCCAAACAAGATTTTTTACTACACTTCCTCCTGCCTACAATTATAGTAAAGTTCAGCCAAAGCTCCATACAGGACTTGTCAAGACTCAAGACACACCATTAGATCCCTTCCCTCATGACTCCTGACAACTACAAGTTATCATTACCATTTATCACCTTGGGTTGAAATTGAAGGTCATCAGGTAGTTATATTCACCATATGGTTATGTAACACAAGGACAGGATCATAGAGAAAATTCAAAATGCAAATGCTCATACCAACATCACAGTTCAGGAAAGGTTTAGGCAAAGTAGAACAAAAAAATAGACTACTCATACCTTAAAATCACCCAAACATTGGAGGACACAGCATCCAACTACAAATAGGGAGTAAGAAATTATTGCTGAGAAAACAGTTCATACCTAAATTTTACAAGTGAATGTAGGGCATCGCATGCTAAATGGATTAACCATCCACTATTAAGTTTTCTCTGTTTGACTAAGATGCCCCATCTGTTCTGAAAGGTTATTTACATCGCTCACACTCCACCAAAGTTTAGTCCGGTCACTAGTTTTTCCTTCATTTTTTCTGCTATCAGAATCTTTTCGTTCTGACTGTACTTCCTGTGTTTCTGAGGAACCAGGATTCTCTGTCAAGAACTGTTCCCAGAATACATCATTAACGCCTGCTGCTATAGTGGTTGTTCCCACAGGTTTTTCTTTTGATGAAGCAGGATCAGAAACAGTAGCTCCAGCTGGCTCAGAGTTCATGTCAATTCCAGGTGATGTAGGGTGAAGTTCGTCATCAGGTTGCATACAAGAGATAGCAGGACTATCAACACAACTTGTAGATTCATCGAGATTCATATTTGAATGGCTATGAACAAAGGAATCACTAAAATCATGAGCAATGTTCTCCCAAAATAGCAGTAATGACTCCAGCTGTTCCAGTCTCTCCACAGTTGATGACAGAACAGAAGTTATATCTGCATTATCTCTTGGTATCACAGACGAAGTTTCAGTAGCGTCTTCGATGACAGCTTCATCACGAAAGTAACCACCTCTTGGCAACCTTCGTTTTCTATACAGGGATTCTGACAATTGCAAGAGATTTGAGGCAGTTCCAGGTTTCTGCAACACTTTAGAAACAGAAGAGAGCATCTTTTGTTGCTTCCTTCCCAACTTTTCCAATCTCTCCTTTGAGCATCCTATTTTAATCTCATTTACTTGCCACTCCTGTTCATGTTTCTCTAACTCAAGACAAAGTTGTTCGTTTTCATGTTTCAGCCTCTCTATTTTGCCTCTCAAACTCTGTCTTTCTGATTCTGTTAATGGAGCGCTTCCTTGTCCTTGGAGACTCTGTAAAGAATGGCTGTGAACTGGCTTTCGTCTATGTATATTCTTCAAAAGATGCGGTTGACCTCTTATGAAATCATCATTTGCAAATTCCCATTGTTCTGGATCAACTTTTCTAAAACCCTGTTCAAATAGAGATCATTAGTTCATTACTACGTTTAAGCAACAAAAGTAGAAGGGAGAATTAAAAGCAAAACAGGTGGTGGCATCACCAGTATACAACAACAACAACAACAAGCCTTTATCCCACATATGTGTTGAGCTTGGCATCACCAGTATAAAGATTAAATTTGCTTACATATGTGTTGAGCTGTCTGATGAAACTAGAGAAGTTATTGTGCTTAAAGAATCTTGGTAGCAACTCACTTGCAAATTCTGGCGGATTCCATACTATGAAACTTCTGTTAGTGGCACTCCAGGAAACAATCGAATCTGAGGAACGATCATCCACCATCTCATAAGTCTTCGTCAGGAAAGGAGGCAGAGTGCTAGAACTGCCCTGAGGTTCATCCATCACTAGGAACAAAACTCCCACCTCAACAACAAACCTCAGGCTCCCAAGCTCAAAATTCAAAAGTTGTTTTACGATCAATTCAAATCCCCAAATTGTCAAAATAAGTGAATGCTCAATCCATTCTTACATACAGGACCATCCCAGAAATACAGTGGAAGATATTATTAACTTCTTTGTCAAATCTGTCCAAGACAGCAAAAATAATTTTGCACCCTCGAGAGAATAAGCCAAGCTGGATTTGACAAAGTTCAACTTCTGCTCAATTATATAAATGACCAATAACAGCAAAACTTGCGTTCTTGTTCCCGGAAGAGATTATTTACAAAAATTCCTTTGTGAATTTTGCAATTTAATCTAAGAAGTCCCTCCCACTAACCAAAAGTTACCTCAAGCTGAACAAAGAATTACGCCTGAAAGCGAGTCTTTTTCACACAGTCTCTATTTCCGTCGAAAGCGTAACCCCCCAGAAAAGTTGTCAGCGCTTGTGTCAGCGCCACCTATATGCGCCAAAATAAGTACAAAGTTCACTTTCTATCGATACTTGTTGCATACAGCTCAATCAATTGTGACCAATCTTCCAACAGTACCAAAGGTTGATTTTTTTCGCAAAGGAAATTGATTTTCTGGTTTGAAATTGAAACAGAAACAAGCTTGCGGCCAAAGAAACAATGATTGAATGATAAAATCCAATTGAAAATAAAATATAAAAATAAAAATATCACTGTTTGAGGTTTTGCACCTCGGAAATGACGGAGTCGCCGAGGTTGAAGCGGCAGAGAAATACAGGTTTCTTTCGTTTCGCTTCGGACTTTCGGTATCCTCTGTCGATGAAGGGCGTTCAGAATCTTCGGCTCGGGTTTAGCTTGCAAATAAACAAATAACAAAATAAAAAGAGAACAAAGTTCTAGTGCCTTTTGACTCTTTGAACCTGGACATGTCAAAGTCAAATATTCAGATTTCAGACATTAGGAATTTGACTGCATGACTGGAAATGGATGAATTATTATTATTATTTTTCCAAATAAAGCGCATAAAAAAGGCAATTTCATGAGAAAATTACCCGCCTTGTAGAAGTACACAGAATTTCTTACTCACAGAAGGAAGGAACATTGGTGAACCGTTTTGTGAAGCAAGCAATTGTACTCCCCTCCATTTCTTATTATATGTCACTTTTGTTAATATATATATATATATATATATGCGCTTATATTTTAATGTTATTTTAAAAGTTCAATACAATATTAATTGTTATCCTGTCAATTATACCTTCATATATGATTGGGGCATAATTTTGAAAAAGGACTACTAAGCAAGAGTATATTAGGAAGGTTAGGAAGAAGATTAACACATTAATTATATTTCTTAATTTTTATATATAAACCTTAAACAACATATAAAAGAAACGGAGGAAGTGTTATTATATATAAAGACATAAAGATTTTATTTTTTGGTTTTTTATTTTGCCATCGAATTCTCCCCATATGCTCTGGGCTCTTGTTCATGAACTATTGCATTACCTTTTCTTGCTTTTAAATTCTTCATAACATACAATATTTTTCATCCAAGACCTTCTGTCCGGGTCGAAAACATGAAATTCAAAGAGAATAATATTATTCACTATAAACAATAATTGGATTTGAACTACTACATTTAATCTTCATTTTTTTGGGAGAATATTTAGTTTTGATTTATTGTTAGAAAATACGATATTTTTGCATCATGAATAAAAAAAGTGTCACTATGAGATATAACATAATCAAGAAGATTGACCCTTATAAAATTTTAAGAGGAATGACAACCAGCTTGATTGAGGGATATGATCTGGAAAGAACAATCAGGAAAGAACAAGACAAACAATTTTTCTTTTTTTTTTCTTTTACAAAAAAGAAATCTATCCCTCTTCCGTGTAATCATCATTATCTCATACTCAATCGTTTTCTCTCTTTTTTTTTTTGTCCGTATTTGAATGGATGCGACGTTTGAGCTGTAATGGATGGCTGCTGCTGAATTCAAAGGACCTGGCCCTTCATATTTTGCGTTGGTCACAGTGTAAAAGTTAATCACATGCTATCAAACAGATAAATTCTTGGTCAACATATTATAAAAGATATGCCGAAGACTTTTCTCACGCCGTATACAGCGGAAGCAGTTAAACTGAACAGCTTTGGTCCAGAAAGAAGGCGTGCAAATGAATTTGACATTTCTGACTCTCATCCATTACTCGGGCCATTCATAAGCAGACTTATGAGCAATACAGTGGAAAGCTATGCACAGGATTTTTCAGTTGGATGCTGCATTAATCAATAACATAAGAACGAAGACTACACTTCTATAGTGTTTTTTTATCCGTGGTTTAAGATAAGACTAACAAACAGACATCAAAAGAAAGATAATTAATTGAACTGTACAGCCCTAATAAGCAGGAATGGCAGCAAAACTGTAACCTTTGGCACCCCTCCATGCATAATATGCTGTTCGAGTCTCGTAAAAGCCTGCATCCCAGAAGATGAGACACGGATGTTGAGAGTTCAGTCACACAGAGATTGAGACGGACAAAGCAGATAACTACATAGTTACATGGCAGAAACATCTGCGACACCACAGTTGGGATATATGCAATGCGATCCCACAGTTCCTGTAGGTGTGCTTGACTTAAAAAAATTAGGATGTTGACCATAACAACCTAATTCCCTAAAGGAAATACAAATTATTTCTGCTCCTTTTGCGTCAATACCATGCAAATAATGTCATTGGTGAGCCAATTACGGTTGACGAAAAGAGCATTACAGCAGAAAAAACATTTATGTAAAATGCAAGAAACATGTGACAAATAATGTCATCCATTTCATACATACATGCATGCCTACTAAACAAATCCATGAAGCATTGTACCAATGAAAACCCAGCCTCGACCCAACCCCCACTAAAAAAATATTCCTCCACAACTTCCAAAACCTAATTGTATAGGAGTAATTAGGGTATGAAGGTCCTTGATTGGTCAATGATCCTGACACGACCTGTTTGATGATCACAGTAAGACAGAAATCTATGAACATTCGAAAGGACAAAGAACAATGGAATGTTCATGTAATTCACCCCAAGCCATCTTTATTCTTTGAATTGAAGTGACTGGTAATTAAAATTGCATGATCACAATAAATCAATACAGCAGAATTGAAAGATGAAGCCATCTTTATTCTTTCTTTTTTTTTTTGACCTTCCATTGTTTTGCTTGAATAGGAGCAAAATAGAATACATGCATTGCAAATCTATAGAGGTTGTAGGGGTTATGATTCAAAGGAAAATCAATATCCTTTGCCTGCAAGAAACAAAATGGCGTGGAGAAGAAGCTAAGGATATTCAAGGTTTCAAACTTTGGTATACAGGAAAAGTAAATGCACGCAATGGAGTAGGCATCATTATAGATAAGGAGTGGAAGAAGAACGTTGTAGAAGTTAGCAGAATTGGAGATAGAATTATTTCCTTAAAAATGATAATTGGACGTGAGACTGTTAACATTGTTAGCGCTTATGCGCCGCAAGTCGGGACAGAAGCCAGTCTTAAAGAATTATTTTGGGAGGATCTGGAGGGGTTGATTCGACACATACCACAGAGTGAAAAGATTTTTATTGGAGGAGACTTTAATGGGCATGTCGGGAGGGAAGCTGGTCAGTATGCGAGGGTGCATGGTGGTTTTGGTTTTGGAGAACTAAACAATGAAGGACAAACTCTTCTTGATTTCTCATTGGCGTATGATTTTAAGATTGCCAACACTTGTTTCAAGAAGAGAGATGAGCATCTCATCACTTACAAAAGTGGAGCCTTAAGGTCACAGATTGATTTTCTTTTGGTTAGGAACACAGATAGAAGACTTTGTAAAAATTGTAAGGTGATCCCCGGAGATGCTGTAACGACACAACATAGGGTCCTAGTCCTTGATGTGTGTATTATGAGTAAAATCCAAAAACGTCGACAAGTAATAACACCAAGGATTAGGTGGTGGCAATTAAAAGGTGAGAAGCAAGATATTTTCAAGCGAAATCTTTTGGATAAAGGAATTTGGGAATCTCAGGGAAGTGCTAACATCATATGGGAGGATATGGCTAAAAAGGTACGGGAGGTTGCAAAAGTAGTTTTGGGAGAATCGAAAGGTTCTGGTCCGAGAGATAAGGAGACTTGGTGGTGGAATAATAGTGTACAAGACAAAATCAAGTATAAGAAGAATTGTTTTAAAGCCATACATTTGTGTAACAATGAGGAAAATTGGGAGAGGTACCGTATGGCTAAGAAGGAAACTAAGAGAGCTGTGGGTGAAGCTCGTTCTAAAGCTTTTGAAGAATTTTATAAGAACCTTGAGACGAAGGAAGGAGAGCAAAATATCTATAAGATTGCCAAGAGTAGGGAAAGAAAATCAAGAGATCTAGAACAGGTAAGGTGTATTAAGGATGAAGAGGGAAGAATTTTAGTTACAGATGATGAAATTAAAAATAGATGGGAGACTTACTTTTCTAAACTTTTCAATGATGGAGAGGATTCATCTAGTAACTTGGAGGATTTAGTAACTGGTGAAGGAGAACAAAATTTGTCATTCTATCGAATAATACGTGATAAGGAGGTAAAGGAAGCTCTTAAGAAAATGGCAAATGGTAGAGCCAACGGACCTGATTGTATATCTATCGAAGCATGGAAATGTTTAGGTGAAGAAGGGGTGAGATGGTTAACTAAGTTATTTAATGTAATTTTACGGTCCAAGAAAATGCCTGATGAGTGGAGGAGAAGTACATTAATTCCTATTTATAAAAATAAAGGGGATATTCAGAATTGTACTAACTATAGAGGGATTAAACTCATGAGCCACACAATGAAATTGTGGGAGAAAGTAATTGAGCACAGGTTGAGATTGGAGACAAGTATTTCTGAGAATCAATTTGGTTTTATGCCAGGTAGATCAACTACAGAGGCGATTTATCTACTAAGGGGATTAATGGAAAAGTATCGTTGTAAAGATAAAGATCTACATATGGTTTTTATTGATTTGGAAAAAGCTTATGACCGTATACCAAGAGAAGTGCTTTGGAAAGCGTTGGAAAAAAAAGGAGTACGGATTGCTTATATTAAAGCCATACAAGATATGTATGAGGGGGTAAAAACTAGTATAAGAACGCCTAGTGGTCAAACAAAGGATTTTCCTATAAAGATTGGACTACATCAGGGATCATCTCTAAGTCCTTATTTGTTCAACTTGATCTTAAATGTTTTGACGGAACATATTCAAGAGGAAATTCCGAAATGTATGCTCTTCGCGGATGATATAGTTCTCATAGCAGAGACAAGAGAAGAGGTTAATTGCAAACTTGAGTTATGGAGGAGGACATTGGAGTCGAAAGGTTTTCGTCTGAGTAGAAGTAAGACGGAATATTTATATTGTAAATTTGGTAAAGGACTATTCGACAATAATTTGGAAGTGAAATTGGGAGATCAAATTATACCTCAAGTGGAAAAATTTAGATATTTGGGAGCCATTATTCAAAATGATGGCGAAATCAGTGGAGATATTTCACATAGAATTCAAGCTGGGTGGTTTAATTGGAGAAAAGCCAAAGGAGTTATTTGCGACCGTAAGGTGCCTAATAAACTTAAAGGAAAGTTTTATCGCACTGCTATCAGACCGGCAATGTTATATAGTAGTGAATGTTGGGCTCTAACGGGACAGCAAGAGCATAAAGTTGGAGTAGCAGAGATGAGAATGTTACGATGGATGTGCGGACATACACGTAAAGATAAAATTCGAAATGAGCACGTACGCGAAAAAGTGAGGGTGGCACCTATTGAGGAAAAAATGGTAGAAAATCGGTTGAGATGGTTTGGACATGTACAAAGAAGACCAAGGGAGGCACCAGTGAGAAGAGTAGAACATATAACTTTGAGTCCGATTAAGAGAGGTAGAGGAAGGCCTAAGAGAACACTTTTGGAAGTTGTTGAGCGCGATCTCTTAATTAATAATATTCCTAAAAGCTTGATAAATGATAGAGTACAATGGCGTCTTGCAATCCATGTAGCCGACCCCACCTAGTGGGATAAAGGCTTGTTGTTGTTGCATTGCAAATTTAATAAGAGGCGAGTTAGAAATGAGTGAGATGTAAAGATTGGAGAGCAAACGATACCATGAGAAACAAGGATCAAGTATTTTGGAATCAATTCTGCAAAATGACAGTAAAATTGAAGAAGATGTTACGCGTAGGATACACGCAGGGTTGATATGGAGGAAAGCATTAGGAATTCTTTGCAATCTCAAGGTTCCTACTAAATTTAAAGAAAAGTTTTATCAAACTATTATAAGACCTACATAGTTATATGGCAGCAAATGTTAGGCATAGAAAGGGTAACATGAGCATAAAATGGGGCTAATAAAAAAGAGGATGTTGTGATTGGCAGGTGGTCACACTAAAAAAGATACTTCTTATATTAAAAACTGCAAGGAATTTTTTGAGGGGTTAGATGTTAAAAAATATAAGGCATTTTTAACATTTCGAAGTATAATTAATATATTTTTTTTTTAAAGTGTCCGTAATAAATAAATATTTTTATATTGATTTTAAAGTGAAACACTCTATTAAATAAGAGTAAATATAAAAAAATAATACTAGTTTGAAGATAATTAACTACTTTATTAAGAGATGAGATTCGGTTAAAAATGTCTTATATTTTTTAACAGAGGGGTGATCATATAAGAAGACAACTTGGCAAGCTATGAAGGAGAAAGTGGCAGAAGATTGTTCAAGATGGCAGAAAATCCTTACTGGAGCCTCCAATGGTCAAGCAGGGCCATCATCTACCATACATGCATATTAACAAATGTGCTTTGATTCTTTCCCTATTCCCTATTCCCTTTAGTTTTATTTCGCGAATCACAAGACACTTCTGTAGGTTCTCCACTAATCACCAAGTACATTTCCTATCACTAATTTCACTGAATTCATTTTAAGTTTCAAAAAATGATAAAAATTTTGCAGCATGCTTGCTTGAGCTTTCCATCTTAAAGGAAAAGAGATGCACAAGTTAAATTATATCATATTACTTGTTGCATGAATACCAATAAGAAGATCCATAAGCATATGTCTTGTCTCAATTAGTTTACAAAAACCATTAACTTCATTTGCCTGGCGTGAAACCAGAAAGGGCTTACCTACAGCATGAAAAGTTCTTAGAATCCATCGTACCTGGGAGAAAGCTGAGAATCCCTAGGACTAAAAGGCCATAAGCTTGAGACCGCTCTCCACCCATGTGACCGGTGAAGACAAAGAAAGAAATAACCAAAAGCGTTGTCCCGAGGAGCAACAGGAAGAGTGCAAGGGCAATGGATTTCCAGGGAACTCTGTCTAGTGCTCTTGGGGTAAAATCAAAACGAGGGTCAAATGGTCTATCCAAGCCAGTAGTATCAATAAAGCTATCCTCATCTGTGGCAAGAGGAGAATAACGAACGTTGCGTCTAGTTACCATATCCAATAGTCTTGAGACCTGAGCACTTTGATCCGAAGAAATATAAACTTGAAAGGCCTGACACCTTCAACCAATTGGAAAAAGGACTACGTTAGATCCGATAATTACGAAAAAGAACCAAATCCAAAACTTTGACTCCAAAGAGCAGAGGGGGAGGGAAAACATTAGCCATTTATGAGCGGGTCCTTCAAAGATTAGGGGTCCTTCCCGTTAAGGGAAGGAAAAGTATTCATCACTCTAACCAGAACGAATAGATCACAAAAAATCCACAGTCCCGTCATGTTCAAATCATCAATCGAAGTTCAGAATCATTAGCGAGAGGCCAAAGCATAAAAATCACCGAATACTAACAGAAAAGAACATAATAGAGGAAGACGCGAACAGATAGATAGAAGAGTGATGAGAGGAGAGCATACCTTAATTAACTCAACGAATAGTTGATCCACTGAAATTGCAACTCGAACTACGTTTACAATTTGACATGGCTATTAGCCCTTCTTTGATAGAGCCAACGAACCTTCAGCTAGCGTGTGATTTCCCTCATCGACTTTTGCTTTTCCTTGTATCGAAGTTTTTGCCGGTTCTAATTTATTATTTTACATATGTATAAATTGAAAGTGTTAAATTTTTATCTGAATTATTTTAAATTATAAAAAATTTTTTAAAAAATAGCTTTATAAAATATTTGATTAATACTTTACAGTTTTAAATTATTTCAATCGAATTTTAGCAATTTGAATTGAAAGATTTTATAAAATATTAAATTAAAACCATCAGAATTTTAAAAATCTTAATCTAAGAATGATGAAGGCAAAATGTTATTTAAGGAGAAGGGTTCTTCTCCCTTGAAATGCAGGAGGAGTTTAAACCATGATTGAAATTTAAAATTTTATTATTTATGTAAAATATATAATTTTTTAAGTGTTGCAAGTGATTTTTTTTTATTGTGTACAAACATTATTTATAAAACAAAATCGAATCGAACTAGCTAGGTGAACTAGCAAATTAAGTGTTCAATCTAAATTTATATTCTTTTAGATATTAGTTAACTTGAGTTAACTCAATTGATTTGAAATTAATTTAAATTAACTTGTCCAACCACCCATGAATCAGGTGGGTTGGGCAAATTATATGAAAAAAAAAAAAAAAAGTAGAACCTCTCATCAGTCGTCTCAGCTTTGATCTTTTGCTCATGACTTGCTCGAAAAGAACAAAAACAAACCTTCAACCTTTTCATCTTCAAATTACAAGTGTCTGTCATTTGTGGGTCTCGTTTTTTTACCTTCTCAACTCTATTTGGGTTTTGTTAACAATTCTGCTTCACCACCAACTCTGTTGCTATTGTCCATCACTCGCCATAGTTTTTGTCTCGTGTGCTGGTGGGGCTGTTCTCACGAGGAAAAGAGAGGCTGAATCAGGTGAAAGATGAAGAAGGAAACGAAAGGATTAATACTTCTTCTATTCAAAGTTGAAACCAGCACCAATAGCTTTATTGATGTCAGCTTTGTTATTGCATCCCATCTCTCTATACACATTTTTTCTTTTTTTGACTGAACCATGCACATTTTATCCCATCTCTTTATATATATATATATATATATTTTTAACATGAAAAATTTTTATTTTGATTTCTTTTTAATTCTATATTTATATTTTATTATTATTTTTGGTCAATTTAATTTTATTATTATGTGAGTTTTTAATTATTGTTAGAATTATTTTTATATGTTATATGAGATAATCAATGAGTATTTATTTAAAATATACTATTTTATTATGTTCGGTCTAACTTTAGTTTGACCATTGGTTTGACTCCAACTGAACCATTAATCCCTATCTTTAACTGGTTCAATAATTAATACAGTTTTCAATACCTTAATAATAAGTAAGGGCCCTCAATTTAAGACTAAAAAATAAATTATTTTTAATAGTTTAGAGATGTCACAAAAAAAAGATATTTATTTTATAAATACTTTAAAAAAATAGATATTGCTTTATATTTGGTTACAATAATAAAAATATAATTATTAATTAGTTATTTTTAAATTTTATGATATCTTCTTTGATCTGCTTTTTATTATTGTTACCAAACATAAAATAATATTTTTTATAAAATTTCTATTAATTAAATCTATTGTTATAAAATTTTTAAACTATATAAAAATTATTTATTTTTTAATTAAAAATATAATTTTTTTTTCAAATTTTGATTATTTTTAAAAATTTAAATAAATATCATAAAAACTTATGCTCTCTATGTTAAAAAATGTAAGGTATTTTTCACCGAATCTCTGCCTCCAATAAAGTACTTACCTACTTTCAGACTAATCTTATCTTTTCATATTTACCCCTATTAAACACTCTATAATAAATAAAAAGTCACTATCAATAGGGACACTTTTGAAAAAAGGTAATGATTACACCTCGAAAGACTAAAAAAGTTTTATATTTTTGAACATCTAACTCCTCAAAAAATGTCTTATATTTTTTACTGGAGGGAGCAAAATAGATTTTTTTTCAAAAAATAAGTATTTTTTTATAAAATAAGGTAAAACAAATGGCCCCAAAATCTTTTAAATTTATAGTTATCGTTCTCTTTATTTTTATCTTTAAATTTAATTTTTATTTTATTTTATTTAGTTAACATACATTTTAATTTAATATAATTTAATAAATGTCAATGTAAAATATAAAATTTCTATTAATTTTTGCAATTTAGGATTTTGTTGTCATACAAGTTCAACCATGAAGTTTCATTCATATCATTTATATTTTATTTTAGTTTATTCTCACTCACCTCTCAAAATAATTCTAGAATTAGCCCTAAGTGCAATAAGGGTCAATTCTAGGTCATCTTCCTAAAAATGATTAATTTTTAATTATGAGATTAACTAGTGAATATATGACCCAAATGTTTGAAGTTGATTTTTATAAAACAATGAAACAAAGAACAAAGCTCTAGACAAAAACGAGTGGATTGAAAATTCCCTTTAAAGAGTTAGAACCTTAAAGATTGGTTAATGAAAGAATCCTTATTCTCTTGACATTTAAGGCATTTGGTGCTTCCTAACCTCTTGACCAAAATAAATTGTGCTCAAGACAACTATTTTAAGCCAATTAACCTAATTAGCTCAATTTATTGAGTCTTAAACTAAAGTTCTTTGTTCATTTCCCTAGTTGATTTTAAGTATTAGTCAAGTGTGCAATTAATTTTTCCTTAAGTATATCTCAGCCAAATGTGCTGCAAAATTGAGCAACCATAAGATTATGTAAAACTATTCAACTAACAAGTAACGATCTCACAAGACTATGTAAAATCAATGCAAACCATCACCAATTGAAAAACACAATTACATGTCCAATTTCATAAGGTGGCTAAAATCAATACCAAGACAACCAAGAGAAAAATTAATCTCACAAGCATCTTTTCTTTACACAAGTAAAAAATTTAAATTAAAATTACATAGCCACGATGATCTAATCCTAAACTAATATATGCAATCATCAAATCAAAAGAGAAGAGCTAGGAAATAAAAAAGCTTAGCCAAGTGATGCTCATGATTCATCCTTCATCTTCCTCCCTTTAAGATTCCTCCAAGTTACCTAGCCTCTCATCTTCATTTCCATGGATTCCTTGACAAGGTTGCTTTGGCAGAATATCTTTTCCACTTGAATGAGGATTTGAAGCTTTGCAATCTTGGGGAAATGATAAGGACAAGTCAAATTTAGTGAGAGGAAGATAATAGTGTCAATTTTGTGTGAGAATTGAGAGCGATGTAGAGAGTGGTCGAGATGAACAATGGAAGAACTAATGAAGAACAAGTGAGAAAATGCGAGAAAGCATAGGAAAATGTATAAATGAGAGAAAATTCAAGTGGGATTTGATTTGGCCTTTGGAATTCATGCCAAATGAGCTAGAAATGAATAAAAATTAAATAAAAAGAATGTGATCTTCCAATTGCATAATGAGTTGGCCAAAATGTGTTACTCAATTTAGAGGGAAATGTTATAATTCCTATACTAGTCCATTAGATCACATGCTACACACTCCTTGATGACTTATGCTGCACCATTTCCTCTTGTTGTTCACACCACTTTCAACTCCTTTTGGTCACCATGAAGCTTCATTGGTCTTATGTCTTCAAGTCATATGCATTTCCACCTATGTCACCTTTTATTACATAATCAATTCATCTAATATGTGACATAAAACAATTAAATAAAGTGCAGAATATTAATTCATATTAGGTGGGAAAAATGGCTAAGGGTAAATAAAAATAAAGGCCTCACAATAATCAAGTGTATGAGTGCACACACAAGAATAGAAGACTTAGGTCAAACAAAAATCCCTTAGAGAGACAACCTTAAATGTTGTCTTTTTTTTTTTAATAACTCCCCAATTAGGATGAATTAGTCAAAACTAATTACACCCCTAATCATCTCTAATTAAAATACATAATCTCAATGTTTAACATGTAAATTTTGAAAAGTGTATTTTTGAATTAAAATACCCCTAGAGCATGAAATATCACTATTTGGGCACATTTTTACTATAATTGTAATTTGAATGCTTTTTAACCTATATGCATGTGTAAATGGCCTTGAAAAGCTACTAAAAGTGTGTAAATAATATATCTTATCAATTTTTTCACACTTAACTTTTACATTTCAAGAAAAACCTTGTGAAAAAGAATCCTACAAAACATTAAAAAAAAACACACAAATGAAAAACCAAACAAATGTTCAAAATTTTCAACTCAAAAATCAATGAATTTTCACCTATCCGCTATCAATTCAATTGCAATAGAGAAAGAATTTAGTACTTTACAAAATATGTCTTTACCAAAAGTCTACTTTAATGAGTAACCTCACAAGGATAAGTGTATGAAGTAAACTCTAACTATTTAGAGTATGCATACCAGTGTTTTTAAAATCAGACCGGACTGGATGGTCTGACCGTCGACAAGTCTGGTTCAGAGGAAAAAACTATTTTAGGGGTTAAGCCGTTTCAAACCGGTGGTCGAATCGAGAATCAAAATCAAGCCGGGAATCGGATCCAGTTTTCAAAAACCGAACTGTTAAAAAAAAACTTTTTTTTATTTTTTTATCAAATTTAAAAAAAATGACTAATTTTTTTTAATCATTTGATATTATGTTATATCATGTGGCTTGTTAAGTCATGATAAACTTAAAACATTTGATTTTTTTAAGTTAAATAGCAATTTCACATGTATTTCTTATATTTAGATCATTATATACATATATAATTTTTTTAGTTTAATTATTATGTCACCGGTTGAATCATTGGTCTAACCCAGTTAAACCATGCGAACCGTAAATCGCTGACTTTTTTAGTTCAATATCCGGTCCGGTTTTGAAAATATTAATGCATACGTACATACATACATACAAACAAACCAAAACATGCGCGCGCACGCACATTTCACTCAAGCTTACTTAATAATCACCCTATTATAGACTTGAAAATTTTCTATATCTCCACTACTACATAGCACTTGTATTATGAACGAAGAGGACTTTCTTAGGGTTGTAATGTGACTTAAGAAAGGATAAACTAGAAATGTATGTGAGAAAGCAAAGGTTAGGAACAAGAGTTAGGCCATAGTCAAAATTTCCTCTCAATTCACAAGAGATAAGGTAGTTCAAATAGGTAAAAATCTTCTTCAACAAAGGAATAAGCACTAAGGAAACAAATGGTGTTTTGTATAAGCTAAGCAACTTTTATTCATTCATCCTTTTTTTTTCTTTTTCCACTTCTTTTCTTCTATCTCTTTCTTTTGCTTTTTTTTTTCTTTTCATATATTTTCTCTATATTTTTTCAAATTTTTTTCTCAACACATTTGTCCTTTTTGATCTTGCTTTCTTTTGATTTTCTTGCTTTCTTTTCTTTCTTTTGAGGTTGCTCTAACTTTTATTTAAAGTAACCATTGTTCCTCTCACCAAAAAAAAATGAAACATGATAGAAATTCATCTTTTTGAATCTAATTCATGTGAAACATCTTGAGAAGCAATAAAAGAGTAACATGCATTCCTTAATAATAAATACATAAGCAACATTTTGAAAAGAATTGACACAAAAGGCTCAAAAGGGCTTAATCAAAGGATAATTAATTAAGGTTTTGGTCTCTAACTCAATTTATATGAATGCCTCTATCATTTTCAATCAACAAGTGAATTGTGTTGCTTTGATTAAGAAAAGAGACAAGTTCTAGAGGGTAAATTAACTAAGCAAAAAAAAAAATCACACAAGAGTGTATAGGCTCCTTTCACCAAGGGTAATTTTGCTATTCATATCTATTTACTCAAGGTAAGAACAAGTTCACTTTTCAACTATTCAAACTCTATAACAATTTACTATCAAGTCTAAAGGGTTTAATTCAAAGATTGTATCATTGAAATAATATCAAATGAAACAAAATAATTTTTTTCTTTTCAATTTTTTTTCTAAAACCAAAAGAAAACAAACCAAAATATTTGCGTCTGTCCCCCACATTTAAATCATACATTGTGTATTTAATGTAACTTTGTTTCATCTTCACATCCTTCTGCGCAAGATCTTGAAATTTCAACTCAACCATGCAAATATCCATATTTATCTCCATGTCCTCTTCAACTATTTCCACATGTCATTACTAAAGGTGCTAAAGGTGTAGGATTTTTCTCCAATAGTTTGAGAACCTCATGGACATCAAACTCGAGTAGAAAAAATTATCTAGTTTTGGCCTCTTTGAGTCTTGCACCTACATCACAAGAAAAAGAACCCTCCTCTTGGCCCATAAGATCAAGAATAGAAGCAATTTCACCATTATCAAGTAAGGCATGAAAGGAGTGATCCACATCTTGCAAGAACTCATCAATATCTAAACAATCTTCACAAACATAGCTATGAACATAAGAGCATGAAACACGTGGAATAATAAGAGAGTAATAATCACAAGAAAGTGCGGTGAGTGCATTGTAACATCCAAAAAATTTTAACCCAGATTCATTAACCTAATGAGGTTAATTAGTGAGTTAATGAGGTGTATGGTCAGAGGGGCTTAACTTGACATAATTGATGTGATTTTAGCCCTAAAAGTGGGTTCGGATAGATGACGGGCCACCTGGGCAAGGAAAGAAGAAGAAAAGGTGAAGAATTATTTTCTGTGCCACATGTCATAGTGCGTGGTTAGTCTGTCATGGCACACAGAGACAATTTAAATGTAACAGGCTCCTCTGTGCTATGCACCACGGTGGCGCACGATGAAAAAAATTAGATATATCTAATTTGTTTCTGTGCGAGAAAGACAGAAAAGGAGAATAAGAAAAATGAAAAGCTCAATTTGGCTCTGCTAGGGCATGACATTTAATTCTGTTGAGGCTAGATTGAAGCTCCCAAACATCTAAGATAAGATTATGGTACCTTCTTCCTCCTTTCTCTCCATCATTTATGATGATTAATGGTAGGGTTTGAGTTAGGAAATTGATTTTCGATCTATAGGAGCAGGGGTCTAATTTCATTGGTTAAAATAAGTAAAATAGGAGTTGTTTAATGTATTGGAATACCACATTGAAGATTTTGAAAGTAGATGGCCTATGAGAGCATATATCATTCAAAATTATCATAAATATGGTAGTTGGGATTGATTAATTTGCATTAATGATGGTTAGAGGCGTTATTAATGATAAGATGTATTAATAGAACCTAATGAGTCTATTGGGTATGAATGGGTAGTGATTATGAGTTGGTTAAAAATAGTGTGTGAGGAGTTTTACGTTGATAAAGCTTCAAGAGTTAGATAATGATGATATTCTTATGGTATGGATGTAGAGAGGTTCATTTTTAGCACTATTTAAGCTTGTTGAAGCTTTGGGAAGTTGGTATAGTAAGGGTTAAATCTTTGACCTCTCAAAGGTTTGAGATAACAGGAGGAAACTTAATTTTTATAGTTGAATGTTAATTATATTTGTGAAATGTGATTTGTAGATTAAATTGATGATGCATATTGGCAAGTGTTTGATTTGTGAAATGGTTTTTGGAAAAGAAAACCTTGATTTTACCACCCTTAACGTTTTGCAAAATTGATTGTAATTTATTACTATGGGTGGAAAATTGTGTTATATTATGTGTTAAATTATGGAGTATTAAGTTATGTGAGTTCATGTGTTGTGAATCATTGGTCAAAATGCATATTACGTGAAACATGTGCATAGCATGATTATTGGCTGGAGTTTGCCTAGGGAGAGGAGTAGATGGGTTGAAATCCACGTGGTATTGATAGTGACCGTTAGAATTAGAAATTAGCCTTAGCACCGACCGTTGAAATCGAGAGGTAACTTGTCCCATGGTTGTTTTGAGATTGTTCTACTTGTTTTATGAGAGACTCAAACCTAACTAGTCTCTACTAGTTCATAAGGAAGCTAGATTAGGGGTACGACACCCCATGGTTGTTAGTATTGGGGCAAATTAGATTACATAAGTGAGTGAGTTCACCTTGGCCCAGTAGCTCTTTATAAGTAGAAGGCTGAGTTAGTCCGTGAACGATGTAGCCACATGATAGCCCACCAGTTGCGTATTGGAGGTAACAGGAGGATATAAGGTTGGCATATGATTATGCATATAAGTCTAGGCACATGGTTGTTAATTTTATGGTCCGGCATGTGTTGAGGGTGCATGATTGTTTTTTTGCAACCTTGGATTATGTTTCTGCGAATAACATGATATAATATTTTGTGGTAAGCCCGATCACATAGTTATTAGTTTTGTGATCCATGGCCTAGTGTTATGTGATATATATGCTTGTTTGCCAAATTACAGCTATTAATAATTGATATACAACTGTATGTGTTAAGTGAAACTTAGTTATTGAGTGGTTGTACTCATCTCTCAATTCTCAATATTTTCAAGATCTAGCTCATTGGATCCGAGTTGGGGGAAAACATACAGAGGCTTAAGATTTATGGAGTAATCCTTTATATGCCTCTCTTTTGTTACTTTTATGTGTATTTGTTAATGTAATTGCTAACTAGGGTTAATTGACATGTTTTATGCACTACTTGCATGATTTTGTATATAACTAGTGTATTCTGTGCCCTGGGATAGTGAGTTTTAGTTGTGAACCTGTGCATAGGGCCGAAATACTTGTGCAAGTAGAAATATTTGTATTTTGAGAAATTTGAAATGAAATAGTTGAATTTGGTTTAACTTTTCCACCTCCTTTATGTTTGTGAAAATTGGGGTTGAGTGGTGATTTTATGATTTAAGAATTTTTTATAGTATGTGGTGTGTTGCATGAATCTGCAAGAGTCCATTAAGTGTGGTCGGAGGGTTGGTGTAAGCGATTGGCATGTGTGGTTGAGTTGGGACACCTCATTTGTGAGATTTTGTAAAAATGTGGTCAAAATGAGATTTGGTGTCTAACTATTTATAAAAAATGAGTTTGAATATAAAACTAGTACCATTAGTTAGAGCTAGGAGAAAGCTTTGTGTAGACACTAAAATCACCTCAATCGAACGTCAGACGGAGATTTAGGATGCGTCGAAAATTCACTCCTTGTGCTGTCAAATGACAGTACTGATTTGTCAAAATTTATATAATGCACCGCGGCACATGGCACCTCACACCATGGCACACGAGCTGTAAGCTGCAGTGCATGTATCATTTTTTGTATAGATTTGTTTTTAAGTTTTAAAACTCATTATTTAGGTCTCAATTGATTTTCAAACTTTCACTTTATTTTAAAAAACTCTGATTTAGAGTCTTTAAATTATGTTTGAGATTTGAACCGTCGAAAATTAGGATTTCTTTGAAATAATTTTGAGAAATTTCTTTTATTAAACTTTAAAATTTGATAAACCTTTGAGGGTTAAATCCTGAATTTCATAATTTGGAGTTAATTGCGGTTTAACCTCAGAGAGGTTACATGCATAGTGTTCAATAACTTCTTCTACCACATTATCAATGGCATTAACACCTAAGTAAAGAATAATCCTCGAAAGGTTTTTTCATGGTTTCATTGATGTTAAATTGGATTTCTATGTCACCACATCTCATTAGCAATGTTCCATTTTCTATGTTGATTATGGTATTAGCAGTTCTCATAAATGGACTCCTAAGAATAAGAGGACCATCACCATTATTATCCTTGGCCATATCAAGCATATAAAAATCAATTGGAAATACCAATTCTTTGACTTTTACAAGTATGTCCTCAACAATTCCTAGTGGTCTTTTCAAAGATCTAACGGCTAATTGCACTACCACATTGGTTTTCTTCAGACAATTAAGTTGTAAAGAATCATATATGGAAAGTAGCATGACATTTATGGCTAACCTTGAGTCAATTAAAGAGTAGAAGAAGATGGAAGTATATATTTGAAAAGGGATTGTGAATGAGCTCAAATTTTCACACTTGATTGGAAGTTGAGGCTTCATAAGAGCATTCATGGTTGAAGGCATTTGTACCATAACACTTGGCTTGAAATTCTTCTTATTTGTGTAACACTCTTTCAAAAATTTTGCATACTTGGAAAAATTTTTAATCACATCCATCGAAGGTACATTCACATGAATCTTTTGAAAGAAATCATATACATCTTTGTCTTGTTGGCTCTTGACTTGTGTCATCATATAAGCTTTGAGAGAAGGTAATCTCTTTACAAGATCTTTATCTATCTTGTTCTTCTCCTTCTTTGACTCCTCTTGTTTCACATTGACCTTCTCGGCCATAATTTTTCCTCTTTTGATAGTAGATGTGTCCTTTATCATCATTCCTATAAAAGACTCCACCATTAGTAGCAAAAAAAAAAACTAAAATTTTTAATATCAAATGCAGAATTTTTAGCTAGGTTTATAGCCTCCCCTTGTTTCTCACATTGGCCTTTAGTTTAGCTATGGTGTTGCATGGTAATGTTGGAGCTTGAGCATTGGCTACACTTAAATGGTTTGTCATAAAATTTTTATTTTGTGATATATAGGACACCTGTACCGATTAAATTATGTTTTGAGGTTTAGATAAGTTAATCTAATTTAGTTTTAGGTTTTAATTAGAGGGATTTAGGTTAGATGGAGTGGTTTAAATTTGAGAATTTTAGAGGTTAATTTTTGAGGTCTTGTATGATTGTAAGACTAGAATAATGTTTTCTAAAGTTTAGAAAGGTGATTAAATATTGAAATTTCTTATGCAATATTTAAATTGTTGTTAGAGGTTGAAAATTTGTATTTAGGAGATGTTGAAGGAGTTGGAAACTTGGGATTTAGAGTTGGAAAGGTTGGAGTTGAATTTGTTAGGAAATTGAGGAGTTTAATTTGAATTTTATATTATTGGATGAATTCATAGATTAATTTGTTATTATGAATGAAGAGCTTACTTATACGTTTGAGTTAGTTATAACTTGGGAATGAAGAAACATTGAAATATTCTTTCATATATTAAGATACTAATTTTTATTATTGTATATATAAATATATTTAATTGCATATGAGAATGTTGTTATGCTCATTGAGAGCTTATTTATTGTTCTTGTTGAGGATTGGTTTGGAACTTTTTAGCATGCTTGTGGTTATTTGAAAATTCATTATATAGTAGTTTGTTTCTTTTAAAGCATGCTAGTGATTATTATACTGTTAATTTGAGAAGTTAATGATTGAGAATGATTGAAATCCTTTTTAAGAATGCTTATGTAATTTTGTTGTGAAATGTAATATGTTTTGTTCTTTTCAAGCATGTTTGTTGATTTACATATGAAATTTATTTTTTGTGATGCAAAAGAGGTAATAAATATGGTTGGTTTTGTAATTGTTCATTTGGGCTAATGATTAATTATTGTTGCCACGTGGTATGGCTCTACTAAGCTCTTGGTGGTTGGCTTCTCTTTGTAGTTCCATATTACCTTAGTTTGGGTTTAGGATAATGAGCACCTCCTTTTAATGAAGGGATTCCTATTTTGAAAGTAATATACTTTTGGCCCAGTGTATCTTGGTCTAGGCTCCAACTAGTGAAAATAAGGTATAAGGGGAGGGACATATAGTTGAGGTAAGGTTAAGCATCACTTATTAAATTAATCTATTAATTTATATTATTGTTGATTGGAAAAACTTTATTCCTTGTTTTGTGAACTCTTTGTGAAAGGATTGCAAAAATTGCACGTATATATATAAATATGTATGTGAACTGGTTTCGAATTCTATATTGGTATAGGTTAGAATATTTAATTATTACTGAGATGTTAAATCTCATATGTTACCTCTTACTATTTTCAAGTGAACTATCTGATAGAGTTAGCTAAAACAATGTGATTATTCTCCTTGTTCGATTTGGCTAGGCATATGTGGTTGTGGTTTTTACCATTCTGAAATAATTTAAGTAGCTAGTTATTTGTAAAAATTTCTTTTGGGGTGTATCATTTGAGAAAAGATTGTGAAATTTGGTATTCAAAATAGACTATTGAACTGTAGATTGTTGTAGGCTAAGTCCAATCTATTTAATAGTTTATTTAGTTTAAACTGGAATTTGATTTAAGTTTATTGTTTTTGGACTATTTAGCTTGTTGTGGACTATTTATTAGGCTTCAAATGCCTTAAGCCTAGTGATAATTATTTTTAGGGATCCTGTTGTTTTTATTTAACAATTTTTTAAATATTTGCGAAAGTAAGGTGGGAAGTTTTGTTCTTATAAAATTATTGTGAATATTTTATCTAAATTTTGGGGTGTTACTCATCCTCTATATTTTTTTTTCATGTCAAAGACCTTGTATTAAGGCCTCTCTTGAACCATGTTCTTGACATATAAGGCTAACCACTTGATTGTAGCTCATGGATTCTTGTAAACTCCAGCACCCCTCTGATCTAAACATAATGTCTTAACCTTCATTCATGGGTTCTTTCCATCCTTTGCAACACAGATTTGAAACAGGCAGCCGTTTTGACACATGGCCTATACCCTAAAAGGCTCACTCCTTCTTACCTTTAAATGAACCCCCTCGATGATGGCATACCGATCAATAGTTGCCATGGTCTGTTCCTTATTTGCAAAGGTTGAGCCCAACATGAAAAAAAGGCCTTGAATTTGATCCATTAACTCCAGCAAGCCTTCTCAATTCCTCTAAAGGCCTAATATCATCATCCAGGTCTATTTCACAATCTAAGTCCTCATCCTTATACCCATTGTCCCCATCTTCCTCTTTATATGACACATTCTCTTCCCTATCACAAAATTCTTTGTGTTCACTTTTATATTGGTCTTCTTTAGTGGAGACCCATCATTTTCAACATTGTCATAGATTACAACTCCCTCATCATTGTTTGTTACCTCAATCCTAGCTTCAACATTATCAAGGACATTCTCCTCACCATTATCAAATAGTGCAATCTCATCCCAATTGATTGACACATTCTCCACATTCACATTAATGATATCTTCTTCAAGTACATGTTGCTTCTCTTAAGTACCATCACCCACTTCATTTTCACAACCATGTTGCTTACGTCAACTACTCCAACCCCTTTCATTATCACATACATGTTGCTTCCCTTGACTAGTTTCACCCCCTTCATTATTTTGTGCGTTACTATTTTTATCACGTATACATCACAAGCTTGAATACTTTTTGCTATTGACCCATAGCCACCATGTAAACTATCTTTCAATTCAACCTATTCTTTTAACTTCTTACTAATTTCTTCAAATATTTGTTTATAGCATCCCAATTCATACCCATTGGGCTCCCTTAACTGCTAAATCAAAGAATTTTTTTTTAAAAAAAAAACTAGTCACATGCATGCAAGAAGTGCTTCAATGTGATTTCACTATACTAATGATAAACTATAATAATGAGTAAATTTGATTCCTTTCTTGAAAAAGCAAGTTATTTACTATGACTCTACTCCTCGATTTGCCCCACAAGACTTGATTCCTCTTCTTGAAATCCTGAAGAAAACCCTTTATTATGACTTCTTCTACTCCTCAAATTGAATGGCCACAAGGTAAATTTGATATAGGGTTTGATTCGAATAGTGCATTTTCATGAATCACTTCTTTTCTTTATTTAATCCATGAAATCCATGTTACATAACCTTTGTTTTGCAACATGTAGGTCTACTTAGCAAATAAGGGATGCCATAGCTGATTCTAATGGTCAAAGCTGATAACTTAATAGTCAATGTGATTTTAATTAAACGATTGATCAACATTGGTATGTTTTTGAAAGATTAGGGGGGATATTGCTCTAAAAATAAGATTAGAATACTAGGTGCACCTAGGGTAAAAGTTTTTGGATAAATTTGCATCTTTATCCTATATATAAATAAAAATGTTAATATTTTTGAAGAAAATATATTATAAATACTAATTAAAGTAATATATAAATAAAGGGCAAGACTTATATGCTTGCTCTTATATACTTAATACACTTTCATCCAATCTTACTATATTAATAATATTAATAACAAGAATTTATTATAAAATAAATAATTTATAGTAAATACACATGTCTTAATTTAATTGAAAACAAGCACTTTAAGTATATAAGGTTAAGTATATAATTTTTTTCATAAATAAATTATATGTGAATTTTAAAATATATATTAATTTCAATTGTATTATAAATTTATTTCTATAATAAATATAAGATAAAAATATTTTTAAATATGTATTCTTGATAATTTTAAAAAGAGTGAGGCAATTATTTTTTATGGGGTGCAATTGTAATTTTAGAGAAGGGCAAGTGTAATTTAAAAAAATTGTTTGTTTGTTTTTTTTTAAGGGGCAGTTAAGTGCCTGTTTTTATGTACTGGTGTGTGTATCAATGTATCATACGAATTTAGATTATCCATAACTATTTATTTATTTATACTTATTATAAAATGTAGAAATTAACATTTGTCCCTATAATATATTCTCTTGATAAGACTATAAGAATCTATTTATTTATGATTTTTTAAAGTCAACTTTATTTCTCTCCTCTAATTCAACAAAATAAAAATGTTAAGATTCTTTTTAATTATTTTAAAAAATAAGTATGATAAAATTAGGACAAAATGAGAATGGAAAAAAAATAAAAATACAAATTTTATTTAATATATCCATAATTTTAATAAAAATTCGTTAAAAATATTATTTTATGTGAAAGAATGTTTTTAATATTATTTAATATAGAAGAGTTGATTACAAATTTATAAGTATAAGCTAATAAAAGAAATTTTATTATTTAGAGTAATTAAATTTTCTATCTGAATGATTAATCTTGGACTTACACCAAATTCTCCCTAAAATTAATTATAACCCCAATAAAACTCATTCTGGTGATTCATATATATAAATTGAAAATTAAACTCTCAATTATTTATTTAAGAGATCAACACTCCTTAATTTTATTAACGAATTTGTCTTTTGGCCAAAGCTTTTATTAACGAATTTAACTTGGCATTCCTTGCTAGCTACTCTGCTTGTTGGTTTTGCTTTCAATTTATATTTTCAAAATCGAACCAGACATTAAATCAAAAAAGTCAGCTGTTTACGGTTTACACAGTTCAACCGGGTTAGACCAATGGTCCAATCGATAATGTAATAATTAAATTAAAAAAATTATATATATATATATAAAATAATTTAAATATAAGAAATATATATGAAATTACTATTTAACTTAAAAAAATTAAATATTTTAAGTTTATTATGACTTAATAAGCCACATGATACAATATAATATCAAATGATTAAAAAAATTAGTCATTTTTTAAAAAAAATTGATAAAAATAAAAAAAAATTTGAACAGTCCGGTTTTTGAAAACCGGATCCGATTCTAGGCTTAATTTCGGTTCTCAATCCAACTGTCAGTTCAAAATGGCTCAACCCTTAAAATAATTTTTTCCTATGAACCAGACCGAAAACCAAACCAGTCGACGATCCGACCAGTTCGACCGTCCAGTCCAGTCCAGTCCGATTTTAAAAACACTGCTTTAAACTACAAGGCATGATTTGAAACCTAACAACCAACAAAAAAGAGAAAATAAAATAAAAATAAAACTAAATATTCCTTTTAAAAAAATAAACTTATCATAGAATATATAACAAAAAAATAATTAAATTTTAACACCAAAGTTTACCACCCACTTCGTGCTAAATATTATTTCAACAAACAAAAAACATGTACGAATAAAATCGTTAGATAACAATTTGCCACTTAGCCTCCACTCGCAATGTTTTTCTCTCAATTTTTAAAAACAATACAATATTATTTTTATTATTAATAAAAATTAATTTTATTTATTAGTTGATCAAAAAATCATAAAAACACTTTAAAAATTTTTTTAAAAAAAGAGAAGGACAAAATTTTTTAACCATTTCAATAATTTTTTAAATCCTTGTTTATAATTTTTAGGTCATTTTTTCTAATTTTTTTAATCATTTTCATGATTTCTTTTTTCTGCCATTTTCTGCTAATAGACAATGTCAATTTTTGTTAAGGGAAAAAATTATATTATAACATTTTTAAAATTTAAGAAAAAATATTACATAAAAAAATTTATAATTCCAGACACTTTTGAACCTATAATTTAATAACCAAACTGCCTTTTAGCCCCAGATAAAATCCTACATAGGGACAGAGCGCATTATCTGAATGTCTCGCAATTCGCAAAATTAAGCGGGAAAAACCGAGGTGCAAAATGCACAGAATCCGTCGAGGCCTATCGGAGACACAAAAAAACACGTGCAGATATATTATGCAAGTTATATTTTACAGGGTATGAGGAAGCTACCCACAGTACGCAGTTAAATTTATTAATTTATGTACACAATAACCTCCAACTATTTCAGACGAATCAATCATCTTGATAATTGATATCCACAGATTCAGGAGGATTCACAACGACAAAGAATGCCATGTAAGAATTAACTATACAGTTTGAGTTTTAAATGCAACTGTACAATCTTGGAGGCATGCAATGCAATGCTGAAGGATTGAATCAACCGTCACGCTTCCAATAGATATCTTCAAGAGCACGGTAAAGAATGGCAGCAGCCGGTGGCCTTGGCAACGAGCCAAGAAGCAAGTCTGTTGCTGTTAAAGACTGGCTGCCATAGAAACGGGAATTTTCTTGCCATCGTGTAGTCACAATACTACCTTCCAGTGAACATCCAACAAATGCACCTGCAAATAAGATCCAATATAGTAGCCGTCAATCTCTGTGTCCTTGAGGTGTTAGTCCGAAATCCTTATTCCACCAAAAGGGGAAAAAACAAGAAGAAAGAAAGAAAGGAACAGTTCAGCACTTTCACGGTTTCACCGTCTTCCCTAGCATTGTTAGCAGTTCAATGTGAAAACTATCTGCAGCGTCAGGATGGGGTGTTCTAATTACTTTTGTTCAAGATCGTTTCAATTCAGACAGATTGCCAAATAAGGTCCAATCCTGAATGAAGGGAGTATTATCATGTTTGCAGAGAGAGATTGCACGAGATCGAAACTGGAAAGTAGATACAAGTATAACCTAGGGGGGAAAAAAGAAGAAAAAGAGACAAAATATAGGAGGAAAGACCGTAGTACTCAGGCCAACTAGATTCATTTTCAAATAAAGTTTACGTCATCAATATCCTAGCATGTTTCTTAAAAGTTTCGGGTAAACATTGTAGAACAATCTAAACTTCTCAGATAAGTTGATGTAGTGTATCAGTTTAAAAATTCTCGGCACTAGTGTCCTTTTTTATTATAAAATCAGGTGAATTGCCTACTAAAATGGATGGCACTCAATTCTCTGGGCAGTGCAGCCTTGCTTAACCCTCAAGAAAACCTTCTCTCCTTTCATTCCCATGAAAGACAAATGAAAAAGTAGATAGATAGATGTCAACACTTTAGCATCTTTCTACTGATTATCATATCATCTTTCATTATCAAAATCTGAATGACCTAAATTGTGATTATTCACCATCATTCAGTACAAATATGCATCCATTGGTAGTTAAAAAGAAATTTTCAGTCATTCACTGGCCATACTTGTACATAAATTGTACATTTTCCTGCTAGACAAGGAGACTAAGTTGCAAAGTTGCATTGCATTTGCATGCTATTCCACAAAAAATATATTTATTAAATAAGCATTAACAAAAAATACATACCTTTACTGCAGCTGTACGTGTAACAAGCAGCCTGACCACCATCCCCTGCACGAAAATCAGCTTCAACTGCCCTTCCAACAGTTCCAACTGCAGCACTTGCTCCAGCTCCAAGTGAAATATGCATATTACCACTAAATGTCTTGACAGCATCCTTTGTTCTCAGAACAATTATGAAGTCCGTTAACTCTCCTCCAGCCTGTAAGAGGGGTAAAAAGTAAGTTTCAACACCTCAGAAGGCATAAACAAATGGGCATTTCTACAAGATTTGAAGCCTATATGTAGAGTGGCAAGGTTGAGGTTTAAAAATTGTTAACAAAAAAAATCAGAATCTATGAAGAGTTTTATCTATTGCTTAATCTACTACCAAATGATGCAACTTATTTATTTTTCCACTGAAGACCATCTTGCAAGAAAATGAAAACAAAATGAAGAGTGTTGAACTTTAATGTGAACTTCTTGCTGATGTAGAATGTGAAAAGAGCGGCACATGTCTCATTTCAATAAGGTGCTGACTCTTGAATTTTCAGGAGATCATATTTTTGTGATCAAGGATGCTAGCTCAAGTGCTCAACA
This sequence comes from Prosopis cineraria, assembly GCF_029017545.1. Classification (NCBI taxonomy): domain Eukaryota; kingdom Viridiplantae; phylum Streptophyta; class Magnoliopsida; order Fabales; family Fabaceae; genus Prosopis; species Prosopis cineraria. Next base: position 25,365,032 of record NW_026555334.1, read on the forward strand.
TTATCAAAGATTTAATTAGTTCACCTGAGCTCCCCATCCAACACCAAATGTGGAAATGGCAGATGGCGGAGACCATGAACCATCTTCCCTACGTGCAACCACGAGTCCTGTACCAATATTGTAGGTAACCATGACTCCCACTTTCACAACAGTGATAATTGCAAGGCCTTTTGCTTGCCTTAGAATGAAATCAGGGATTGACTTCTCTGGCTTCAAGGAACCAAGCTGCAAAAATGAATTTCATTAAACACATTGCAATTCACTCAACATAGCCCACGTAGACTTTTATCATACTGAACTATTGAAATCTTTCTTTGGACATAGACCTATTAACATCAATAGCACCACCAAAAACCTCATTTTTAAATTACAAATAATTCATTTTTGGCTTAGAATTAGCTAATTTTGCCCTTGCACCGAGGAGACTTGATAAATATCATGCCATAATTCCATCAATCCCAAAATAATCACTAGAGATAAACAGAAAATTATTAACTAAGCTGTAAAAAATGAGATGTGAATGAAAAACAAAGGTCAAACTTTAGCTTAAGGACAAAGCAATTACATATCAGTTTCTCAAACATCTTATTTGGTTTTTTTCAAAAGTCTTACCCTTAGGCAGGTCACAAGTTTTAAGTCAAACCTATTTGCTGAGTGTGATCTTAGCAACAACATACTTAAAAGAAACACCGGCTCCTAGGCCTAGCAAACCAACAGGATGATTTTTGAGGCTTTTCAAGGCCAGATATCACCATCAAAGCAAGTTTGTAAGAAACACAACCCCATAATAATTGATATGAAAGGTTTTCTACAGGGACTTTAGACAAGAACTCTCAAATCTGGATTTTACCTGATTATAAGCCTTGATAGTGTTAGTTGCTTTATAAATTTCATATTCCATGGACTGTCCCCAAGGAAAATTCAGCCAAGATCTCAAAGTGCTGAGATCTGTCAGATCCTGAGTTGGCACTTGAGTTGCATTACTAACCTGGTCCATTAAATATGGCTGTACAGACTCAAGCCGTACACAACAGACATCACAGACTCTTTGGGGATCAGAGACTCGAAACTTGATTGGTAACAAGCTTCGTCCTTTGGAGCATTCACCACAAAATATTCCTCCACAAAACCGGCAATGATGCCGTGAACACATGATAGGATGAAACCGCACACCACAAAGCATACAAGAAGAAGAAGAGCTATCAGGCAACCATTTTGGAGGCTCCGTTTCAAGCAATTCCTTCAAATTACTAAAGTTGGCCTCTGTGAGAGTTTGAGCCATCTCCTTCCAAGCTTGTTCAAGTACAAGGTTTGATATCCATGAAAAGTTGCATTTCTGAATATCTCCTGAAGCCAAAGAAGTCACTTTTCCACGGGCCACAAGCAGCATTTCTACTATTACATCCCACATGGTCAATTCCTTTTCTTCTCCAAGGTATTGATTCCATCCCAAGTCACCCTCTGGAAAATAGCCGCCATTTGAGTGAAAACCTCTAGCCCGCTCCTCATGTTCACCTTCCAACATAGGTGGAACCGAAACTGGTATCCAAACCCCAGTATCTTCATACAGCGGAGAATCATAATAGAAATATTTTCCTCTCCTCTGAAGGTTACCTGATTTTTCCAGGTTTTCTTTATTTTTTCCCAATGTCTCTCCGGACAACGCAGGATAGAACGAGGAAGTATTTGTACTATGCCTTTCAAGGTCAGCAGTGGAGAAAGAACCATGATGATCGTTATCCTTGATAACATGGTCTCGCAGATTACCGACCTGCTCATCACCCTATCAATAGTATCAATATATTAGCATCCAGTCTTAAAATGACAACACATCATTGATTACCAAATTGTATAGTATTTCATTTAGATGATTTCAATTAATCTATCTATATATTCTTATTTTCCTTTCAGTTTCATATTTTCATGCGACGTCCTCATCCTAAATAGAAATATTGTCAAAGACTTCAGAAATTCACAGCTAAATTCCATGAGCACAAATTCATAAACACTGAAGCGACGCGAAAGACAAGAAAGCAAAGAAGTTTTCGGTCCAACCAACAGAAACAGAGACATGGATGAGAGTACGGGGAGGAAACATACAGTAGGAGAAGTGGGCATCCGGTCGCCAAAGGAGAAATCAGAAACCCTTGTGTATAAGCCTTCTGAAACTTCAATTTGATCCTTAGATTTCCAATTGCCCTCCATCGTCATAAAATCTATTAAGCACCAGATAGGGCAAACGATATCTACAGATGTGATCCGTCAAACGATAATAATGAATTTTCAGACATCTATTTGGCTGAAAAAATAATCAGTCGAGCCCAAAAGATCGAACTTTTAACAATAAACACGAAAAGGGTGCGAGATAAAATTCGACTTGGAGTTTCGATAGCGTATTGCAGCTTTCGGCTCCTCCAGTGTTTACGTCTTCCTTGCGTATGGACCCTGGACTTGTAATCTCGCTGGGCTCAATTTTTATTATCGTTAATTAATATTTAATACTTTTCATTGTTTTTTGTTGATATAATTAACCTTATCATCTCCAGGCCAAAAAAAAAATAATAATAAACAAACAAACAAACTAGAAAGGATTAAAAAGGAATGAACAGTTAAACAAAAATAGCATCAGTTGGTCAAAAAACAAAACAAAACAAAAATAGCATCAAGATCAAGAAAGGTAAAAATGACAAGAATAATTTACATACGATTTCATTTTAATTATTTTCTGGTTCCACAATTTATACTAAACGATTTTACTAATTGTACTTGAACCATACTTATTCAAAATTTGTTGCATTCTGGCCAAAAAAGAAAAGGTCGGTCGTATAACAAAATTGAAAGTATATGACATAAACCTTAAGTACATCTATCAAACTAATTTTTGTTAGGGAGAATGACAATTAAGAACCTGCTAAGAATATTAATTTCAATTACGGATCGTAAAATTTTAAAATCAGAGTTAAGGACCATGGTCCTTAATTGTGATAAAAAAATATAATTTGTGAGGTGGGATTCACTAACGCGATTTGGGAATTCACTAACCCAACTTGAGAAAATTACTAACGTATATTGTGAAAACATGAAACCCCACTTGAAAATGGAATGTTTAATAAAAAGCGCTACTTGAGAATTCACTAACTAGACTTAAAAAAATTTCTAACATATATTGTGAAAAAATGAAACCCCACTTGAAAATCATTAATAAAAAGTGACTTATCTAAATTAGTGTTTTTTATTAAATAATCGATTCCCGAGTAAAGTTTCATGTTTTCACAATATATGTTAGAAATTTTTTCAAGTCGAGTTAGTGAATTCTCAAGTGGCGCTTTTGTTAAATATTCAATTTCCAAGTGGGGTTTCATGTTTTCACAATATACGTTACAAATTTTCTCAAGTTGGGTTAGTGAATTCTTAAATGGCAATAATGAATCTCACCCCACAAATTATATTTTTTTAATCACAATTAAGGACCATGGTCCTTAATTGAAATTTCAAAATTTTACGGTTCGTAATTGAGATTAATGTTCTTAGCAGGTCCTTAATTGTTATTCTCCCTTTTTGTTAAGTATTAGTATAAATTTTAGTTTGTAAAAATTAAATAAATTTTTGAAAGAATGACAGTTAAGTTCCAAAATACTGAATTAATATCATTTAAGTCCTCGATAATTTTTTAAAAAAATAAATTGAAAATATCGATTCAAAAGTTTTAATTGCAAATAAATATTTAAATATTAAATATAATATTTAAGTTATAACAAAAAATTTTGTTTGTAACTATTTGGATTAATATTTATAATTCATTTTGTAGAAAATTTTATTGAGGACCTAACTATCATTAATTCATTTCTTTGGGACCTAACTATTAATCTCCCTAAATTTTTCTCTATTTCTTCATGAAGTATGGGCTTAATTGTAATCTCCTCCCTTATTATTCTCTGATTAACTCTAAATCTCAATTAATTAAAAGATTGGTTAAGATAAAAGACACATTACCAAGTTCACATTTGGATTAGAATGAGAGGATCCCACATTTTCAATGTTAAAACCATTTCAAAAGGTTTTGCAATTGACAATTAAAGTATAAACATTATGAGGAAGCAAGGGATCATTTAAAGAATCATTCCATGTGCTTATAAATCAAAAAACACAAGTTTTTTGCAAAATTTAAGGTGTGCACCAGACTCGTTAAACATGCACTGCGGCTTGTGAGCCACCATGCCATACACCGCAGCTCGTAATACAATGCATCGCAGTGCATTGCACATTTCATGATAGTAAAATTTTGATGTCAATTTAATAGCTTTCAAGGCAACTTCTAACATGCCCTAATTCTCCATCCGACGTTCGATTGACTCAAACTAAGTGATTATGGAAAGCTTTTTTTGAGCTCTAGCTAATGGGTTTAGTTTCATCTTCAAATTATTCTTCATTCAAAAGTTGGACACTCTTTTCAAAATTCTCACTTTTCCATCACTTTTAGCAAAATGAAGTGTTCAAAACACAGACCACAAGCCAAAAGCCTTAGACACCATTCCAACAACATATAATATACTAAAGCTAACCTATGCAATGCACCACAACACACATAGCACTTATAATTCACATTTTCAATGCTAAACTTTTTACTTATAAATCACATTTTCAATGCTCACCCTTAATCTTAAAAATAAAAAGGAGAGTTAAAATCTCACTTTTCACCCAATAATTCACAAAAATCACAAGTTATAATCATTTCTTACTCACATTAGTATTTTAGCTCTACTCTAAAATTGACAAAACACATGCATACACCTTGAGGCCCACAATATACTTAACAATTCACAAAATACATTATGCTAGTAAGCTCTAACATGGATTAGTCCTAGTTGGCAATATTAATCATCATATACACATACTAACTCAAAAGATAAAAGAGGCCTACTAATAGCATGTCAAATCCTATGTCTTTGATCGTTTTCCTCTGTTTTGTCCTCTTGAGCTATTTCCTAAAATATTAAAGATAGTGGGGTGAGAACAACTATTCAGTAACTAAGGTTCAACTAACTCATATTAATGCATGTCAATTAATTTAAATGCAAGTGGCAAATTACAATACAATTCTAAATCACATATCATTCTCAAAAACATAAAATCCACATTTTCATGCATAATTGCACATACTTAAGAGACCATGATTAATAAACACAATTTTATACAAGAAAAGAACTAATCACATGATCTATTTACTTAGTTCATAAGGAATTAGGTTAAACTCACGATTATCAACATTAGGATCATAATACATATAACCATGTGCCCTTTTTCACTATATGCATGATCGCACCTCTCTTATACCCTCTTTATTCTTCTGACACAAAAACATGGGTTATATACATATTAGGTTTGTTTATACATTGAGACTACCCCTGGCTAAAACACTTATGAAAGGTTACCAAGCCAAAGCTTTCCATCTTACTTATGGGTCATGATTTCCCCCATTTTCTCATACTATGGGGTGCCATTCTCCTTAGAATAGTTTTCTCATTGAACAAGTGGATAACTAACTAGATTCAAGTCCCTCGTTAAACTTGTGGGACAGTCTCTCATTGAACAATTGGGACAAAGTACAAAATAAATTCAGGCTATTTATCGAGCTTTGATAGAAGCCTTACCATATGGATTTAAATCTTTGATCCTCTTCCTAGATGAAATCCCATCTCTTATGATCATGCGATGCATATATATGCACCAACTCATAGCATGCAATTAATTACTACTTAAGCATGTTTAGTTATCTCATTGTATTCTCATTACACATAATCACAATTAGTCATTGAACTTCATATTATGTATGGTCATTGAACTTTCTAAATCACATAATTATTGAACTCCACTTACAATAAATCATTGAACTTTTTATAACACACCCATTCATTGAACTTCACATCAATCACATTCATTGAACTTTCCAACACACAATTTCATCGTGCATTTTCCTTTTCAATTTATTGAACTCCTTCTATCACACATTCATTGAACTCTACTTAGCACATAATCATTGAACTTTATGAAATTATATAACAAGAAATCCATTAATCATGTTTCAAAGGATTTTGCATATAATATATCATTGAACCTTTGCAAAAATCATCATAATGGATTTTCAAGAAATTTTATGCCACACCTACATTTCATTCCAATTCATATAATTCAATTATCAAATGCCAAATCATAAACTAATTAACACATAAGAACATGAGAAAGAATTATCCCGGTTACTTCAAACCTTTGAGAGGGCAAAGATTTTACCCCTCAATTACTCACTCCCAAAACTTTCAAAAAGCTTGAATGGTGCGGATATAGATACTCTACAATTAATCACAATACAATTCATTAATATCCAATTTGTAGGTGATTCCACTATCAATCCACACATTTCTTCACTTATAAGATTCATTTTTTACTTATATGACAATACCTATAAGGTTTTTTAGCTTCCTCTAACTCATATTAATATCATTGAACTCTTTATTGACCATTAATGAAACCACATTGTCCAAACCATCATATTTATGGTGAAAATTTGAATATTAAATGCTTCCCAGTCATCAACCATCATAAAACCATAAATGTTGGGTTTAATAATTCAAACAACTCCTATTAACTCTATTTAAATTAATGGGTTTGGACTCATAGCCTACATGGATTGAAAATTATCTTTTTCAATCAAATCCTAACTTCAACATTAAAAAAATGGAAGAAGTAGGTAGATTTAAGCTTGGGAATCTTACCTCTATTGTTTAGAGGCTTCAAAACACTCCAAAACTTTGAACCTCCTAAGCCTTAGCATAGCTCTTTAGTTGCTCCTTTGTTTTCTCTTTGTTTCCTCTCCTTTTTCTACTGCATTTCACAATTTTATTTTTGTAAGATTAGCCCTCCACCTTGGCGTATGGCACAAAGAAGTCTTTCCCTAGGCGAGTCAACCCACATGTACCGCGGTGGCTCATCCACATGTCAAGGCGCGTGGCATAGAACCTTACCCTTCTGATTTCCTTCCTCTTTTCACATCTAAGTGACCCAACTTCACTTCAGACCCATGTTTAGGATTGAAAATACAACTAAATATACCCGTTAGACCTCTATGGCCACACACCTTAATAATAAACTTGATTAATCTAATCATCCTAATTAATCCAATTTAAAATTTTGAGGATGTCACATTAATCATAAACAAAAAATTTTAAAGCATAAACAGAGGAAATAAATTTTATAATATGTTACTCCCTTTATTAAAAAATTTAAAGTATTTTTAACTAAATTTCACCCCCAATCAAGTAGTTACTTGTCTTAAAACTAATCCTATCTTTTCATATTTATCCCTGCATTTCACCCTAAATAGTATAAAATAGTTTATTCAATAGGGGCAATTTTAAAAAAAAAAGGTAATGATTACACTTTAAAAGATTAAAAATATCTTATATTTTTTAATATCCAATCCTTGAAAAAATGTCTTGCATTCTTGAATGGAGGGAGTAAGATTTAGTGTGTATTTGATTTTCAGTTTGCCAAAAATCCATTTGTTGAAAGTTTATTTGACAAAAGTAAGTTCATTGAAAGTCAGTTATTGTAATGAAATTTATGTTTGAATATTTTTTTAAAAGTCAGTTTAGTAAACTGAAAGTTATTTGAATTATATATATATATATATTGGAATATACTTTTGAATATACAATTATTAAAAAAGGACATTGATTTGTGATGATTTGTAATTTTTTTATATAAATGTAATATATTAGAAATGTTTAAAAATGTGGTAAAAATTTTGGATAACATAAAATTTAATATGTTGAATAATTATAAAAAATATAAAGTTTGATATGTTGGAAATTGTATAATAAATAGCTCAACAATCATTAATATTAAAAATTAACATGATTGGTTGTTCTATTTATAATGTATAATCTGGTCTTAATTGAATCGTGAACTCTATTCATCTTTTTATTAAAAGTCACACTTAAAATATTAATAGTAAAATAAAAATAATTGTACAAAAATAGTCCCAAGAGTAAAAAAAAATATAAAGAATTTTTTTGTGACAAAAATATAAAGAAAGATTAAAAATAGAAGAGTTATTAAAAATTTTGGGGTAACATAGTAATATAAAAAATCAAAGAGATCCTTATCCAAAAAAATCAAAGGGATCACATTGCAAAAGCTTTTCTCTATAACTTTAACCAAATCCACATTCAATAACATTCAAAAAGTACTTTTAAAAAGTTAGTTTGAAGTGAAATGCGATACCCAAACAACATCTTATTTTTAAAAATAAGAAAGCACTTTATGAAAGTGGGATGTGGGTTGCCAAAATAGAGCCTTAGTACCATGTAACTCTTTCTAAACTTTACAATAGTGTAGTATAAATACTCCTATTTTTTAATTGAATATTTCCTCAATTTGCATTATAAAAGAGAAGCTAATGTGTATTTTTTATCATCTAATTTTAGATTAGATTTTTTGTTTTAGTAAAAAAGATGGATAAAGCTCTGTATTCAACTAACTCACAGAATATCTCTAGTGGTATGAGCACCCACTAAGTCATTATATAGCAAATGAAAAACCCCTCAAGAGGATCAGACAAATAAACAAGATCAAACTTGTGAGTAAAACTATGGTTAGCTAACCAATCTGCATAAAAGTTACCTTCCCGCAATGTATTAACAATCTCTACTTGCCAATTTAACCTCAGCAAATCACCAATCATATGTAGCAATCTACATGAATTCAACTTTGTAGCTACTTCCTTTTAATTTATTGAATAACACTGGTTGAATCACCTTTTCTTCCTAGTACATCATAGACCCTAGTACATCGTAGACCCTAGTATACACCCTATAGTTCAGCCAAATAAGCAGAACAGGAACCCAACCTCTTTACTTGACTACCCAACCATTCTCCATTAAACTTCCTAAAGAGACCCCTACAACCAACTAAAAAAGCATCACCTTAAAAGCTCCATGAAAATCTAGTTTCTCCTAACCTTTCATAGGAGGCTTCCACTTTACCTTAACTCTTTGCTTCCTAACTTCCATGCTCACAGAAAGACCTTATAATAGAGACAATCTTCTACACATAATTTATAATAACCCTCTTAGGATTTTGAACCATCACATATCCTTCCTCAAATAGAACTTTATTCCACTAATGCCACAACAACCAATAAGTGACAGCAAAAATCCTTCCCCACTTATCTCCACCCTTTAAGTTATTAATAAACCAATTATTCTTACGTAAAGTAAAAAAAATGTATCACATCCTCATCCTCACTGTTGCATTTACAATAGATCGAGGAACAGCCCAAAATTATGTGTCTCCTAACTAAAGTTAAAAGCCTCTCGAGCATAGCAATACTTGCACACACCTTGGACCCTTCCATTTCCATATGCACCTTTAAACCTCCTCAGAATTTACATTAACCTGAACATTAAGAACCTGAAACATATCCAAAACAAAATAAGTATCTAAATTTGAAAATTTCCACTTATCCCATCATGCCCTGCATTTCCTTGAGGTATCGGTGTAGCTCTCAACCTTAATAAATCTTCTCGATATAAATAATCCTTCAAAAAACACACTCTTATTCTCCTCTTTCATTTACTAGATATTTCATACTACAATTAATTAGCCTCCCCTCCGGTTGTCTAAAGCATTTATTCATATACATACATCATCACCAACCCATACATCCTTCCAAAACTTGACCCGAATCCCATCCTTAACCTCCCAAGCCACACAATTTGAAATCTTAAGCCATAACCAAGCCATAACTTTCCAAAGAGTAGAATCAAAATTCTTAACAGAACAATAATCAATAGGGCTATCACCCCTTCTATACTTATCCCTAGAACTTTTGAACACAAACTTTAAGGTTTTGCTATAATATTCTAGCCAATTCAGCAAGTAAAGCCCCATTCATCAATTCCATGTCCTTTAACCTATAACTTCCATTCTCCTTAAGAAGGCATAAAGTCTCCCAACTAACAACATGCATATGTCTCTTCTCTTCACTGGTACCCTCAATGAAATCCTTTTACAAACCTTGCAATAGTGTTATAAATCCCCTTTGGCATCACAAAAGAAGATGCTTGCACAAGAATTAGGCAACTAGCAAGAGACAAATATTGCCTTTTCCACCTATTCAACTTATTCTATACCTTGTTCACCTAATACTAAAATTTATCACGAGTCGTCCTTCCATTCACAATAAAATCCCCCAAATATCTCCCAATCTCCTTATTCTTGCTAAATCCACAAACATCACATATCTCTTTTTGATGTAACCGAGATACATTCTTAGAGAAAAAACAAAATTTTTTTGCTTATTAACTTTCTGACCTAACATTTCCCCAAACAGATCAAGAACCTTCATAACATTACACATTTGCTCCACATTTGCTTCACAAACAAACAACAAATCATTAGCAAAAAGAAGATGAGATATTTGCACCCCTCTCCTTCCAACCTTTAAAGGCTTCCACTCATTCAAGTTAACAGAGTCAGAAATCATGTGGGACAACTTTTCCATCCTAAGAACAAGCAAATAAGGGGATAGGGGATCCCTTTGCCTAACACCTCAAGAAGGTGAAAAATCTTCCCTCCTAACACCATTCCATAATTTTACATTAGGTTTTAGTTGGGCTTCTTAATTTTATAAAGCATCTGTTCAATCCTATAATTTCAAATGATTTTTTTCTCAAATCATTATTATTTTAAAAAATTAAACTTAATACATTAACATTTAAGTATGTTTTTATCAATATTAAAAGTTAAATGTAAGACTTTTTTAGGGATGAAACTAACATATTGGAGTTAAAAAATTAAAGGAATACTTTATAAATTTAAAAAATTAAAATGGAAACTTGTGTAAAATTAAATGACTAAAAGTGCACTTAACATAAAAGAAACTATCATATATTTTCTGTTTTTTATTATAAGAAAAACTGCAAAATTGAAGAAGTATTTATTATTTTTTTCAAGGTTTTCTTTAGAAAATAAAATTTATTTTCACAAGATAAACTTTGTTTTATTAATATTAAGGACATTTAAATCCAAATTCTAAAATTTTAACATAATTATTAGTATTGACAATTTTTTAAATTGTATAAGTTGGTTAAAATTTGTTTATTATATATATATATATATTATTTTAAAATGAGAGTGTACATCCAAAATGAAACCAGTAATTATATATATTAATGAATATTGATTAATTATTTTTAAAATTGTCAACCTTCTAATTTCTAGGAGTGCATATATAATTATAAAAGAGGTTACTTTTATTTTTTTTTATTTATGACTTTTAATTTATTATTTACAAATAAAGTTAATAATCTAACTATACTATGATGTAAAAGATGATTATATAAGGGTTAAACGATAAAAATGTCTTGAAACTTTTTTGTACGAAGCGTCTAGTATCTTAAACTTTTGGTTGGGGCAATATTATCCCACATTAATGTTGACTGTTAAATATTATTGTTTGACTAATAGTGTTGACATGGCCTCTCTTTTCTTTGTTTTACTTCTCTTTCTCTTTCTCTCTCTCTCTCTCTCCCCTGTATTAATGCCCATAAGTTCACTCCTTCCCTTTCTTCTCTAAACCTAATTGTCGCCCTAATGTCAATCTGCAAGTCCTTTTATTTTTTATAGAGCAATCAACTATCTCCTAGCACTGAGGACCACCCTTTCACAACCAGGGAGGATGATACCATCATTAGAGCACACACTAGGTTCGGCAACAAGTAGGCCACAATTGCTTGCTTGCTCCATGACTGTTCGACAATGGCATCAAAAACTACTAAAATTCCACTTTTAAGAGGAAATGCTCTGCCATCTCAAAGATCATATTTAATTAAGTAGTTTAAATTAAATAAACATTTTAGAGAGAGAGAAGTCCATGGACTCTAGCTTAATGATGCTCGACCAATGACATTTTCGAAAAATAGAGAGTAAGACACTGAGTAAAATTCAACATTAGCACTAATACACACAAAGTCTTGTCTCAGAATGAAAACTATAACCATTTACAAGCGCATATACACACAAGCACCCACGCACTTACCCGAATTAAACAAACAATAGAAAATTAGACAACCTAAACACCATTGCCATACAATCTCTTGCCATTTATAATCTTAAGATTAATAATCAAATATTAACTAGAAAATATCATGAAAATCAAACCCAGCCACCTATTTCCTAAGTATGTCATAATTTTTTTTTGAAAATTAAGAGAAAGTGCAAATCTAGATTGTAAATAGACTAAGCTCTTCGAAATATGATTTTGGAAAATCCATCTACCAAACCTTGATTTAATCAAATGAAAACTTGAATTTGACAAAACAAACCTAACTCAAGAAAATTTCATACTCATTCAGACAAAAGCTTGAGGAGCCTCATTCAAGGCTAATCACCATTGAGAACAACAATTTTAGCAAGAACCAACGATCTTTGTTATGGTTCTTCGGAGAACCAATCACTCTTTGGTATGGTTCCTATGATTACAACAAGAATTGAAAAGACATCCTTCATTAATCCCAATTAACCGCCCAACTAATAATCCTTAACTGCGAAGATCAACCATCACTTTAAAGTTCATAATAATAAAAACAAAGTACAACCATGAATCTAAGATCCCAAAAATACTCAAAATGATCAAGCAAATAATATTTTTCAAAAATTAGAATATCTCTATCACACAGGAGCATGGAAAAGAAAGAAAGTATTGAGACGAATAGATAAAAGGCTAAAATATCATTTCAAGAAAACTAAACTAATTTTCCATAGCTAGAAGTATCCTCATTGTAGCCAACTTTATGTTGACACACTCATTGTGGCTAACATCACCTTCATCATAGCCTGTGGCACAGTACCGACCTTACTATGACTAACATTCACATGCATACTCACCGCGGCCAAGCATGTTTTCCGCTGTAATGAACCCTATATTTTCAACATAGCAATGATAACAACAAATTCAACTACTAAAATACCTTCTAATCATGCAGAACTCTAAATAAGAAGATCCAAGTACTCAAACACCAAAAATATAACAGTTTAACACTAATCCTAGTCATATTACATCTCGATACCCAAGAAGGATCCTAGAAACACATAATTCCTAGCCAATATTTATGCTTCAAGCACCTCACAAGTGTCTCCCCTCACAACATTCCCAATCCCAACATATATTAAGTAAAACACGCATAATGCTCATAACCTAATCGATAATTAAGCCAAATCAGATAGTATATCCTAATTCATTTCAAATTTGCATTTAACCCTTGTTTTAAAACTTAAGGCCATAATCAAAAATGCCCAAATTAAATATTTAGGGCTCACATGCAAATGAATGATAGTCATTAAGTATAATGATCTAAGGCTGGCAAAATAAAGTTCATATTAGATAAACTTTAAGAATTAAAGACTATACAAGTAAGATCTCTAGTGCTTGGCCTATGAGATTTCCCTTTTCCCTTAGATTATCTTCTCCTGGAAAATATTAAGTAATAGGAGTGAGATTAAATAATCTCAGTAACTAAGAAACTTAATAAAAGCATATTAAAGTGTGGCAATTGCATAAACAAGACTTTAATAGCATATAATTCAATTCATTACATGATCATAATTTCTCATATATGAATGCTTTAAGATTAATGCAATCTCCTTATATCTCTCCCTATATCATATGATTGAATTATAAGCTATTAGCTCATATAGGTTTAGTCTGTGTGATTGAACTAACTCTACTCTTTAATTATGAGTGATCACCCAACTAAATTCTTCCATACTTACTCTTGGGCCATGAGTTCTCCTTATTCAAATTTCAAGGTGTCATATATTACCTAACCCATACTGTCCATTCAAAAATTAGTGATACTAAGCATTATGCCTAACCCATGTCATACCCATAGGCTATTGGCAATATTAAGTACATAAGTAATTATAAATTCTAACCACTGTGCACAAACTCATTGGAGGTTACACCACATGAATTTTCTATACTAGTCTTTGACTAATCTAGAGTGAACTCCTACCTATCATGCTTATGCTCCTTCAATAACTCCCAAGCAATCTACTCATGCATATCTCAAAAGCTAGTAAGTACATTGGAACATTCTAGAGAATTTAACCCTAAATTAACTAAGTAAAAGAGGGTAATTAAGTAAATTTATGTGGTGTGTAGTTACATAGAGCTAACAAGTATTTTTTTATTGTGATTTCAATCTTAGATTGGGTCTGGAGCAAGGTTGGGCTACCTAAACATTAAAAAGTAAAAAATAAAGAGAAATGACTCTGTACCACATGTCAAGGTACATGCACAAGATGTTGCAGCTCTTGAGCCATCAAAACGCAAGAATTCGCTCTTCTATACCACATGTCATAGTGCATGGTGCATGGTCACAAATTCTGCAAAAATAGGCCTATGTCAGATGTGAAGAACAAAGAGAAAATAAATAAGAAATGAAAGAGAACAAAAAGGCTACGTTAGGGCTTGCAAAAATGAAGGGTTATGAGTAATTTTAAGCCACCAAACATCAAGGTAAGGTTTCTAATCTCTTTCCCTCTCTTCCTCTTCCATTTTTCTTGAATTTAAAAGTTAGGGTTTAATTAAGAAGGATAATTTTCGGTCCATGGAGGCTATGAGTCCGAACCTATTGACTTAAATAGAATTAATGAGAGTTGTTTAGTTATATAAACTTAGCATTTATAGCTCCATGTGTATTTGATAGTTAGGAGCCATAATCAAAATTCCACCATTAATGAGGTAGTTAGAGCAATCTAGCTCTATTAATGGTTATTTAGGAATTCAATGAAAGTAAAGGGAGTTAGAGGAAGTTAATAAACCCTATGGATACCTTTGTATATGAGGAGATTGAATTGTAAGAATGTTGAAGTATTGAACTAAATGTTGGAAATTACCCTAAAGAGGTTATTGATAATTTTTGTGAAAATTGTAGAATAATCAAGATTTGGCACCATTCAAGCTTCGTGAATGCTTTAGGAGTGTGTAATTAAAAGATAAATCTTTAACTTCTCCAAGGTTTAAAGTAACTGAGGAAAAATCTTTCTTATGCCTTGTGTATTAGTTAATTTCTTGAATTATATACTATAATTTTAATCATGTGAAATTATTCAAATGCAAGTGCAATAACCCAAGGATTTAAAAATAATAATAATAAATGATAAATTAATTAAATATATGTTATTATGTTTTAACTGTAGTTATAGTAATTTTATGACAATTATGACAAGGAGTATTGGTGTAGTAGAAGCTATGCAAATAATACACCCTTTTAGGTCCTAAGTTCAAATCTAAGTTTGGCCCAAGGAGTTTTATGTAATTTTATTACTTCATGAAATTACCAATCTGCCTTTATCTCTATCAAATTGTTTTCCCTCTCCTTTTCTTGTATTCTTCAAACATTTGAGAAGCAAAAAGAGTTAGATAGTTGTGTAATAAACCCTTACCTATCTCCCATCAATTTTTTCTTTCTCCCTCTCAATCATTAGTCACCCATCGTCTATGTGAGTCAGCATCGCCAGTGTGCCTGCCACCATTTCATTCATCGCAGCTATGAGTTTTTCCCTATTTCATCGCCATTCCTTCGCCTTTGTCATTGTCTCAAGTATGTCCAGCCCTTCTTCTCTTCTTGTTGTTATTTCGTGTGTGTGTAATTGCTTGGGCAAGCTAAAATTCTTTCTTCCTTTTGCTTATTTGGTCAGCTACCGATCAGCTCATCTCTTTTCTATGCTCACTCCCAATCTTCATTTCCTTCCCTGTATAGACATAATATTCTCTTCCTCCTCCTTGTTTGTATGTTGTTGGTTCATTTGAGGTGACAATTGCTATGCATGTAAGTGGAAGAAGTGATGGGGTAAAATTGAAAATTTTTCTCTTAATTCTACCGTTGCCACTATTGTGCTGTATAGGAAGGAAATTCAAAATTTAGTTGAAAATTTAACTTAAAGCTTGATAATGGTATATGTATGAGTTATAATTTTTGAGTTAAATTAGAATTATTTAGATTGGTTGATGTTGAAGTATTTATTTAGATGAAATTAAAAGAGAATAGCTTGGATATAAAACTTGAATATTGGTGCCTATAAGATGTTATTGAAAGGTTGATTAGAAGAAGTTGCAAAGGAGGTTTTACTTTGAAAGTAATATGTGATTATTTAAATTCTTGGAAATTAATTTCATAAATTGAATTTGACATCTAGTGGGAATTGGTGTTGTGAAGTATAATAATTATATTGGTAACTATCAAGGAAAATGATTTAAGAAGTAAGGAGTTTAATTGATTTATTTGAAAATTTATGTAAATTAGTGTTTGTAAAAATGTTTAAAAAGGAAATTATACTCTAATAATTTAATTTGTTGGGTTAAAAATGATATGAGAAATGTAGAGACTTAAATGATGATGAAGGATAAACTTTGAATTATTTAAGTTGATTGTGATTCTACTATTGGAGTAAGAGAGTTTGTTTATCTGATAGCAAATTTATTAAAATCCTATCATGTTTGATAGGGTCATTAGAAGAAAAGAAAACTTGATTACAGTTGTAAAAAGAAGGAATTTTGGAACTAGGTGATATATCAGGTAAGTAAATAACATTCTCTATAAGTTAAAGATGATGATGGTTTTTTTTTAGTTTAAATGGATAAATAGAACTTTCCTAAATTTAATTTTTATGTTTTTATATATTATGGAGCCTTAAAATGTTTGCGTTGAAGTGTGTATAATTGGCATATATTTTAATTTGATTATTTTGTTTTCCAAAATACATTATTCATGCATGGATTGGACAATCTACTAATGAAAAGATTAAGTATGTGTTATAAATTTGCGAACAATTTGAACTACAAGTATATTTTCCTTCCATGCATACTAAAAATGTTTTATAAGACTGCATACAGAATGCTGCTTGTTAACAATAGTTTTGTTAGCCCTTGGTACACCATGACACACCTAGCAAGCAGGGTATATAAGAGATGTTAGCCCTATGTGTTAGCCAATACACATGGAATAAAGGATGTAATTTTGTAGATTTAATCCACACCTGTTATTCGTGAGCTTTATGCTTGCATCTGTTTTTTATAGTTTCTAGCCACGCTGGATGTTACTTACCCTTGTGGATTGTGTGTCTACACCTATTATTTGTTTTGTTTAGGTCCTAACAAAAAACTAGTTTTCCAAGTGGTTTTGCTCTTAAGAATTGTATTTTTATGATTTGCTTTATATAAAAGATATATTTTTAATTTGTTGATTATGATTCCCTATCTCCTCTTTTCTATTTTATTACCTGATTATCATTATTTATTTACTTATTTATTATTTGGGGATGTTATTTATTGAAAAAAATTGATATTCAAATAGTGAAAGTGGACCTGCTCTTCAATATATCTTGTGAGAGTCCTTGAGATGAAAAATATGTTGTTGCTTCAATTACATTGTAGATTAATATAAATATTTAAACATTATGTCTTTTAGTTCTAGAATTGTTCCACGAATCATATAGTAGGACCTTTAGTTAAATTATTTTGAGTTGTTTATGTGTATACTATTTCAAAGCAAAACTCCAATTGTAGCTTGGATGTTCTCTTTGGTAGGTTGTAAAAATTTTGAAAGTCCAACTTATAGTGGACACTTTGCCAAAAATTCTATAACTAGCTAAATATTTTGTAATTATTAACAATTACTTAATATAAATGATGATCGTATGATAAAATTATAATTAATATGATAGAGGTATTAAGGGTTTAGGCTTATGGAATATGAGTTTTCTTATATTCCAGCCGATCACACTTTAAAAGTTTGAAGTGTGACAGCAAGTGTGACTTAAAATGTTGAAAATCAACGATTATCAATTGTGAGACTATGGAAACGATTATGATAATTTTGTGAAGTTCAATAATTGTGATAATTTTATGGAGCTCAATGATTGTGATAGTTTTATAGTTCAATGATTGTGAAAATGTGGAGTTAAATGATTGTGAAATTGTGGACTTTAATGATTGTAAAATGTGGAGTTCGATGATTGTGTAAATGTGGGGTACTATGATTGTAAAAATGTGGAGTTTAATGATTGGTTGTTACGTGTTTATGTGATAATCGTGTGTGATATGAGTTTAATGATAACATTAAGCATGCTTGTAATTAAGTATTTTGTATGCTAGAGAATATTGCAAATTATGCAATGCATGATCATGAGAGGTGAGAATTCACCTAGGAAAAGGAGTAGTGAGTTAAAATTTATGTGGTGAGGCTACCATTAGAGCTTGATGGTTTGCCCAGACTTACTTATATCTACTATCCTACTTGTTTGATGAAAGACTTGAACCCAATTAGTTTTTCACTTGTTCGATGAGAAAACTAGTTTAGGGAGAATGACGCCACACAGTGTGAGATTTGAAGAAAACTATGATCCACAAGTAAGTTAGGCAACCTTGGCTAGTAGCCCTTTACTTGTGAATGGCTAGGGTAGTCTCATATCATAGACGATCCTAGCAAGTTATAGCTCATAGTTTTATCTCAAAGGCATATGAAGGATATAAGGGAGGTGTGATCATACATACTATAAAAAAGGAGCATGGTTATTTGTATTATGTCCCTTAGATTGAGAACATGTGATATTAGTAATGATTAATGTTATAAATTATGAAAAAAATGCAATTTGTAAATTATGAATATGGTTATTGTAATGTCCTAGAAAATTTAGCCCAATTGATTAAACTTAAATAGAGTAATTGAGTGAATTAATGTGGTGTGTGGTTAGAGAGGTCTAATAAGTGTATTTAGTTGTGATTTTAACCTTAAGTATGGGTTCGGACTAAAGTCGTGTCACCTAAGTATCAAAAGGTGAGAAAAGCTTAAATGAGAGCCTCTATGCCACACGCCACAACGTGTAGCACGTTCGCCACGACGCACAGAGGGCAAGAAATGAGGGATGGCCCCTCTGTGCATGGCCAATTTTTCTAATAAAAAATACAAGAACCAAATAAATTTTAGAAGAGATAAAGGAGGAGGAAACAAAAGGCACATCATTTTATATGCTAGGGTTTGAGATTGTGGACTATTAGAGCAATTCTAAGCTATCTTACACTTAAGGTAATACTTCTAAACCCTTTCTTCCTGTTCTTTTCCATTTTAATGAGGATTATAGTTAGAGTTTAAGTTACAATGGTGACTTTCAATCTATATGAGTTATGGGTCTGAACCCATTGGCTAAAATAGAATTAATAAGAGCTATTTAAATTACTTATAAATACCAAATTCAGCCATTACTTAAACCCCATAATGGTCGAATTTAGTATTTATAAGGGTTGTTAGAGTTGTGTTGAAACCATTAATGGTGTTGATGACAATATAGGCTATTGGAACATAATAACCCTAATAGGTATAAGGAGAAATAGGAGATTGTGTTTTACGTGAGTTAAAAGAGTGATTAAGGTGTGAAAATAATCCAAAAGAGGGTGTTGATGGTTATCCTTGTAATTGAATTGAAGATTATCCAACTTGGCACCATTCAAGCTTGAGGAAAGCTTTAAGAGGCTTGTATTTTGAGGGGTAAACCTTTGACCCTTCAAAGGTTTGAGTCAATCGAGGAAAAATCTTGTTTGTATAGTTTTATATTAATTATTTGTTAATTGAACTAAATTATTGAAATTTATTTAGGTGCTTGAAGACCATTGATGTAAATGTTAGCGATATGATAAATTTTATGGTGTGAATTTATATTGGATTATTGAGGACAATATGCCGTGCGCGCATGTCTGTTACTAATGATAATGACTAAGTACATGTATTTGTGAAAATGAATAACTTGTGATATTAGGCATGTGGAGATATGTGTTATATAACAGAGAAAATATGGACATGATGGTTGGTAGAATTACATAATATGTGTTAATATTTGCATGGCATGATCACTTGGCGAGAGTTTCTTATAAGGAGAGGAGTAGATTGGTAAATCTAAGTGGTATATCGTTGAAATTAAAAGCTTGCCTTGGCACCAACTATTGAAATTGGGAGGTAGCCATTGTCCCATAGTTAATTAGGGACTGTCCTACTTGTTCTTTGAGGGACTCAAACTTAACTAGTCTCTACTGGTTCATAAGGAGGCTGAATTAAGGGTACAACACCCATGGTTGTTAGTATTGGGAGAAACTGCAAATCATGAGTGAGTAGGTTCACCCTAACCTAACAACTTCTCATGAGTAAAAGGTTAGGTTAGTTCGAGTTATGGACATAGCCACTGAATAGCCACCAGTTTCATGTCGGAAGTATCAAGAGGATATAAGGGTGGCATTGATTATGCATTTTATTTCAGCTCATATAGTTGTTATTATTATGATCCAGCATATTTTCATTAGGGGAGTATGGTTGTCATTATCGTGACCCAAAATGTGCATTTTTGAAATATATTTGATGATATGTCTTACAAGTCTAGTCACATAGTTGTTATTTTTATGGCTAAAGCTATAATTGACATATGTGCATGATGATTTTGAGATTATTGCCATTTTCATATGTAATTAATTGATATGTAATTGTATAAGCTAGATTAATCTTAATTACTGAGTAGTTATAGTCATCCCTTATTCTTCAATATTACAGGGTCTAGCTCATCGAATGAAAATAAAAAAAATGATTGGAGGCATAAGATTCTAAGTAAATCCTACTTGTAGGTCACTTAGATGTATTTATGTGTATTTTGAAGTTATTTGCCAACTAGGACATCATACAATTCATTTTTGTCTACTTGTATTATTGTTGAAAATATCTTGTGTATTTTTTGCCATGAGCTAATAATATGTGGTTGTAAAGCTTAATAGGGTCAAAATATTAGTGCAAGTAGGATATAAAGTAAACGATGACATTAGTAATTACTTTTGTGAATTTTATGTGAAATCACTTACCTTTTATGCTTTTGTTAATCAAGGGGCTGAGTATTGAAATTATGATTTATATGTAATGGTTTGACTGTGGTGTGTTACACGAGTTCGTGATGGTTCATTAAGCGTGATTTAAAGGTTGGTATAGGTTTTTAGTACTTGTGTTATATTTTGGGCACCCTAGTTGTGTGTGTATGTGAAAAAGAAGAGAGATTTATAATGAATGTCTAACTTTTAATAGAAAAATAATTTGAGCATGAAATTAGTGTCATTAGCTAGAGTTAGAAAAAAAAGTTCTTTGTAATGCCTAAATCACTTCAATCGAATATTAGACAAAGAAATGGGACATGTCAGATGTTCGCCTCACATGTTGTCATTTAACAGCAAAATGATGTTAAATTCATGCAATGTGCTGCAGTGCATGGCACAAAAGCAACATACCGTGGTGTATTTGCAGTATGCCACAGTGACGTGCTGTTTTGGGCAGAACATGATCTTTTGTCTTTTTGCAAATGCATTAAATTGCTTTAGTTCCTATGCTTCTGCACATGTTTAAAACTCTAATTTATAAGTGTTGAAAGTATACAGGAGTATTTGATAATGTAAAAACTTAGGATTCCCATGTGTAATCTTATAAACCTAGCAATCAAATTGGATTAGTTCCATAATTTCCTCGGTTTTGAAGTTAATTGGGTTATAGAAAGAGGAGTATTACAACTTGCCATCAGATTTTACAGTTATGGTTAGTGAACATTGTATTTATGTGTGATAAACTTATCGATTTAATGTGAGTATGATAATAATTGCCACTTGCATTTAAAATTAATTGACATACATGTCATAAGTTAGAAATATCTTAGTTATGAGTGGTTATACTTATCCCTTTCATTTCAATATTGTAGGAACTAGCTCAATGGGACAAGACAAAAGGAACAGTATAAGGCATAGGATTATAATCCTATATGTAGGCCTTATTTTCTTTTTAGCTATCATTGTGTATAATCTTGTATGATATTGCCAATTAAAAAAAATTCATATTTTTGCACTATGAGGTTGTTGAATTATGTTGTGTATTTTGGGCCCTTAGAATTGTACATGTATCCATTATGAATTTTATTAGAAGACCAAAATATTAGTGCAAGTGAGTGGTGAGCAAATATATAATTTATGTTGACTTGGTACAGTGATGGATGAAATTATGACTCTCCCTTCTATTTTTTGTGTTTAAGGGTTAAGTATTGAAAATATATTTAAGGTATTAAATTTATAATGTGGTATATTGCACAAGTCCATAACAATCTATTAAGCATAGTCTAAGGTGTATTTATGACTTTTGTCACTTAGTATGAAATTAAGACACTTAAAAGGCCGGCCCTTAAAGGGCTAGGGCCTAACAATCTGGCCCTATAAAGTTTGATTTCACATTAGGGTTCTATTTTAGTTGGCTCAGCCCTAACTCTCAAGGCTTTAGCCCTATATATATATATATATATTATTTTTTTAATTTAATATTCTAAAAAATATATTTAAAATCCTAAAAAGTCATTACACATAACATCAAATCTACATAATAAATTTAAGACAATACACACAATAATAAATTTAAATCAAATCAAAAGTAGCAACATCACAAAAATTGACACTAATAATAATTAAACTTTACTAGCATCATCAACTAAATCTTAATAATTTTTATCATCATCAATATCAATATAATTTGATCCTTCCCCTTGTTGAGCTTTATCAGTTATTACATATAACATTTAGTTTTGAAGTGTTTATTTTTATATTAAATTTAAAAAAAAATATAAGAGGGCTTAAAAGGTTGCCCAGCCCTTTTAAGCCCAACTTGCCATTTTATAGCTTAAAGAAGAGGTTCAATCCTAGATTTTTTTTGAGCTTAATGGGCTTGATTCTAATTGATGGTTCTACTTAAGATATGTTTGAATTTTGAAAAAGGGTGAATTGTGTACTAGGTGCCCAATTTTTTACTAAAAAAATAATTTAATTATGAAATTAGTGCTATTAACTAAAATTGGGAGAAAGCTCTTTGTGGACACATAAATCACTTTAATTAGACATCGAACGGAGAAATGGAGCTTGTCAAAAGTTTTCCCCAGTTGCTGTCACATGACAACAACAATGCTATCAAAAGTGTATAATGCACTGTGGTGCATGGGACCAAGGCAACGTGCCTTGGCACACGTATCAAAAGCTGGACACATTGTCTATTTTCATCACTATTTTGTTAATATTTATTATGCAAATGTTTTAACTGGTAAAAGATCTCATATTTCTGCATACATCTAATTACTTTGATTTTTAAATTGTAAAGATATATTGTCATGTTTTAATTTTGAAAATTTAAAATCTCTATTTTGTGAAACTTATACACTTGGTGATCTTTTTGGGATTTTTCCTTGATTACCTTGAATTTGTAGTTAGTTGGAGAATAATAAGGGAGACCTTACATATATAGCATCAATACCTATATACCATCCAAGTTATGCAATCATAATTATACAATTTGTCATGCTATCATCCAATTCATATAGCTATAATAATCTTGCATTTTAGCACATGAACCACATCGCTGATTCATAGCCCATCCAAGACTATAGTTCATACTTCATATCACATAGCATCTTAATTAAATTGTTCACTCAACAAGTATTCCTATAAACATATTATCATTTAGCAACAATCATATACTTACAGTCTCATAATAAATCCATATTATGCATTTACTAGCACAAATCCATATCACAATTTAAATATGGTTGTAAACATAATTATATGCAATTATAAGGTTTTTGATTACCTCCACTCTTGGGCTACCACTTTGAGAGTTAAAATTGGATTTCTCGAGAGAGCTACTCCAAACATATGCTCCATGCACAATCAATCTACAACCATATTCACAAAAAAATATTAATGACTGATTGTTATTAATGAACCCTTAATCACAATTAAGGCCCAATCCTTCACTAAGAGTAATTAATCATATCTAGTCCCAAAACTAACTTCTATTAGTTTATTTAACTCCCATTAAGCCTAAAAATCATTGTCATTAACTCTTATTAGCTTAAACTTAATTATCTAGCAATAGGTTTACTCTAAATCCCTCTTTAATGATATTTAATGCTGCCAACCATGAAAGCCTAGGTGTAAAGACAACAACTAAATCTTAAACAACCTGTTTAAGTCACTCTAAAAGCTATAGCTTGCCCACTAATTTGGACTACCACTTTGCCATGAATTTGAACCAAAAAAAGAAGCAAATGCAGTGAATAGCTCAAAATAGGCAGCTTAACTTAAACTCAAATTATGGGTTCAACTTACCCCAAAAGCCTTAACCTAAGCCCTTTTGGGGGCCCAATAGGCCTAGATAGTCGTCTTAACCCATTAATTAACTCTTGACTAACATTATTAATTAATTAATTAATTAAAATCCTAAAATTAAATTTGGGATGTTACAGGAGCTCATCACTCATCAAATGCTTGAACTGCCCATACTATAAATCTCTCACTTGACATTGTCGAGAACTAATTGACCATCTTCTTTTCATGTTTATTGACATTCAACAACGATAATGGTCAAGCAAAAGGTTCTAAATGGTGGAGAAGTGGACAGAGAGAGGAAGAGGAAGAGGAAGAAGAAGGGTTTGCTAGTGAGTCTAAAACTCTAAATGGATAAGTCATAGAAGGTGGGATTGGGAGAAATGTAGAAACTTCTTAAAATTTGCCACGTGTCAAACTTTTGTTAAATAAGAAAAACTTAACATTTAATGTTATTAAAAGTTAATAATTAGTTGAAATTGCTCCATTTTTTAAAGTTTTAAAGTAATATTGTTTTAAATAAAAGTTTAAAATATCACATACTCCTCACAAAAAAATTTCAAAACTTATTTTCCCTTTAAATCTTTAAATAAAAGGCAGGGTAGTTCAAAATATGGAAAGAAATGGATGAAACTTGCAGCCGGCACGAGCCCAAAAATATAACATGCAAACGATGCCGTTTTGTCCTTGAGAAATGGCTTTTCCCTCTCCCACCCGGGAGAAAATGATGCGTGTTTGGACCGCACACTGTCGAAACGGGCTTGTCTTTGCGCTTTCCGAGGTGAGTTCATCACCAAGATTATAATATATTTCTGCAAAGCCGAGAAATCAAGTTCGAATCTTGACCCTTTCATTTCATCCATGGCGTTCTCTCATCTCATCTTCAAGACGTCGATTTTGCTCCCCGTCACCTTCTTTATTCTCGCTTCTCTCTACCAACCCTCTCATGGATACTCCCGATATGGCCGTGGAATGCCGGAGGATAACTCTACGCGCCGCCTATTTGGGTCGAGGGCGGCCCAACCCCTCAACTGCGGTGAGCTGGTGGTGCAATCCCAATGCTCAAAGAACTCCAAGTGTAGTTGGTGTAGCAGCGAGGTCCTAGACGACATGTGCTTCAGCAGAAACGAGGCTTGGAGGTTGCCTCCGGAGGTTTTCTCTTGCGGTTGATCTGGTGAGGATCTGTTCACTTTGGATCTTTTAGGGCCAAGATCTGTGACGCCCCATTTCTGCAAGTGATTGTTGGAGTTCCTTTTGGTTTGACTTTCTGGTTTTGGGTTTCTCTGACTGGATATGATTTAGCGTTAGAGACAAGATCAGTGATGTACTTGATGTTGTTATGTACCGAATGAATCTTTGGATGCTATTCAATTTGAACCATGGCTTTTGTGATTAGAATCTCAATGGCGAATTGAGAATCGTTAGACTGGAGATTTTTCGTCTTAAGGTTCAGAGCTTGTGGATCCATTCCATTTGTGAAATGGAAGTTCAATTTAGATCCATTTTTGTGTAGCTGGAGTTCTGTAACATTGTGCTGGTGGAATTAAAAACTTCTTATAAGCTGCTGACATCCTTCATGTTTGGATTCGAAAGTGTCTGTATATTTTGAGGATGCTTAGATGTTTACTGCGTTGTCTTTGAGTCTATGAATGGTTTACTTGTCTGCGCTGCTCAGTGGTGGTTCTGAAAATAATGTGAAATAGCAACCCTCTTTCATCCATGAAATGTCTTCCCGGATAATGAGGGAGGACAAATTTGTGTTATCTTGCCGAGAATTGAGAGGAATCAGTTGCTAGGCTGCGTCAAGATGGCATGCAGAATTTTATAAAGATCTCGACCTCAGAAATTTAGATTTGTCTTGGAGAGAGTATTGTAAACTGGGTACTTGATGGTGCGAAAATGAGTAACGCACACATATAACATAGTGATGTTATAGTTTACCAAAATATACATAGAGTACATATAATAATGTTATGGTGAAAAACAGCCATTATAATTTACAAGGCTCCAAAATGAGTTAATTATGCCTATACGGCTCATTTTTCGAGCAACCGCTTAATGCAAATTTTTGGAAACAGCATTGCAATTTGAAATGTGATTATTGTTATGTTATGGGGTATTATAAATGACATAAGGAACCGCCTATCCAACGTGAAGGATGATCTTAGCAAAGAATGCTTGTAATGGGGGTTCTGATATCATTTTTCATGATAATTTTCTTATCTTTTGCTTAGTCTCTTCAAACTTCCAGTTTCGACTTGTCGCTTGAAATTCAAGAAAAAGAAAAAGAAAAACAATGACATTACGTACACTGCTTCTATGCGAAGATGCCCAAGTGAAAACAATGACATTACGAAACTTTCTATTTTCTAGCGATAATACCAAGCGGGCCTTAGGTCTAAAACAAGCATTTAAAACTCTTAGATTTAGGGTAAATCAAATATTCAAGTGGTAAATGTCATTGATGTCAACCCTAAGGTTATGGGTTCGAATCCACTAATACAAGGAGTAACATTTTATTCTTAAAAAAAAAAAAAACCCTTAGATTTGAATAGAGTCAGATATAATGAAACGGACATGAATGTCATTTGACATTTAGGAGCACAATGTCAAGATCTTTACCTTCACTATAGAATTAAAAAAAATGAATGAAAGAAGGAAAGAAGGGCCAAATTTCTCCTCTGCCGTACCCTTTTTTTGGGATGAAAATGTACTTCAACTAAATTAGCACCTAATATTGAATAAATGAATTTAGTAATACAACATCGATCCCTACTTGTTTCATTTCCACATTGAACATCTCACTGTTCAACTCTTCAACCTTGAGCAAAGAATAAAAGAATTCTCTCTTTTTTCTCGATACAGCATAAGCAAGAATTCTAAAAACACAAACAATTTGAAGTTCTTTCAGTACTCCAGAGCACATTCTTCCTCGGCAAGGTAGTATTTCACGGCAGTCCTCATATCATCAAAGTAATCAGATGCCCTGAAAAACCTCATCAGCTTTCGGAGCTCTTGGTCACGAAGATCGTCGATGAATGGCGGGATCGGAATCGCATTATCGGGTTGCTTCTCATAAGAATTCGGGTTGTCGTCAACAATAACCGCCCGTTTCAAATCCCTCCCCATCTCTGACAAGTCCTTCACGAACTTCCCTTCCACTTGCTTGCACGAGTCCCGATAAAGCCGATGGGAAATCAAGCCGTTCCGGTCAAGCCGGTCCAGCACCACGGATGCGTACTCTTTCAAGGCAGCGGTGAACACCACCACCTCGAACTTCGCGGCCAAATATTCCAAGAATTCATCGACTCCAGGACGCTTCAACACGTAGAAATTCATAGCCACACCGTCGATCCTCGGCTGCACGACGAAATCGAACCTCTCCGGCGGTGGGTCCGTCTTGGAGTGGACGAGGGTCTCATCGAGGTCAAGAAAGATGGTTCTCTTATCGGTGGAAATCAGGGGCGGAAGAGGGTTGTTGAAGACAAGGGTCCTGCGAATGTCGTTCAAGGATTCTTCGCAATGCTGTCCTTCAGAACGCATTTTCTTTAAAATTTTGTATCCCTTGTGACTATTGGGAGTGCCGATTCGCGCGAATCTAGAGAAAAACTTTGAGAGGCGACGATGGATGGAGGCTAGCACGGAGGAGGCGGTAACTACATGTTTGACTGGAGATTTTTGCCGGCGACTGCGGCCATTGCGGCAGTCCTTAATGGATTTCACCGGTGTTCTCTTCTTCCTTGACACCATCGCAGCAATCTTGGTCGTTAGTGAGTGAGAGAGAAAGAGACAGAGAGAGAAAGGCTTTCGCCGAAGAGCAGATTTGATGAATGGTGGTGGGGCAGAGGGAGGAAAGAATTTAAAATTTTGGTCTGGTGCAACGGTCAAGAGCAGGTGTGGACACCGAACCTAGATACGTGGCGTATTAGTTTTTAAATTGTGGGGTTATAGCGTCTGAATATAGTGGTTAAAGTGGTTTGATGTATTTGTTAATGGACATAATAAAAATAGGGGGGATCATGATGAATCTATGATGTATGATATTGTTGTTTTGAGACTGATCTTAGTTACAAGAGGAAAGTTGTTGGCTCCTTCCTCCACATAATTGAGAGATTTTGTTGATTTTGTTCGTTGTTTATCTTGTTCCATGGATGAGTTGTAGTACAAGTTCGTGAACTGATTAGTAGGTACAACACTGCTTTATATACGTTGTGGGGGCTAAATAAGAAAAGTTAATAAGGAGGCTCTTCATTACTTCAAGGTGGCTAAACAAGAAACGGTAACACACAGGCACTTTTTTTCTTTTTTTCTTTTTTTGGGTGAAAATAAAGAGGCACTTTAGTACTTTTCTTCTAATCTGTATTTCAAATTTTCAATTAGATGAGGATTCCTATGAACTTTTTCAAAAAAGAATAAGTTTATGTTCCCATAACAATTTATTTAAAAAAAATAAAATAAAATCTGGGCTAGCCTTGTGTATCAATAACAAAATAAACTTTGTCATGTTTCCATAACAATTTTTTTAAAAATTAAAATAAAATGTAAGCTAGCCTAGTGTATCAATCCAACCCAGCGTTACATTGGGGTCAGCCCAAAAAAAAGCCCAGCAACAGACTTTCAGTTTTAACTTCGCGCACAGGGAAGATGTTTAACTTCATTGTGGGCTACCAACAAAGGGTATGTTTGAATTAAAAAAATTTGCAAGACCACAATTACAGTTAAAATTAACTGATGTTAACAAATTAAAGTAAAAAAAAAATTTATTGACTTTAACATGATTTATATTTATATATCTTTTTTTAGAAGTCAATTAGATGAATTGAAATTTAATTTATTGATTTGATTTAAAAGCTAGTTGAAATTTATAATGACAAAAAAAAAACATGAATTTTCTTTTATATATTTTTGTGACTAATTTAATATTTTTTGAAAATAATATTAAACTTACAATTAAATTTTTTAAAAAGTAGATTATAAATATAAAATACATTGATAAATAAAAAAAAATTTTTAAAAGGCAAAATTAAATGATAAAATTCAAGATAGAGCAGTATCAACCATTCCATACATGTTTACAAAGACAAATGATTGTAGAATTATAAGCAACAGCAATTCAATTCCATCCATCTAAAATCATCCTTGCAAAGAAATGCAAAATCAAGGACTTACCATTATCATTAGACTCATTTTCTTCATTAAAACTTGCTCTGAGTATATTATTTGTTAAGCCATTTATTAAATAATGGAATGTAACAATACTGGGAAGACACCAATTCAACAGCATTATCTTGAGTATTGGACACCCAAGTTATGTAATGATATTATAAAAAAGTGAAATTTGAAATGGGTGTTCAACTCTTTATTGAAAAATGACGTGAATATGAGACTAGTGCCATTAGTTAGAACTTAAAGAAAGCTTTCTGTCAGCACCTAAATTACCTCAATCAAGTTTCAAATGGAGAATCAGGGCACATGTGTTCACTCCAGGTGTTGTCTTATGATAGCAAATTTGCTATCAGATTTTGTGTAATGCGCCACAACACATAGCACAGAGACAGATGAGCTGTGGCACATCTATAGCATGCCACGATACACCTTTGCTGTTTGTTGAAATAATGTTTTTCCAGTTTCGTTTGCAAATGCTATACTACAAATTGAATTCTCATGCTTCCATAAAGTTGTTTTACCCTAATGTTTGAAAGATATAAGTAAATTTGAGTGTTTTGAATTGTGAAAACTTAAGATCTCATTCTTAAGAATTTTATAAACCTGATAATTCTTGTGGGTTATTTCCATGATTACTTTGGATTTTGGATTAAGGGTGAATTATTAAGAGCAACCTTACATGCTCCTCCTCTCCTCTCTCTAATGCAAAGCTTTTCACATGATGTTGTGCTAGCTATTAGTGTGCTAGTCATTTTTTCACAGACAACTGACATACTGTCAATATGTGCATGTGGAGTGAAGGACTGGGATAGAGGTGGGGTTAGTGGTGAAGAGGGAAGAGGTAAGAAGGGGTCATCATAGATAAAGCAAAAGTCTTTAGAGTGGTAGAGGAAGGCGAAGGTTGTAACATCCTAAGTTTTAATTCCCTGATTAATTAAATTTAATTAGGATAATTAAGTAAGTTGAAGTAGTGTGTGGCCAGAAAGGTCTAATAATCATGATGGTATTTCAGCCTTAGTTGTGGGTCTGGTATCGAGGCAGGCCACTTAGGCATTAAAAGGAGAAGAAAAGGAAGAGTTAATGTTGCTGTGCCACACGCCGTGGCATGTAAATCATCCCTGCGGTGTACAGACATTCCTAAGCAAGGGGAGGACCTCTCTGTGCCATATGCCTGTAATTTATCAAACGTGAAATGAGACAGAAATAGAAAGAAGAGAAAAGAGAGAATGAAGAGGCACGCCAATGCTCTATTAGGATTTACTTGTGGATGACTTTAGAAGTATTTTGAAGGCTACAAATACCTAAGGTAAGTATCACACTCATTAATCTCCCCATTTCTTTCACATTTATGAGTTTATTGTTAGGATTTGATAGTGGAAGTAGAATTTCAGTCCTTATAAGTTATGGGTCTGAATTTGTTGACTCAAATGAAGTTAATCGGGATAAATTAGAATGTCTAAACCTAGGTATAATAAGTTTTGGTGTCTTGGATTGTTGAGTACCATTAATATCCAAAAATCTCATTTATTATGGGTAGTTGAAAGTTTATGATGCCATTAATGATGATTTAATGGCTTATTAATACTATTGGGGGCTAAAGGAAATTATAAAACCTAATAGATAGACTCCAATTCATGTAGAGTGAACATGGGGCAATTTAAAAGTAGAAATTAAGAGTTTACATGCTTGGATTGGTAATGTTGATGAAATTTAACTTGGTTGATTGTAATTTTGGCTCTTGATCACCTATTGCATTGAAAATTCAAGTTTGAAAGCTAGTTGATTAAGGGGGTAATCCTTTGATCTCTCAAAGGTTTGAGGTAACTGGAGAAAACTCTACTTTGAGTAGTTATATGTTAATTTATTGTTAATTAGTCATTAAATGTGAATTATGAATGTTAC
The DNA here is from genome assembly GCF_029017545.1 of Prosopis cineraria. Lineage (NCBI taxonomy): Eukaryota > Viridiplantae > Streptophyta > Magnoliopsida > Fabales > Fabaceae > Prosopis > Prosopis cineraria. The sequence continues at coordinate 25,396,374 of NW_026555334.1, forward strand.
ATGCATGTGATTGATTTTTAAAGTAAAAACTATATATTAGTTTCAATGAGTGCATGGAAAAGCTATTTTTGGCTTAAAAATGTAAAATGCAAAGTCAATAGGATTTTAACTATGAATATGCTTAGGTTTTTAGCAAATGAATGTGATGACGTGTAGAGGTATTTGTGTGTTAATGAAAAATAAATTTTGAGAAAATGATGATAATACACACTTGGGTAGTGTATGATCATGAGCCCAATGTAATTGTTGTAAAAATGAGTATGTGAAAGTGAAAAAAAAAGTGAAAATAAGTGAGTATTTTTTATGGCATGATTAGTGGCAGGAGTTCGCCTAAGGATTGGGAGTAGAGAAAATCCATATGGCAATTAGGCTGCCTTTCGGTACACAGGGGTATAGCCTTGTCACACAGTTTGTCGAGGGACTGTCCCATAGTTTGTCGAGGGACTAGAACCTAACTATCTCTCCATCGGTTCAATGAGGAGAATAACATAGGGTATGAGACACCCTAAGGATTCGAGAATAGGGTTAACCGTGGTCTGAGAGTGAGTCCTGTGATCTTTGGCTAGTCACACCTCATTATTGGTGAGCTTGGATAGTCCAGTCATATAGATGGAGCCCTAATTAATGTTATAGCCCATAGTTTCGGTCTGAGGAAATAAAGAGGATATAAAGTTGGTTGATCATTATCTAAGTAAATATATGACATGTCACAAGTGATAAGTGGTGGCAAGTCGAACGAGTATGAGTCATGTCACATATCTGAAAATATGGTGATAATGCACCTAGTTATGAGAGTTAAAGAAGTTATTCAATGATAAATGACAAGATATGATATATGCTAGCATGTCTTATATATTTTATTTCTTCGTGCATGTATTTGGTTTATAATTAATATATAACTGCATAGGGTAGGTTTAACTTTGGTTACTGAATGGCTAGACTTACCCCTCTTAATTAATACTTTTCAGGCTCTAGCTCTTGTGCAAAGAGGGAGAAGGCTCAAGAGGCTAGGAATTAACATATTCATACTATATGCCTCTGGCTTAGATTTATTTTGTGTAATAGTATATGTTTTCCAATTCTAGGATGCATGCCACCACACTTGCACTATTTTATTGTTGGAAATGTTAGATTTATATTTTGGGTCCTTAGTCTTTGTGTATGTTGAGATATATATATATATATATATATGTTTATAGGGCCAAAATACTAGTGCAAGTGTAGAAATAATGATTTGAACATGTTTTGAATGATCTGGGCAAGATGCAATGACAAATTACCTCCCCTTTTTTGGTAAAATGGGGTTGAGGAGTAAATTTTTATTATACTAATGTTTCGGTACTTGTGACGTGTTATGCTGGTAGTCCTAAAGCCATTGGACATGGTCTAGATGTTAGGAAATTCTTTTGACACTTGTTGAGGGTTTTAGATACCATCTTGTGTAAAAGTGTCGAAAAATAGTTAAAATGTGTTTGGGTGTCCAACTTTTTAGTGTGACTTATTTTTGAAAGTGAAACCCATGCTATTAGCTAGTTCATATAAAGAGCTTTCTGTAAATACCTAGATTGCTTCATTTGGATATCAGACGGAGAATGGGGACGAGTCGAAAGTTCCTCAATTTTGTTGTCAAATGACAGCAAAATCAGTAGAAGTTTTATGCAACACGCTGCAGTGCATGGCGCCTGAGCAGCGGGGCGTGGCATAGAGAGCAACATGTCACAACACAGAGTGTATGAGCCGCAGCGCATTGCCCTGTATCACAGCACATGTTTTATTTTTCAACCATTTTCAACTTTTTTCACTCCTCTAAGGTATCTCATGCTTCCGTAACTTATTTTTACTCTGATATGAATGATTTTGATCAATTTTAACTCATTTTTATTTAGAAAACTTGGGATTCCTTATTTTTAAATTAAACCTTGGGAATCATCCTTTCGAGTTAAGTCTCGAATTACTTGGAGATATATTGGTTAATTATGTTTAGTGGAGTGAGAATCTTTTAGAGGTAATGAAGAGAACCTAAAAAATTGAATCTCTTCCTAACATGAAAAACAAAGGAGAACAGAGATAATGCTTGCTATTTAAATAAGGGAGCTCAATCGTCAAACTTGTCTTTGGTGATCGATGCATGCATGAAAGGTGCTTCACATAGTCAACCCTTGCCTTCTCTTTTTCAACTAAAGTCGATAATTTGGGCCAAGCTCAACAAGCTAACTCGAATCTACCTGAAAAAGTTAGGACCAAGCTCAAAAAATATTATTTTTTAAATGTTCGAACATATTCGAGTCGCCCGAATAGGCTTGAGAAAATTCAAGCCAAGCCCTATCAGGTTCAGGCTAGGTCGGAATACCCAAATTAAAAAAATAAATTTTTAAAAAATATATAAAATATAATAAATATTAATTAATTTTTTAAGTTTTATATCATTTTATACCAAAATACTATATATTTGAGTGTATTAGTATTTTTATTTTTTTAAAAAAATTAAAATTAGTTATATTTTATATTTTTATTATTTTTAATCAATAAAATATCTCAAAATAATATTTAAAATATATTTTATTGTTGGTTTTTACATTTTAAAATCCAATTTTTTTTAAAAAAAAGTTTTGAGTCCCATACATCATTTTCATATAAAACAATTAATTTTATATTTTTTATAAAATAAGATAATTAATTTTAAAGTAAAAATAAAATTAAAAAATTTTAAAAATAAAATTTTGGCATGTATAAATTTCTGACTCAACTACTAGATAAACATAATAAATAAAATATTCTTGAATAATTACTTAGTTATTATCCATGCTAGACTTAGTTAAAAATTAAAAATAAATTAAAGTAAAAATCTCTTGTATGTAAGGTTAAACAATATAAAAAGTTAAAAAAATGATTCCAAAAAAATAATATTTTACTTATAATTAAATAATTTTGCTTTATATAATATAATGATGGCTATTTTTCTTATATTCATAAAAAGTACAATTTATCCAAAAGTTATTAAAAACTTTGAACTAATTGGGATAATAATTTTAAGTCAGTAGTCTAACTGTGATTGAATTGAGATCAACTTGATCATAATTAAAATAATATTATTTAATTAAAATATATAAAACATTTATATATGATTATGATAAGAGCAATATTTAAATAATTGAGACATTAATTTATAAGTAAATGAAACATTTATGAATAATTTACACATAATACAACAAAACAGTAACAGAGCTATTTAAGTAAATTATTTTTTATTTTATTCTTTTAAAGTTAAAATAATATTTTATACTTAATAGAATTATTTTAAAACTGAAATTGATAAAAAAATAAAGAAAAAATATTTTTAAAAAGTTTCGGGTATTCGGGCTGGTCCGACTAAGCCCAAAGCCCGAAGATGTTAGGATTGAGCTTGGTTATATGAACTTTTTAGAAAGGGTAGGATACTCCAAACCCGATTCGCATTGAACCTGGCCGAATTGAACCCGACCCGAATAAGCTCACCTTGCCCAAATTACTAGCTCCACTTTCAATTTCATGCTTCTCTTGATTAAACCTGGGTAACATAGATATCACAGCCAAGCCAAGGCTGCAGTTCAAGTCCACTTTGGAGGGCTAGATATAATAGTTGGCTTTTGACATGTTGCAGTATTGATCGATTCTTGCAATATCAATAGAGTTGATGATGACATTGCAAATTTCTCAATAACAAAAAGAAGAAGAAGAAAGCCAAAAACATGGATGAATTGAACGAGAGGACGGCACCCACTATTTAAACAACACTAAAGCAAGCTACACTTGATGAATAATGAGAAGGAGAGACACGCCATCATGTATAATCCTTCATCGTGCTCTCTAAAACTAGGGAGGGTGAATTAATTAATCTTCCAATATCACAATGCTATCGTAACATAATGAGATATGCTGCGATATGTACCACCCTCTTGAAGATATGTTTTGTGTCATTGTATGGCTTGTTCCTTTTTATGTGTTCCAATTTGTCTTCTTTCTTCTGTAGGCTGACGAGGACATGAGAGGGAGGGAGAGAACGTAGAGGAGCGAGTGAAAAAATTGTGGGTTATACTGTTAAATATTTTATAATAAAAAATATAATAGGCCCACCACATATAATAGAAAATGAGATCCTTTCAGACAGATATTTGTGATATTTGACATCAAGGTGTTCGATGCCCCGATTTAACTACTTAAAGGAAAAATAGTATGTAAAATACTTTAAAGCATTGGATGCTCCTTCAAAAAAACTTCAAGAATAAAAATAACACATTTATCCTAAAATTTTTTTAATGAGTTTTTGATACCTCAACTAAGGTTTGGGTTAGGTATTTATCTAAGCATGTATAAATATTAGTTTAATTGATAAAGGTTTAACCTATAACCTACAAGATCACGAAATTAAATGTCACTATCAACGAAAAGATTTTATTAGTGGGTAATTTATAAATATTTTTAATAATACTTTTTAAGTTTAAAGACATGCTTCGGTATTGATGGATTTTTAAAATTCAATTCACCTAAATTATTTTTAAGGAAAAAAACTTTATTGTGGGTTAGTTATATCATAAATTCATAATCATTAGGAAACTAAATACGCTATGTTATTTTTAATGGCTATTTGGTTAAGTCAAATTTAAATATTATCGAGCTAAATTAAGTTATTTCTATTACATGATTTTTCTCAAAACCTATGCATGTGGCTGTGCCACTGCCAGCCCATTCGCGCTCTGCATTTTATAATCGAATGTGATCTAAACGATCTGGAAGGATACGTAGCATGGGAATAATCAAAGGATATGTAGTATGGGGTAATCGTTGGCTTCCATATTGTTCGTCTCTTCATGGCAGCAACTTTCACGTGACGAGGAGCCTTGGCAGGGGCGATCCCACATATAACCTATGAGGGGCCCACCTCCATACCCCACAACCATACACACATATATAAGCGTACATAAATAAATGCATATATCTTATTTTGTTAATACATTGAATTCATGCTCTTTCATTTATAATATACTTCTCCCATTAAAAAATATTAGCATTTTTTTAAGAGTTAAATATTTAAAATTATAAAATATTTTTAATCTTTTAAGATATAAGTATTATTATTTTTTAAAAGCATCCATGTTAAATAAATTACTTTATATTTATTTTAGAGTGTTTATAGGAGTAAATATAAAAGACTATGGTTATTTTAAAAATAAGTAACTACTTTATTGGAATCGGTATTTAGTTAAATGCCTTACGTTCTTTGATGAAGGAAGTAGAAGATATTTTAAAAGTTTTATGTAGTCTAAAATATAGGATATTAGGTAATTTTAATATTTTTTTTGACTATACCCTTGCTTTGTTTATTTTTTTAAAAAAATAATATATTAAAATTCCAATTGTTATTATTAAAGTATTTATATAAGACATTTAATAAGGATACAATCAAAAGGACAAGAAAAATATAATCATCAGTCCTTATAATTTCATCACATTTTGTTTTTAATTTTTAAAAAATAACATATTAAAATTTCAATTGTTATTATTAAGGCATTTATATGAGATATTTAATAAGGATACAATCAAAAGGACAAAGAAAACATAATCATTAATCCTTATAGCTTCATTAGGTTTTATTTTTTAATTCCTGTAGTTTTTTTTTAGTGTTTTAGTCGCTATATTTTTAGTAAGATTGAGTTATATTTGTTCCTTGTTATGAAATTAACAACTAGAAAATAAAGATATTGAGAAAAGAAATAGAGATAAGAGAAAGAGAGAATTTCTTATGGATTATTGTCTACTTCAATACAACTTACATGCCCTATTTATAGGCATAATCTTACACATCAAAAGTTATATAAATGATAAAAACAAATAAAGGGTAATCAACTTTCATGCTGGTGGGAGCTTTATGGGAGAAGATGATGAAGATGGACATCCACTATCCTTGTAATATTCATAACACTCCTCCTTGGATGTCCATTATATAAGAATATGCCTCATTAAAAACTTCAACTAGGAAAAACCTTGTAGGAAAAAACCTAGCAGAAGAAAAGAGTACATCATTCATTGATACGCTATTCAATGCTACCTCATTAAAAACCTTGTCAGAAAAACCCAATGAGAAAAACCTTAAACAAGGGAAAAAGAGTACAGCACGTATTAACTCCCCCTCTTGACAGCATCAATTGATATATCTGAGTTTGTGAAGTCCAATATCATGAACAATTTTTTCAAATATTTTAGCAGGAAGTGACTTGGTAAATATATCAATTAGATTTTTTTTAGAATGAATTTGCTGGATATTAATTTTACCATTCTTTTAAAGATCGTGAGTGAAAAAAAAATTTAGTGAAATATGTTTCGTTCTATCTCCTTTAATATATCCTTCTTTCAATTGGGCAATATAAGCAATATTATTTTCATATATGATCATTAGGATCATTTTATTAGAAGACAAACCATAAGTAGCTTGTATGCGATGGATTAATGATTTTAACCACACACATTCTCGACTTGCTTCATGTACAACTAGAATTTTTGCATGATTAGATGATGTGGCTGATATTGTCTGTTTCATAGATCGCCATGAAATGGCTGTACCACCACATATGAACAAATATCCTGTCTGTGATCTACTAACATGAGGATCAGACAAAAATCCAGCATCTGCATAACCAATAAGGTCAGCTTTAGGTACTTTAGAATAAAATAATCCCATATCTATAGTATCACTAAGATAACAAAAAATGTGCTTAACACCATTCCAATACCTTTGTGTTGGTGAAGAACTGTATCTTGCTAGTAAGTTAACAGCAAATGAGATATCAGGTCGCGTGTGACTAGCAAGATACATTAGTGCTCCAATTGCACTAAGATATGGTACTTCTGGACCAAGCAGTTTTTCATCACCTTTTCGAGGTCTAAAAGGATCTTTATCTACCTTCAATGATTTTACAACCATTAGGGTACATAACAGATGTGATCTATCCATATAAAATCATTTTAAAACCTTTCTTGTATAAGTTTCTTGATATAAAAAAATTTCATTATTCATATATTTCATTTGCAATCCAAGGCAAAATTTTGTTCTTCCTAAATCTTTCATTTCAAATTCTTTCTTTAAGCAATTTATAGCTTTTAAAAGCTTTTCAGGTGTTCCAATAATATTTATGTCATCAAAATAAATAGCAATTATAGCAAACTCTTTTCTAGATCTTTTCATAAAAAACAAGGACAAATTGAATCATTTTTATAACATTCTTTCAACAGATATTCACTAAGTCGATTATACCACATGCGCCTAATTGTTTCAATCCATATAAAGATTTATTTAACTTGATCGAATAATTTTCTCAAGAACTTGAATTGTATGCTTCTAGCAATTTAAATCCTTCAGCAAGTTTCATGTAAATGTCACTATCGAGTGAACCACACAAATAAGCTGTAACAATATCCATTAAATGCAAATCGAGTCCTTCACTTATTACTAGGCTAATTAAATATAAAAAAGTAGTTGCATCCACTACTGTGAGTATGTTTCAACAAAGTCAATTCCAGGCCTTTGTGCAAATCCTTGAGCTATAAGCCGTGCCTTATATCTTACAATTTCACCATTTTCATTTCTTTTTCACAAAAAAAAACTCATTTATATCCTATTGGCTTGACACCTTCGGGTGTGTGGACTACAGGTCCAAAAATATTTCACTTTTCAAGTGATTTTAATTCTGCCTCAATTGCGTCTTTCCATTTTGGCCAATTCTCTTTTTGTTTGCATTCCTTAATGTACTTTGGTTCATGATCCTCATTATCATTTATTACATCAAGCGCTACATTATATCCAAAAATATCATCAATGTTGACTTATTCGGTCCCATTGTATTCCATTCATAATATAATTTATTGAGATCTCATTATTTTCACACATTTCAAGTACCTAAGTTTCTTCTGGAATTGAAATATTAGTAGTCTCAAGTGACTCTTCGTGAGTTACTAACTCTTCTTGATTATCCTTGATCTAACCATCTGTGTTTCTAGCTCCTTTTGTTTTTTAAGGATTTTTATCTTTGGAACCAATAGGCCTTTCATGTTTTATGTGTGGTTTAGAATCATTTGCAATAACAGGCTATCCAACCAGGACATTAATTTTAATTGGAGCATTAGCAGCTGGAATATGTGATTTAATTACTTTCTTTGGGTCAGTAAATACATCTGGCAATTGATTTGTTAAATTTTGTAAATGAATTATCTTTTAAACTTCTAGTTTACATTGCTTTGTACGAGAATTAAGATGAGATAATGATAATTTATTCCAACTAATTTCCTTTTCCAACTGCTCATTTTCTCCCCCTAATGTTAGGAAAACTGATTCATTAAAACAACAATCAACAAATCGAGCAGTAAATAAATCTCCTGTTGATGGTTCTAAATATTTAATTATAGATGGAGATTCATACCCAACATATATTCTCATCCTTCTTTGAGGACCCATCTTAGTATGTTGTGATGGAGCAACTGGAACATATACTGCACATCCAAAATTTCTTAGATGGGAAATATTTGGTTCCTAACCAAAAAACAATTCTAAGGGGGAGCTCTTAAGATAACTTGTGGGCCTGATACGAATTAATGATGCTACATATAAAATTGCATGCCCCCAAGTACAATTGGGAGATTCAATTGCATAAGTAATGGTCATGCAATCAATTGTAAGCGTTTAATCAGTGATTCTGCAAGTCCATTTTGTGTATGAACATGTGCTACAGGATGTTCAACATCAATTCCAAGAGACATGCAATATTCATTAAAGCTTGTGAAGTAAATTCACCAGCATTATCTAAACATATTTTCTTAATAGGATAATCAGGAAAGTATGCTATTAATCTAATATGTTGAGCAAGCAATCTTGCAAATGCCAAGTTACGAGAAGATAACAAGCAAACATGCGACCATTTTATTGATGCATCAATTAAAACCATAAAGTACTTGAATGGTCCGCATGATGGGTGTATAGGCCTGTAAATATTATCTTGTATGCGTTCTAGAAATGTGAGACTCACTTTCTATTTTGTTGGTGATGGTCGAATAATTAACTTTTCTTTAGAACATGCAGCACATGAAAAATCATGGGATTGTGGAATTTGTTGGCCTTTCAATGAATGTCCATATGATTTTTTGATTACCTTTCGCATCATAATTGACCTGGGATGGCCTAACCAGTCATGCCAAACATTGAATTTATTACCATTTGTAAACTTCTGGTTTACAATAGCATGTATTTCAATTGTATTAATAAATGTGTAATATAAGCCAGAGGAAAATGTAGTAATTTTTCTAGTGTGCACTTTTTACCAAAAATTAAATTTGAAATAATAAGATATTCTTTATTTTCTTCATTTGCTGTCTCAATATGGTATCCATTTCTGCGATATCCTTAAAACTCAATACATTTCTACTAGACTTAGTAGAATAAAATGCACCATTAATGTGTAATTTAGTTCCTCTAAGCAACAATATATTAGCTCTTCTAGAGCCATCAATCATCTTTATACTTCTAGATATAGTTTGAACATTGGCTTCCTGCATTACCAAAAAAAAAATATTTTTTATTTTTGAGTATTGTATGAGTTGTTGTATTATCAACGAGACACATCTCCATTATTGTTGTTGGTACCAATTAGATGAATACTCATTCTTTATTTAAAAAAACATAAAAATATATAATTAAAACATGGAATACAAAAACTTTATTCATTGAAAAACAACAACATTATAAGTAAATTCTTTATTCCAATGCAAGAAAATTAAAATGACACTTAACTACAAAATTTAATAATATCAATATCTAAGAAATTTATTTCTAAATATTTCCATCAAAATCTATTTGCCTCTTTGTTTTTACTTTTACTTTTAAGTGATTCTTGGTAAAGATCAATCAAATATTTTGGAATGCGACAGGTACGTGACCAATGACCTTTACCACCACAACGGTAGCATAAATTTTCAGTATTATTATTATTATCCCCACTTATTCCTTTCTTGTGTTTTCTTCATTATTTGTCCACTTCTAGTGTAACGATGTACTACCACAACCATAACCACAGCCACGGCCATGACCTCGTTCACGACTATGGCCACGACCACGACCATAACCTCGAGCTAATTCATTTGGCACTGCATTCACTTTAAGGAATGAGGTAGAACTAGTTTGACAAGATTTATGATTTTTTATCAAAAACTCGTTATTTTGTTCAACCACAAGAAGACAAGAAATCAATTCAAAATATTTTTTAAAACTTTTTTCACGATATTACTGTTTAGGAGCACGTTGGATGCATGAAATATCGAGAATGTTTTTTTTAACATATCATCATCAGTGACTTTTTCTCCATATAATTTTAGTTGAGAACTGATTTAAAAATTGCAGAGTTATATTGACTCACAAATTTAAAATTTTGCAAACGTAAATGCATCCAATCATAACGAGCTTTGGAAGAATTATAAGTTTTTTAATGGTCATACCTTTTTTTTAAACTGTTCCAAAGAACAAGAGGGTTTTTTATAGTTAAATACTCAATCTTCAACCTTTCATGTAAATGGTGACGAAGAAAGATCATGGCCTTGGCCTTATTTTAATTGGATGCTTGATTACCATTTTTGATTGTGTCTTCAAGACCATTGGCATCTAGATGGGTTTCCACATCTAGTATCTAAGATAGATAATTTTTTCCAGAGCCACAAACTCAAGTTTCGAAAGATTCGACATATAGATACTATAATAAAAATATGATAAGAGTTAAACGATATTCAAGATTAAAAGGATCAAATGGTTAGAAAATAGATCAAATCATATATGAACATAAAAATTACCTTACAATGAGAAACCTTACTACAAAACCTGTAGATTACCAAAGCTCTCGTGCTGATAACGTGTTATAAAATTAATAACTAGAAAATAAAGATATTGAGAGAAGAAATAAAGACAAGAGAATGACAGAATTTCTTATGAATTATTGTCTACTTCAATACAACTTACATGCCCTATTTATGGGCATTGTCTTACACATCAAAAGTTACATAAATGATAAAAGCAAATAAAAGGTAATCAACTCTCATGATGGTGGAGTTTCATGGGAGAAGATGATGAAGATGGATATCCACTATCTTGTAATATTCATAACATTCCTCAGGTACTTATAATTTCAATGTTTTCAGTGTTTGTAATTGGTGTAAGAAATGAAAATACTAAAAAAAATTACAAGAATTAAAAGTAAAATCTAATTATTATTATTTTTTCATTATTTAAATTTCATATATTTTTATTGATTAATATTTAAACACATGATTTTAACTTAACTATTTTATTTTTATTTTTATTTTAATTATATATAATTATCTTATGATTTTTTCAGTTAATAAGATTATCTTTAAAAAATATAAACCAATAAATATTATTTTTATAAATTTGACCCTCCTCCATTTTTTGATGCTGCATCTTTCATGCTTTTCTTTTTCTTCAATAAATTATTTATAATCTTTTACGCAAATGCTCATATCTAAACGTGGGTTTCATGTTTTTGTTTTTAAATGTCTGCTCCCCGTTGTTTGAATATCTACAATGAGTTCAGACAAAACACACACGCACAACACACATACCACGAGACAAGAAAGATTGTAAATGCAAGCAGCCACGAATCTTTGGGAGAGCAAGTGGCCAAGCACCATGCTTCTTTTTTTTTTTAAAATAAATAAATAAATCCCCTCTCATCAAAAAATATAAAATATTTTTAGTTAAATTTTATTTTAATAAAATAATTATTTTTCTTCTAACTAACTTTATTTTTTTATATTTATTTTTATTTAACAAATAAAATTATAAATATTTTAAATATTTTAAATTTTTGATTAAAATATTTAATAATATTAAATACTATTCCTAATTTTTAATATAATTTTAATTTTTATAATTTTATCTTTTAAAATATAAAAATTAATATTTTAAATATTTTTTTTTACTTGAGTTAAAGTTTAAAGATTAAAATAAAAAGTATTTAAAAATTAAATTATAATTAAATTATAATTATAAAAATTAAGTTATGAAAAATTAAAATTAAAAGATTAATTTATAATTAAATTAAAATTTTAAAAATTAAATAATTAATTTTTGTAATATTTTATCTCTTTCTTAATTTGAGAACTTTACATAAGGCGGCCCATTCCTATCTTAGAAGGTTTAAATCCTTGGCTTATCTTTGGCCCTCGAATCCTTTTATCCTCTTGCGTCGTATTTGTGGGCGCTGTATCCACCCTTGGTTGAGGGTTCGAAGACGTTCATCTCAATACTCAAGCGGAAGCCATCTCGCTCCTCCAAATCTATCTCATTGTCACTTCTCATTCTTTACCTGTAGTCCATCTTTGGAGTCTCTCGCTTCTTCTTCCGCTGCAAATGGAAGGATCTGGAGTGGTTACTGTGTACGCAAATGGCGCTATCACAGAGACCAAGAAAACTCCTTTCTCTGTTAAGGTGGGTCTAGCTCAGATGCTCCGCGGCGGCGTTATCATGGACGTTGTGAACGCCGAGCAGGCCCGCATCGCCGAGGAGGCCGGGGCTTGCGCCGTCATGGCCCTAGAGCGTGTCCCCGCCGATATCCGAGCTCAAGGCGGCGTTGCTCGAATGAGCGACCCGCAACTCATTAAGGAAATCAAACAGGCGGTGACGATTCCTGTCATGGCGAAGGCCCGTATCGGCCATTTTGTGGAAGCTCAGATCCTTGAAGCGATTGGGATCGATTACGTGGACGAGAGCGAGGTCCTGACTCTCGCCGACGACGAGAACCACATCAACAAGCACAACTTTCGCATTCCCTTCGTTTGCGGGTGCCGGAATCTCGGGGAAGCTCTCCGGCGAATTCGCGAAGGTGCGGCCATGATTCGGACCAAAGGGGAAGCAGGGACGGGGAATATCATTGAGGCGGTTAGGCACGTGAGGTCCGTGATGGGTGACATCAGGTCTTTGAGGACCATGGACGATGATGAGGTCTTCACTTTCTCAAAGAAGATTGCGGCTCCCTATGATTTGGTGATGCAGACGAAACAATTGGGTCGGCTTCCAGTGGTTCATTTCGCGGCAGGTGGGGTTGCAACTCCGGCTGACGCAGCCTTGATGATGCAATTAGGGTGTGATGGCGTTTTCGTAGGGTCTGGAGTGTTCAAGAGTGGTGACCCCGCGAAACGAGCCAGGGCTATTGTGCAGGCTGTGACCCATTACAGTGATCCAGAGATTTTGGCTGAAGTTAGCTGCGGCGGGTTAGGCGAAGCCATGGTGGGGATCAATTTGACAGACAAAAAGGTTGAGAGGTTTGCGGCTAGGTCGGAATGAGTGCGTTCATTGGCCTCTATTGCTTTCGAAGAAAGTGAGTTGTTCTTGCTGGTCTTCGGTGATTGATGATGTAGTTGTAGCCTTATATAAGTTCTTGACCTTTTTTCAGTATAATAAGGTTATGATTTGCTTCATATGTTCAGAAATGTTGGCAAAAACGCTAGCGCTTTTTTTGGGGGTGTAATACGGTACTAGTGTTGTATGGAGCAGATTGATGGCTATTAGCATTTAATCTAGGATGTTTTCTGAAGTTGCCTTCATAAATTTTAAGCAATCATTGTTCCGACTTGCATCTGTTGTTGATCGTGTTATTATGATTCGATTTCCTCACCAGATTCGGAGAGATCTTAGTTTTATCAGCCTAATCAGGTTCCCCCTGTCTTTCTGTATGCAAGCTTGCGGGCTTGGTGGCGGAATCAAAAAATGCATAGGTCATATTTGTAATAATGATCGCTTCATTTTGGTTGTACTGAAACTTGGTTGAAGTTTTTCTTTCAAATGTTTATATTTTTGGATGCTGCTTTAGTTTCAATTTCGTGACTGCACGAGGTTCTGTTCCTTTTAGTTGCGGTGCCCGTGCCCGTGCCGCTGCCACCTTAGCTTGTTAACTGAACCTAAATAAAATATGCAATACTCTGCCCTGTTGTTGTTTTGCTGTAGCTAACAATAGAATCTCAAAATCTCACTTAACTAGTGTTGTATATCTTCTAAATGTATAATCTTCATCAGGAATACAATGGATCTCCCAATTTCTCTCACCCCTGTGCTTTCGTCTGTGTGATTCAAGTCTTCCGACTTTTTCTGTCTCTGATCTGGATATGGAAGAGCCACATTCTAAGGAGGCTTTTTCATCACCTTATTCCATACCAGACGGAGATTCTTTGAAATCTATATTCTTGCCTTCGAGTTCTTCCCAAGTTTGTAAAAATATTATGACGGGGGTAATCCGAATATCAGTCTCCCAGCTTGAGCCTCAGAGCACGAGCTTAGCCAATTGACTGAGCGGAGGTAATGGGGTTTTCATGATATATATAATTAGGGATGATGTATGGTCGTGCATCTGTTTATATAGTAATAATTAGATGTTAGTCTCCTAGCTTTAAGCCGGCTGGGTAATAAAGGAGAAGAGGTGGGGGTAGCGTTGTGTATCTTGGCAATTAAGGGCATGTTTGAATTACATTCTAATTTCAGTTAAAATGAGTCAAATTGAGGTTAGGACTTAGGATGCAAAATGTTAAAAAAATCTTGTTTGCATTAGCATAATTTTTTAATCTCAGTTAGCATGTAAATGCACATTAATTAAGAAGCCCACTGATTTGGCTTTTCTCTCCTCAGCATTAATGTTGTTGCCTGTTGGAAGCATTAAATGTATTTTAAATTTTGATACTTTCTCTCTCTTGTCTTCTATCTACCCGAGCTGTACCTTAGCTTCTTGTGAGCGTTGCTTGTATTATCCTATGACTTCCCAATCTACTTCAAAACACAAAACGCATAGCTCTACGCCTTATATTTGCTTCCTTCCATAAGTCATAGGCAACGTCGTTCAATAGCCGATCTCTATCATGTTGAAGCACCAAGTGACCTCCGGCCAATCTCCAACTCTCTATCGTCCTTTCTAGCTTCCATCGTGTCACTACTTTGAAGTGCTTCTTCTCCCTATCGCCTTTCAATCTCCATCGTGTCCACTAGATTTGCACTTCCCATCGCTGGATCTGCTTCTTCTACTTTGAAGTAAGGTTCTTCTTTCCGTCTCCTTCCTTGCCTTCCTTAATGTCATGCTTTGCTGTTCCTTCTTTGAAGATTATTTCTTCCTTGACTTGAATGCTTGGTGATGATCCTCGATGGCCGTTTCTGAAACTCAAGATTGTTATTTTGTTTTTCAATCCCCTATAATGAAAAATGCATGTAATATAAGTACAGATGCCCATGGACTTTCTCGACTAAATTGATATCTGCTTGTTATTCTCTTTACTTTGCATCCCATATTCGTTTATTTTAAAGCAGAGGAAGATATAATACATGTAACATAAGATGTAATGAATTTCTAGAACTCGAGTCGCTGATTTTTATTTTCTTTTTCAATCCCCTACAATGATAAATGTGTGTAACATTAGTACAGATGCCCATAAGATATAATGCGTTTCTGGAACTCGTTTATTTATAATGCTGTTAGACCAATATGAAAGCTTGAGATCTGATTACAATCCCCTGTTCGTTCATTTTTCGGTGAGTTGAAAGCCTCATGTTTGTGAATCTTTTTTTTTATAACTAAAATACTGGATTCGTGTAATGACTGTTGAAAAGAGAGATACAAACAGGATAGTATTTATAAGATGTTAACCATATGTTAAACATCACTTGAAGACATAGAGATCAATTACAAGCTTTTGTTTGAGTTGAATAATATTTATAAAATTTCAAGTTCCAATTTCAAAGTTTTAAGTAATAAACTGTAGCCTTTGACTTGGATAGGAAGAAAATTAGAGAGGAAAAAATAATAGAAAAAAAAAGCTTTGAAAAATAGTAAATTTTCTTAACTAAGTTTAAAAGTTTTCTATTCTAATATGCAATTTATATGCAATTCCTAAAAAGCTCTAAAAAAGCTCTCTATTTTTCTCCTATTTTAGCCTAAATGTTCATTTTATATGCAATTCCTTGTTTAGGAATATTTTGTTCATTTCATTCTTAGTTAAGATTAATGTCAACTAAGAACCCAAATCTTTGATTGATATCTTTGAAAATATGGCATATAGCTCTCTTCTAAGGAATTTATTGATAAAAAGGCTACATGAATTTAAAAAATGCCAAATTGAAAATCCAAGTCTTTGGGTGTCATTTCTTAAATTAGTGTTCTGAAGAACTTGTCCCTCCACCCTCCCACAATATGAGGTTTCTTGACAATATGATGTTTTGTTGAACATTGGCAACATGGGCAATTCCTTCCTTGTTTTAGAATTATTATTTTCATTTAGGTTTGCTGTGACTCTAGGATATGATGGTAAATCGATATATATATATATATATATATGTAGAGATATTTATTGATTTTGTTTGTTTGTGATGGTCGGCTAGTCTATAGAACAATAAACAACGACAAAGGAAAAGTTGTGTGAAATTCAACCTTGACAAAATTTTCATTAAGGAATGTTTGGAGCAAGTATACAAGAAACAAAGGAAAGGAATTGCTTTCAACAAAAATAGGTGGCAAGCAATAATTGAGGGGTTTAAGGCAAAAACAAGAAAAAGGTATGAGAAAAAACAACTGAAAAATAAGCTAAACAACATGAAGAAAGAATAGAACGTATGGTATAAGTTGTTTTCAAGTAAAACCGGCTTAGGATGGAATAGTGACAAGAATATTGCCGATGCTCCAAATGAGTGGTAGGAGCAAAAATTTTTTGGTATGAATTAGTTGTTTAGTGTTTTTTAGGTTAGAATTTAATTTGAAAATTTTAATTGTTGGTTACTTGACAAAAAAATCTCCTCTATAAAAAATTTAGATACAAGATAAAGATAAAAGTGTAGATGTCCATGAGGAAGATAATGATATCAGTGAGGCATCCTCGTCAAATTTACTCAGATCGTCAAGACATATGCAACATATTCATGATATAATTAGAGATCAACTTATAAATCATACCAATTGAATATTAATTTATTTTAAGTTTTCATGATTGAATATTTAAAATATTTTACTTATTAGTTATGATTTTAAGTTTAAAATTTTTTACTTATTAATTAGTCAAAAAATATAAACATGCTTATTTAAGATTTAATATTTAAGATAAAAAAATTCATACTTATTTTTATCATTAAACATCTCAACTGATTTTTAAATCAAATCATTCAAATAAATTTTAGTTTATCTAATTGACCTTTTTTTTTTTTAAAAAAGGTGCCTAAATATAAATTACATTAAATTAACTGACTTTTCTTTTAACATCAATTTACTAACCTTAATTATAAATTTTTTTAATCCAAACACACATTAAGTCATGCACTTTCACCAATTTTCACCTACTCTCTTCCATCTCATCTTTGTCAGCATCGTTGTCAATTGTCATCCTCCTCAATTTTACCTTATGCAAAAGCATCTGCTTTTACAAGATAATCTCAATTTACATTGAAATTATCGGGAAATTCCAATAAAACCGTCCTTTGCTAATCAGATTGTTGATGATGAAATCCAAGTGTATAACATGTACATGATAAGTGGATAGGAACTTTAAATTAGAAGAAAGAAGCACAATTAAAAAAAAAAATCAGTTTAAGCAATTAGACACGGAATGTTAATGCCATCACTGTTCCGAAGCATAGGAAAGCGGAGTAGTCTCAACTTTGAATAAGAAGATCGCTTTGGCTTTGATCAGCAGCAATGCATGCAGAGCTACCCCCTTTGCCTTTTCATTGGAATGATCATAGGCCTACAACACACGAGAGCAACGAGTAACTCCATCATGAATGTCATCGTTGTGATCCATATAAACACAGTTTTCTTCCAACGCCAGGTAATCCACTTGAGAAAGGGAGGTTTTGAGTCGAGAACTAGATGTGCACCGTATAACTCAGGAATGCCAGAACCAGCTTGAACACTTGCTCGTTGCTCAAGTGTCACTTTTAAGCATGCGGTAGGCTCATCCCGTTCAATAAAATCTTCCATCTTGACATTCAGAGTTTGAGCTTCCGAAATATGGCCAGAAACCAGATGAGCAAGCTTCAAGACGGACAACATTTGACGAATAAGCCCACTTCTGAATCTTAACATTAATGGCATGCTCGAACTGGCGATGATTTTACCATTAAAAGAGAGAGAATCTATCCTGACCTACATAAGAACAAGTCTTAGTAAGCCATATTATATTCATTTTGCAGTGAATAAATATATGGGACACGCACCTGGAAGACCCCAAGATTTTTGTTGTACTCAGATTCTGGCACTAGTAACGATAGCATGACCTGCACTTTGCGTTTAGAAGGTATCACCCGCTCACTCGTCCTCCTATTATCTGCGATGTTATCCCAATCGTTTCCAGCACCAACACTTGGACATGATATTAATGGCACATACGCAATCGGACTCTCCTTCGTATAATCGAAATTCAAAATTTCCGTCTTCTGAATTGGCTTTTCGGATATGTACTTCATCATAAACCCACTAATTACAAGTGATGAAACCAGGAGAACGAGTAAACTGATAAAAACATAGATTAACCACAAGATGCCCCACCCACAACGCAAGCCAATTTTCCAAATTGAAATGCGATCCTTTAACCATCTATATAATGATGGACTAACCCTCTCCCAGAAAATACCCCACACTCTGGGCGAAATCCATAGAATAACCATCTTGCCTGCCCTAAATTTTCGAAAGGGATCGATATAAAACATAAAAGAATGATACAGAAACCACATAGGCAAAGTTATGAACCTGACGAAAAAACTAATTGGAAACCCAATTGAATTGAACGCAAATCGTGCTATTAGTTGAAACAAATTTGACGACGGATGAGGGGGGTTGGCCACAGCGTAAGATGAATCACTGGCGGAATCATCATTTGCAGCAGTCGTTACCATTGATTCTTGGTTGGTCTCCTCCCTCGCGCTACAAGAAGCTGGGAAAGAGCCGCATCGTCCTCGGGTCGACACGGGCCTTGCAACCACATTCTGCTTTTTACAGCTCATGATCCTGATATTTGTCAAATCATTGTCGGAACATATGGAAGCCGTGAAACCAGAATCTGCCGATTCTTCGTCCCAGGATCCGCGACAAACTGGCCGGCTCCGGATTGTGGTGGCTGGAGATGTGGTTGCCAGAGGAGGTCGGGAAGGCGAAAATTGAGGTTCGTCTGGGACCGGTTCAGGCTTACATGGAATGGAAGACGAGCAAGAAGGTTCCGATGGGCCTTTGCCGGTACGGTAATCAAGCACGTCGGTAGAGACGTCGCCATCATCATTCTTTGAGTTTTGCGGGCCCATTTATTATAATCGGGCTTTTGAGTTTTGATGATGCCCTTTCCTGTTCTTCGGCAAACGGTGGCGTGTAAATTTTTATGTTTTTGATTTTGCATACTATTCTCAATTATATCTTCCTTAAATACGAATTATTTGAATTTGACATAAATAATTAAAATCCATTTTTTATATATTTTCATCTTAATATTTTTTATTATGAAACAATTATGTGACCCATACAATACATGGGGTGTGAAAAAAATAATAATTTCAATAAACAATAATACAACAACAACAATAACAAGTTTTTATCCCATTAGGTGAGATTAGTTACATGAATTATAAGACTTCATTATACTCTATCATTTACAAAACTTTTAAAAATATTATTAATTAAGAAATCATGTTTAACAACTTTCAAGAAAACACTCTTAAACCTTCCTCTACCCCTCTTAACTAGACTCAAATTTATATATTTCACTCTTCTTACTGGTGCTTCTCACGGTCTTTTTGTATATGTCCAAATCATCTCAAACGATTTTCTATAATTTTTTTCAATAGATACTATCCTCACTTTTTCATGTACATGCTCATTTTGAATTTTATCTTTCTGTATATGTCCACACATCCATTGTAACATTTTCATCTCTGCCACTCCAACTTTACACTCTTGCTATCCCGTTAGAGCCCAATATTTACTACTATATAACATAGCCGATCTCATAATAGTACGATAAAACTTTCCTTTAAATTTATTAAGCACCTTACGGTTGTAAATAACTTCTTTAATTTTTCTTCAATTAAACCACCCAACTTAAATCTTATGTGAAATATCCCCACTAATTTCGCCATCATTTTGAATATACGCTTCCAAATATCTAAACTTTTTCACTTGAGGTATAATTTGATTTCTCAATTTCACTTTCAAATTACGGTCGAATAGCCTTTTACCAAATTTACAATATAAATATTCCATCTTACTCTTACTCAGACGAAAACCTTTCAACTCCAATGTTCTCCTCCATAACTCAAGTTTACAATTAATCTCTTTTCTTGTCTCTGCTATAAGAATTATATTATCCGCAAAGAGCATACATTTGAGAATTTTCCCTTAAATATATTCCGTCAACACATTTAGGATCAAGTTAAATAGATAAGGACTCAAAAATGATTTTGATGTAGTCTAATTTTTATAGAAAAGTCCTTTGTTTGACTATTAGAAGTTCTTATATTAGTTTTTACCCCTTTATGCATATTTTGTATAACTTTAATATAAACAATCCATACTCCCTTTTTTTTCAAGGCTTTTCAAAGTACTTCTCTTGATATACATCAAAAGCTTTTTCCAAATCAATAAAAACTATATGTAAATCTTTATCTTTACAACGATACTTTTTCATTAATCCCCTTAGTAAATAAATCACCTCTGTAGTTGATCTACCTGACATAAAACCAAATTGATTCTCAGAAATACTTGTCTCCAATGTCAGCCCATACTCAATTACTTTCTCCCACAATTTTATTGTGTGGCTCATGAGTTTAATCGCTCTATAGTTAGTACAATTATGAATATTGCCTTTATTTTTATAAATAGAAATTAATGTACTTCTCTTTCAGTCGTTAGGCATTTTCTTGAACCGTAAAATTATATTAAATTAATTAGTTAACTATCTCACCTCTTTTTCACCTAAATATTTTCACACTTCAATAGATATGCAATTAGGTTTGTTGGTTCTACCATTTGCCATTTTTTAAGAGTTTCATTTACCTTGTTATCACGTATTATTCGATAGAATGATAAATTTTGTTCTCCTTCACGAGTTACTAAATCCTCCAAGTGACTAGATGAATCCTCTCCATCATTGACAAATTAGGTATTATTATTTATTTAATTTCAATAAATAATAATACTTAATACTAATTTAAAATCTAATTAAATAGAAATAATTTTTAAATTAAACTTATTAATGTTTAAAATAACTTTTAAAATGAATATAGATAATATAAATTTGGGTACATTTGACAACATCTAGAACATTTAAATTAAAGGAACCTCATCAAAGAATTGACGTGGCCCACATATTTGAAAATAATGTATGAGTATATATAATAATAATAAACATCTGATTAAAATGGAACGATATAGAGAATATTAGCATGACCTCTGTGTAAGGATGACAGATGACACGTATAAATTGAGAAATGATGATGATGATGATGAAGAGTGACCTCTTAATATCTGAAACATTTGGATTCAAATAAAAGTTAAATCTTTGCAAAGTCAAGTCAAGAAAACACATAATCCAAAAATAAATAGGAATAAAAAATTACTAACTATAATTACAAGTTATAATAAAAGGAAATGATATACCGCTACCTTATATTGAATATGTAAAATCATATATAAAATTTGAAAAAAGGTTAAAAAAATTATTTAAGTAAATAATGATACTCAATTAACATTCAAGATTTGAATTCTTTTTGAATTAAACATATATATGATTGAAATCATAAAGTGGTTGTGTATGAATTTATAGGTAAATATACACTTGATTATGCAAAACATGTTATTAAGAGGATATATATTTTCACATAGCCTATAGTGTATTATTTAGGAGCGTCAAATTAAAGAATTTTGCAATCATATATGACACTGTTTACAATAACAACTACAAATTATTGTGTTTAATAATGCACAACTCCACAAGACAAAATTTCATCACACAAATATAAACTATAAATTGAAATTCACTCTATACGATTAGTAGAAAGTGTTTTTGCTACATAGTTAAATGGATGCTTGAACTAACCCACGAGCTTTAAAAATTGGCAGATAACTTGACTCCCCAAAAACAAATGAGTAAGTAGAGATGAAAGCAAGAAAAATAAAAATCAACATGAACAAAAAGCGTTCCATATTATAAAGCAATATTAATTTGAGGTAAATTAAATTTGTAAGGTTTGCATAATTAACCTACTTGCAATGCTCTCATAAAATTTAAGACGGATGTAGTTGAAATACACTCTTCACTACTTTTGTTCTAAAAAACTAATGCCACCCCAACATAAAATGTAAAACTTGTAATAGGCTGTTGTAACATCCTAGATCTTAATTTGTAGAAAATAAATTAATTATAAATAATTTTGAGATATAATAAGGGAAATTTGAGACATAAAAAATATTGTACATTTACTGAATATTAGAAATTAAGTAAAATAACTTGAAAAAGATTACCTAAAATATTATAAATTATAAGGATTTAATTTTAAGTCAAATAATAATTATTATAATAATGAAATGAAATAAAATATGTGTGCATAGATGTATTGATTTTTTTCACATATATAAAATTATAGATACATTTATTAACAAACTATAATATATAATATACAAAAAAAGCGCTGTTGGGCCACCGCCCACATGCCAAACCCATTAAGCTATTAAGCTAATGTGCCGAAACCTACAGGCGTGCACGCATCCGCAGCCATGTTGTCGCGGTGCTGCGTTGTGAGGGAGGGAGAGGGACCAAGCGAGATGAGCGGGTAAAGTAGAGCATCACAAGTGGGAGGAGATTTTAGAATGTAGATCTCAATTAGATATTTCAAATATGATATGATGCTTCTTAAAATCAGACTCGGAAGCTCTTATCGCTTGAATTTACTGTGTGACTATTCATAAACTCGAAAAATAGATAATTTAGGGTTTTTTTTATATGTGCGGAAACTCTATGTGATAACAAACACATATAACTATAAAATTTTTTATTAAAAATTCATAGGTTACTTGAATCTCATTAAGCACGCAATATATGTATAATTGTTAGTGTTTCTTTTTCTTTTCAAGCATGTTTGTAATTTGAGTTAATCGGATAATATATATTGTATGTGATGTAAATGCTGTATATATGTGGTATGCATTAAGGATGGGTTGATGAGGAGATGATGTGGATGTATATATGATGCAATGACCACATGATTTGCCTCCACTGCAAGCACAGTGGTTGGTCTTTTTAAGAGCCAGTTCCTCAATACTTATCTGGTTAGGTTTGTAAAAGGAGACGTGGCAGTGACACCTCCTGGTTAGGTTTTTTAAGGAGGGGAGCTATAGTTTGGGTCTTGGGCTCTGTACCTTTAGATGGGCATATCTCTGACATTGAAGAAGCTATGGTCAGTCTAATATGTGGGTCAAATTGTAGTTAAGCCTATGGTTTCAATTAGTGGGATAAGGCTGAATGTAACATCACGAATTTCTAATCTTGTATTAATTACTGAATACAGAATGGATTAGTGATTTATTGTGGGATTAGAGTTTTGGATAGTAAAGTATTGTATTAACTCTTTAGGGTATTATATGAACAGATATGAGAAAAAAAATGAGGTTCCAGAGCAGAGTATGTGAACATAGTGAGGATCCCTCATTATGCCATGTACCACGGTAGAGAATGGATACACTGCACGCATGGTGCAGAACTTTAATAAGTAGCTTCGTGGAATAGCTCATGAAACAGAAGGAGAAATAGAGTTAGAGGTGTCAAATGTGGAGAAGGTGCCAACATCTGTTAGGGCAAGCGAAATTGGGAGCAAGAGCGATATTTCCGACCTGTTACTTATCAGGTAAGTCTCGTACTACCTTAACCTCTGATTCTACCCTGTTTTCTCTTAGTTTTAACTAGTGAGAAATTGAATTTGAAAGTTTTAAGGATTTGATTTCTTATCCTATAGTAATAGAAAGATTCTCCATAACTAAGCTAGTACTTTGTGATTGGTTTGAGTCGGAACGATAAAGTTTCGAAGCCATAGGCACAATTTGCCCTAGTCTAGAGAGAGAGTAGTGAGAGAAAATGTGATTGACGAAAATAATGGTTGTGGTGAGTGATAATTAAGCATGATACGTATGAACGAATGTGAATTATGGAAGTGATAATGATTAGGTATTTAATTGTGATAATTGACACTTTTGTCAATAGTAAGATTGACTTTGGTTTACCAATTTTACGTAGATTCCAGCATGTAATGGGTAAATTATGAAAAGGAGCTTGAGAACGATTATTGAAACATGGGTAACCGTTTCTAGTAAACAGAAGAGTTAAGGTAACCATAGAGTTTATTATGTTTATTAAATAATATAACTGTATAGAAGTAATTATATTATTGTGGTTTAGTTGGTTTTTATATATGATTTGGTATTGAAAACAAGTTTAGCATGAAGTGGATTTATGAAAAGAAATTTTAAAGATTTCTAACTTTGAATATATATATATATATATCCACGTATGTACGTATGTATGTTATGAGTAAAAGTATATGGTGTGCAAATGTGAAGAAGGTAGTGAATGGTGAAAAAGCATGATCATAGGAGGTGGGAGTTCACCTAAGATATGTGGGGATACATGTGTGTGAAGATATATGAGTAAAAAATTTATATGGTCGGGCTGGCACCATGAGACATTTGGTGTAACATTATATGGGCTGTTACCATGGGTAATTCGATACAGCATATTATGGGATTATTACCATGGGACATCCGAACAGTCTGGCAACTCCCTAATACTTGTTAGGGTGCAGTTAAGAGTCAACGATACCTCTATCACAAGTATGTGAAATGAGAAAAATCATAGTTCGTAGGTGGGTTAGATTGCCTTTAGCTGGGTGTTTCTATCATCGAAAGTATGCTCGAGTCAATAAGTGATTGATCTAATAAAGTTTATGGTTTCATGTCTAGGAGTTTTGGAGGATCGGTGGATAAATGATCATGCTAAAGTGTATAATGTGTGAAAATGATTTATATGTAAAAGTGATGATTTAAGCTATGTTATAATACATATATATGCTATACTATGATTTTTATTACTTTGACATGGTTGTTTGTATTAATATACATGAATGAACTATATTGGTTATTGAGATTTTTATCTCACCAGTGGTTATTTATATTTTTTAGGTTTTGTCACTAGTAGTTTAAAGGGGAAAGACATAGGCTGAGTTGACACCTTTAAATAAAGCCTTTGTAAGCATTTGGTGTAATGAATTTGTAGACTATTAGTTATGAACTTGTGTATAAGTTGCCACAAGATTTAGTGCATGCACATATAGTTGTGATTGTGGCATGTTTTAGTAATTTTGAGCTCCTTAGCCCCTTGTATATGTGTGAATAGTGAAATGATTAAGTAGGCTAGTGGATAAATGTTAATATGTGTGAATATGGGGTGTACTTGAAGTGTATGTGAAAAATATATGGCCTTACATGAGATTAGGAAGAAGAAATGAACTTTTGCCCAATGTCTGATATAAGTGGTTTACAAGCCAACTATGTATATGTGTGTCATATTGCCCATATGATTGATCAATTAGGTATGTATTGTCCTTTTGGATATAGTCAAGGCCTAAAAAGAGGCTAATGACGTATGGTTTCAAATTAGGATGCTCAAATGATAAATTTTGACTTAAAACGATCAAAATAAACTTGGGTATCCAACTTTTAAACGGGATATTAGATTGAAATGAAATTAGTGGCATTAATTACAATATGGGATAAGCTTCGTGTGGGCATTTGAACAACTCCAATCGGACATTGGATGCAAAAATGATGCACATCTGAAGTTCGCACCAGAATTTACAATATGACAATAAATTCAGGTGTGTGTGCCATGGCGGATGTATCCACATGCCGTGGTGTACGACACAGAGAATCACGGTGTGGTCTTTATGCCACATGTCACAGCACATGTGGCGCAAGCCACAATGCACATCCAGTAACATCTGAGAAAAATTAAGCACGATTTATTAATTTAAGGAGTGTGATTAGTGAGTTAATGAGGTGTATGACTGGAGGGACCTACTTGATGTAATTAATTGTGATTTCAGCCTTAAAAGTAGGCTCGGATCAATGGCAGGCCATCTGGGCATATAAAGAGAAAAAAAATGAAGGAATACTCTCTATGCCACATGCCACAGCATGTGGTCAATCTACCGTGGCACACAGGGATAGATTCAAATGCAACGACCTCTTTGTGTTATACGCTGTGGTAGAGGGCAGCGTGTGCCACAGTGTATAGACAAAAATTTGATAAATTAGTTTTGTATCTATTCAAAAATCAAAGAGGAGAAAGAAGAGAAATGTGAAGAGCACGACTTTGGCTCTACTAAGGCACATCGTTGGATCACTTTGAGGACAGTTTAAAGCTCCTGAACACCTAAGATAAGTTTATTATGCTCTTTTCTTCCTTTCTCTCCCTCATTTATGGATATTTAAGTTAAGGTTGGAGATAGAAAGTTTATTTTCAGTTCTTAAGAGATATGGGTCCGATCCCATTATAATGGGTATAATGGGAATTGTTTAGAGTATTGAAACTCAACATTAATGATTTTTGAAATGGTTAGTGCATAAGAGTAATAAATGTCTAAAAATCAATATAAATGAGGTAGTCGGGAGAGTTTAATATCCATTAATGGTGGTTTAAAGATCTATTAATTATAACATGCATGAATAGAACCTAATAAATCCATTGGGTACGGATGGGTAGAAATTTACAAGATTGATATAATAGATATGTGGAGTTTGGTATTGGTAAATTCTAAAAAATGAGATAATGATGGTGTTATTACTTATGATTGTAGTGAGGTTTAATTTCACACCATTCAAGCTTGTGTGAAGCTTTGGAAGTGTTTTGTGTGAGAGATAAACTTTTGACTTCTCAAGAGTTTGAGATAACTAAGGAAAACCTAATTCGTATAGTTAAATGTTAATTGAGTTTGTGAAATATGGTTGATGGTTTAAATTAATGATGCAAATTGGCAATGTGTTTAACTTGTGAAATGGTTTTGGAAAGGAAAACCTTTATTATGCTACCCATTGTGATTTATGAATTTAATTATGGCATGTTATTGTGGGTAGAAAATTGTGATGTGTAATGTGTTGAAAATATAGAGTATGTGAGTATGGCTATATTGGATTATTTTTCATGAATTGATTGTTTGAAACATATATTATGTGAGAAATGTGCATAGCATGATTATTGGTGGGAGTTTGCCTAGAAAAAGGAGTAATTGGTTAAAATCCACACGGTATTGGTAGTAATCGTTGGAATCAGGAACTTGCCTTGGCACTGACAGTTGGAATTTAGAGGTAGCCCCTATCCTATGGTTGATTTGAAACTATCCTACTTGTTTTATGAGAGACTTGAATCTAATTAGTCTCCATTGATTTATGAGGAGGCTATATTAAAGGTATGACACCCCATAGTTATTAGTATTGGAAAAAATTGGATTATATAAGTGAGTGAATTAACCTTGGTCTAGTAGCTCCTCACAAGAGAAGGCTAGGTTAGTCCATGAAGAACGTAGCCACGTGATAGCTACCAGTTTCATATCGAAGGTAATAGGAGGGTATAAGGCTAGCATATGATCATGCATATAAATCAAGCCACAAGGTTGTTAGTATTGTAGTTCGATATAAGTTAGGAGTGCATGGTTGTTAGTATTACGACACCATGTTGTGCATTGTAATTTAGAATGGATATATGTGTTTTAGGCCCAATCACATAGTTGTTAGTATTGTGAACCATGGTCAATTCCACCATACTGTGATAATGTTTTATTTTTGCCTATTTACATCTGTTTACAATTGATATGCATCTGTATAAATTAGGTGAAACTTGGTTCTTAAGTGATTATACTCACCCCTTAATTCTCAATATCTACAGGACCTAGCTCATCAAATCCAAGTCAGGAAAAACACATAGAGGCTTAGGATTGTAGAGTAACCCTTTCTGTGTACCTTTCTTTATTATTTTTATGCGTAAATGTTAATGCAATTGCCAACTAGGATCACATGTCATTATTTTGCACTACTTACATTAGCTTGTGTACAACTTGTGCATTTATGCCCTGAGTTAGTGAGTTTTGGTTGTAAACCCGTGGTTAAGGCTAAAATACTTATGCAAGTAGAAATATATGTATTTTAAAAGATTTGGAATGAAAATGATGATTTTGTGCATGAATTTCCTCCTTCTTGTGTTTTGTGAAAATTGGAGTTAAGTAGTGATTTTTTAGAAATATGTGTTTTTGGTTGTGTGTGATGTGTTGCACAGGTCCGTTAGAGTTTATTGAGTATAGTTGGAGAGTCATTGTAGGCTTTTGGCACTTGTGGTTAAGTTGGGACACCAAAGTAGTGAGATTTTTGTGAAAACTGGTGAAAACAGGTTTTGGTGTCCAATTTTTTATAAAAAAAGAATTTGAGTATGAAATTAGTGCCATTAGCTAAAGTTAAGAGAAAGCTCCATGTAGACATCAAAACCACCTTAATCGAACATCGAATTGAGATTTGAGATGTGTTAGAAGTTTGTTTTCTATGCTGTCAAATGACAGCAATTGATATTGTCATTTTCGTGCAACACGCCATGGCACACAACACAGAAAAGGATAACTCGCGGTGTATATGTCTTATGCTATGGCGCATGTCACGTTTTCTGCACAAAATTCAATTTTGAGTTTTAAAACTCAATGTTTTAGGTCCCATTTATTTTTCAAGCTTTGCATCATTTTCAAACTTTGATTTAAGTATAATAAGTGTTGTTTGAGATTTAAAATTGAACTTTGGAGATTCCATTGCAAATGAATTGGAAATTTTCTCTTTTATAAAATTTTACAACTTGAGAATTGTTCACTTTTGGAATTCTACAACTTTAGTAATTCTTTGATGGTTAATCTCTTGATTACCTTAATTGTGGAGTTTAATATGGTTTAGTAAGGGAGGCCTTACACATCCCATATTTTGACCTAATTTTACTAAAATGCATATGTTCTCCTTCTCTAGAATGCACCTTTGAATATTACTTCTACTGTGTAATGTTATAATTTGAGGAATTTATGAAATGATTTTGAATATATTTATTTTGAGATTTTAAAGTTTTCAAAATAAATGATTTTGGATTGATTAGTAAGATGAGTAAAGGGTTGTATGGTAATTCAGTAATGGCATTACACTGAATGGAGTAATAAGGGAGATTACTGGTTTTGCATATTAACATGTTGCATTCAGTGGTTATTAAATATGCTCATAACTAAATGATTCTCATGGACTTACTTGTATATTTGCATGGTTATAGTTTGTGTACATATGGTAAAACTCAGGGTTACTGA
Organism: Prosopis cineraria; assembly: GCF_029017545.1. Classification (NCBI taxonomy): domain Eukaryota; kingdom Viridiplantae; phylum Streptophyta; class Magnoliopsida; order Fabales; family Fabaceae; genus Prosopis; species Prosopis cineraria. Next base: position 25,425,838 of record NW_026555334.1, read on the forward strand.
GATGTTTTTACTTACCCATTTCTTTAACATTTTTAGGTAAGCTTGTCAAAGCAAAAAGGGGAAGTATCTGGAAGCTTAAGGCTTAGCTTGAGTAAGTCTTGAGCCTCATTTCGATTTGTAGAATAATCAATTGCCAGTTTAAAACTTTCATTTGGGATTAATTTATTACTTTGTTTATTATTTATTGATGATTTATTTATATGGAGTAAATATTTTATAATAAGACTTTTGCATTGAGACTTTTACAGAGAAATAAATATTTAAGTATGATGTTTACAGGTCTATACATACTTTATGAAAAAGAAATGAAAAAACATACATTTTGGTGTCTGCACTTTATTCGTGTTTTGTTATAGGTCCCTGCACTTTTTTTTTTCGGTGTTTTGGGTCCTTATAAATGAAAGTGTAAGGACCCAAAACATCAAAAAGAAAAAGTATAAGGAGCTATAGCAAAACACGAGCAAAGTACAGAGACTAAAAGGTATGTTTTCTCAAAAAGAAATATTAACCTTAAACTTTTATAACCTTGGTAGCCTCTGTTTAACTAGTTTAATCATTTTTTTAACAAGGTTAGTTTTTAAGTATCTATTAATTAAATGAATTTTTGTTATAACTATGGTGGCTTTATAAAATTTAGATTAACTCTTTTCTATCATGTTTACTTCTTAGAAATAAATTTAGAAATTTGTTTTAAACTTTTATACCATAGTATTATTTTAATTTGTTTAAATCTTTTTATTGCTAGGGTATTTGATTAAATTTTTAGTTAGTAAAATTAAGGTGTTACAGCTAGCCCTAAGTTGATATCATTTAAAGAAGAGGTGGGCATGGGGTAATTACCAAATAAAATAGAAATCGTTGAGCATGAGAAAATCTAAAATTGAAGCAAGTTAAGGTGATTGAGCAAAAAGTTTGTTACCCTAGAGATGTCTAATGACAAAGAAAAAATCAATTGATCTAGAAGAAAATAAACAACGACATGAAAAGAAAAATACGCATAGAAGTCTTCACCAAAAAAAGAAAAATACACATAATTAATTAGTAATGTTAAAATGAGGTTATCTACATACAAGAGATCTTTTACACAAAAATTAAACACTTTGAATTATGGTGAAAAAAAAATATTTACATGCTTTGTAAAGACATTATTACATGAAAATATGGTCTAACATTAATGCAATAACATCCCTAGTCGTAAGACAAGAAACATTCAATACAAATAAAATATATTTCATCTAAGAGGAGAGTGCTCAAAAACTTTAATGCATAAATTAATAATGCATACTTTTATGTAATTGTTGCTTATACTTAGGTAGTATCAGAAAGATGATTCTATTAATTTATAGAAAATACTTGAACTTCAAGATAGATATTTCAAAACACTTATAGCATGTTAATGCAAGTATACTAATCATGATAATTTATAAATATATAGGAATCACATAACAATTCATCTCACCTGTGTTAGGCATCAAAAAGATAGGAAGTTCCTATTGATTAATGTAATATCCTCCTCCAGTTATCTCATTAAATACAAAATTCTAGTTGATTAACAAAATGGGGGCCCCAAGGTTATAATTATAATTCTAAGTCAAAATGAGTCTTGTAAAAAGGCAAAACAGAGTTCAAAAGATACGTGGAAGCAAGGGATTATCACAAAAGTGGTTACATAGGTGTTAAAAATCTAGAACAAGAAAAATTTTGAAAATTTAGCAGGCGTGCGCTGTAACTCGTGGAACATGCGCTGCGGCATGCTCGCCTTTGTGACACGTGCCACAGCTTGTGACGCCATGCGCCACGACGCAGATACATGAACTTTGACAGTAAATTCTGCTGTCAATTTGATAGCTTTAGGGCTAACTTTCAACGTGCCTAATTCTTTGTCAAACATCCAAATGACATGAACTAAGAGTTTACGAAAAGCTCTTTTCGAGCTTTAACTAATGGCGTTGGTCTCAGGCTTAAATTATTTTTAAAACAAAAATTAGACACTCTTTTCAAAACTTACTCTTTTGCCTTCAACTTTCACAAAATTCAAGTGTCCTCTCCCAAAATTAAGGACCCATGGCCACCGGCACTAAATGACCACATTCAACTCAACAAAGTTAATTTGTGCTAGATCAAGTTTTCACTACTTAACCCCTTAACTCAAAATCATAAAAAGGGGGAGTTTAACACAATTTTTATCAAGATTTTTCAAATCATCACAATATATACGCTACTCTCATTTGCATTAGTATTTTGACCCTATCAACAAAACACATAATAATCAACTCTCTCACTAGAGCCCAAAATATCAATTACAATTTACTTTTCTCTTAATGCAAATAAGTAACAAAAAGAAAAATCCTAGTTGGCAATCCAAGTTATCATACACATAAATTACCTAAATTAAAGAGGCCTACTATAAAAGGATTATGATCTTAAGCCTCGAGTTGTTTTCCTCTGTCTACACTTCTTGAGCTATTTCTTGAAATATTGAAGGTAACAAAGTGAGTACAACTACTCAGTAACCAAGGTTTGACTAACTCATGATAATACATAACAACTAGTTTAAATGCAAGTAGCAATTAATATTAATACTCTAACCCATGTGAGATATTTGAAAGCTTAATATTCACAGTTCAGCTCACATAATAGCAACTACTTGAAAAATATTACTTTTAGTACTTTTCATGGAGATAGAGTTGATCAAGCAAATTATTGACAAGCATAAAAACAAAAAATAATGCTTAACTCAAAATGCCATCATTATGGACTCAATATAGACAACAAGTATCTTTACTCACTATATGCATGATCACACCAACCTTATCACCTTTTTATTCCTCTGACATAAAACCGTGGGCTATAACTCAATAGGATAGTCTATATTCTTTGACTTTCCTAGCCTAAACACTTGTGAGGGGATTACCCGGCCAAGGCATATCCAATTCACTTATGGATCACGATTTCTCCCATTTCTCACACTATTTGGTGTCATAAACCCTAGACTAGCTTCCTCATTGAATCGGTAGATAGCTAGCTAGGTTCAAGTCTCTTGTTGAACCAATGGGACAATCCTTTATTGAACAAGTGGAATTATATGAATAGAATCAACTTAGATAATCCATCATACGGATGGGGCCTTACCACGTGGATTTCTCATCTACTCTGCTTCCTAAGTGAACTCCTGCCTCTCAAGATCATGCAATGGACATTCATGCCATAACTCACACATATACAATTCATGAAACATTACATTACACAATTATTGGACTTCTCACACATATTTCATGGAACTTCAAAACCCAACAAGTTATTGAACTATCAAATCACAATCATTATACCTTACACATTTAAAATCATTGAACTTCATCATTACACAATCATGGAACTTCTCAAATAAAATTTCATGGAACTTTAAAACTAAATAAGTCATGGAACTCCCAATCACCATCATTGTACCTCATACTTTTAAAATCATTGAACTTCATCATTGCACAATCATTGAACTTCTCTATTTTCAAAAACCATTGAACTTCTCATAACAAAGATTCATTTTACTTCTCAATTTGTCAAAAATCATTGCACTCTCAATAAATATTAATATGAAAATCCACCACTCTTGTTTTCAAGGAAAATTTGCATCATAAGGCATAAACTCCTAAATTTAATCTAGTAAATTTCTTCACAAATTAAGCCACACTTGCATTTTTTCTAGTTTTTACATTTTAATAATAATTCATAAATTAACAAACTAATTGACACACACAAGTATAAGATAGAATTTTCTCGATTACCTCAAACCTTTAAAAGGTCAAAGGTTTCACCCCTTAACTATTCGTTCTCAAAGCTCTCATGAAGCTTAAATGGTGTCAATGATAATTACACTACAAGTATTTACCATGCAAAACATCAATATCTATTTTGAGCTATTTTCTATTAAAATTTCATCATTTCTTAACACTTAAGATTTGCTCTAAGCTCATGTAGAAGTACCCATAAGGCTTCTTAGCTTTCTTTAACTTTTATTAATAACATTGAGCTCTTAAATGGGTATTAATGAAGCCACATTATTCTCAACCACCAAATTTATGAGAATTTCATACATTTAATGTCCTCCAACCACCATTCACCATAAATTCATAAATATCAAGTTTACTTAGCTCAATCTACCCCCATTAACTCTATTTAAGTCAATGGGTTCGGACCCATAACCTCTATGGATCGAAAATCACCATTAGAAATCAAACCCTAACTTCTATCATCAAGAAAATGGAAGAAGAGAGGAAGATTTAAGCTAGGAGGCTTACCTTGAATATTTACGAGCTCCAAACTACTCCCAACGATCAGCTTCTTCAAACTCTAGCTCAGCTTTTTTGCCACCCCTTCATTCTCCTTTGTTTTCTCTTCTGTTCCACATCAGGTTTGTGACTTAATACTGTAAAATTTTAGCCATGCGCCACCAGCACATGGCATAGAAAGCTTCTCCCAAGTGTGTTGGCACACATGCACTGCGGCGGACCAACCCCACACCGCAACGCGTGGCACAAAACCACTCCTTTCAGAAATTCTTCTTCTTCTATCCCCGGGTGACCCAATTCTCCTTCAGTCCCACATTTGGTACTAAAATTGAGATCAAGCACGCCCGTTAGTCACAAGTACAGATCACTTCAGAAGGAAATAATGGAAATAGGACAAGCAGAGAACAGACAAAAAATGACAATTTGGCCTTTAAATGTTTAATTAGATGAGCATTGGGAAAACTCAAATGAGAAAAACAAATGACAAACCTTGTGTTGATATTATCATGGAGCATGAAAAATTGGAGGCAAAAAAAAATATCATCCCAATATGATCCAAAATTGTTAGTCTTTACTTAGATCGTGGGTTAAGGTAAGTTATACTTATTCATATGTGGCCTAATTTTCAACTACATCCATAGGAAAATAAAAAATAAAAAATTTTGATTTTAAAATATATTAAGAAAATCGTATGTGGGAGTGGGATATAATGAGAGAAAAAAAATAAGAATTATGATAATGGAAGAGATTGTGAGAGAGAATATTAGGGACAAAATAAAACAATTAATATAATGAGGGGGAAAAAAGATAAGACTTAAATAAGAGGAAGTAGTTTCTAACAATTTTAAAGATATCAAACTTATTATTTTTTAAGAAAATATTTTTAAAATTCATTGTTAATGTGGAAGTTATGATAATGGGGGGATAGTGGGAGAGAATATTAGAGATAAATAAAAATAAATGAGAGAGAAATAAAAGATAAGGGAAAGTAGTTTCAATTAGTTTTAGAAACAGTTATTATTATTTTTTAAAAAATATTTTTTAAAATAATTGAAAAGATAATGGAGAGATATGAGGGAGTGAAGTGGTTTTATTTATTTTTTGAAATAAATGAAAAAACATAGATAAAAACATCAAGGACATGTGGCATGACAAATGTGAGAGTGATGTAGTTTTATATATTTTTAAAATAAATAATAAAATATAAAAATATAACATATATAGAATTTAATGTAAATATTTTATTAATTCACATGATTATAATTACATTGGTATAAAAAATATTAATTTATTATTTAATTCAATTTTAATTTGTCTATTTATATGATTTAATTTGCAAGAAAATTATTTAAATTTTTATTCACAAAATTATTATACCAATTCAAAATTATTCATGAAATTTCAATATTTAGGAAAGTTATATTTGAGATCATGTGAGAGAATATCAAAAATAAAAGAAAACAGTTTTTGTCAATTTTTAAAATAATATTTTTATATAGGAATGGGTATTATTTATATAGATATAATAAGATTTTTAAAATTAAAATTTTAAATTATGAATTAATTAAGAAATAATATTTTACATTTTAAGAGCATGGGAGAGAAGTTATATTTTTAAATTACAATCTTATAAATTAAAAAAAATTAGACTTATTCATAAATACTTCTTCTAGTCATGATGTGGATTGATATAATTCATAGAGATTTAAATATAGAAGATATATTAATTGAATTAAGTTGTATTTTTAAAAATTAAATTATTATTTAAAAAATTATATTTGAGATTATGAGAGAGAATATCGAAGATAAAGAAAATCATTTTTTTTAATTTTTAAAATAATAATTTTGTATTGAAATAATATGTGGCTTCATAAAATTATAAAAAACTTAGTAAAAAAACTTGAAAATAAATATAAAAATTAAATCCTACGTGGCAACATAAATTTGCAAGAAGGGAAAAAAATGTATACTTGTCATCATTGTAGTATTCTGCTGTTATATATATATATATATACACAATCTCGGTCCAAAAAAAAAAAGAAAGAAACAATGATACAAGAATATGTTTTTTTTATTATTATTCATAGGCTGTGAGCAACTCTCTTAATAAAAATTATTATGTTTTTTTATCTTATTGTTTTTTTAATCCATTTGACTCACATTTTCTAGATCATTATTTATCCTATTTTTCTGCTTCTACTAATTTCTAGAATTTTTTTTAATTCACACTTCTACTATTTAATATTCAGTTGCATCCTCTCGAATATTAATTGACAAAATCAACAATATGATGTTCGAAGAAACCATATTTAAGAGAGAGAGAGAGCAAAGAGGATACCGCCATAATCTGTCATTTGATGTGCGGTTGTGCAAAGGGAGATTATGGGTGCTTCTTCGTTGGAATCTACAAATCGATGTGTAGTGGTGGCTTTTGCTCTATGTTGTCATCGGAAGATGTCGTCGGTGACAATCACATCCCCTCATCGAAGAAGAACCCCCAAACCGAAAGTCATTGAAATCAAAAAGGAGAAATTTGGGTTCTGCTTCCATCTATGAAAATTGAAAAATTGAGTGGGTTGTTTTTAACCATAAATGTAATTAAAGGTCATGATTAGGGAAGAAGATGGGAAGGAAGATAAGAAGTTCCATGCCTATAAACAAAAATAGAAAACTTTTGTGAATGTTATCCACGGAGATGGTTTCTGAGGGCCATGGTGGTGGAGGACGAGGGGAGAACGACGGTGATCATGGAGGAGGGTGTGAGAGGGACAAAGAAGCGATAGAACCACCATCTGTGTTTGTCTTTGGAATTACAGAGAACCAGATGGACGTTTTGAAAGATACTGAGACACGAGATACTACATCAATTCAATGGAGAATTCTACCACCATCATACAAAGATAAACTTCTTGTAGTTGGTGTCTCGGGCTTTCTGATTAAATATGATGAGGAAGAAGATATTGTTAATGGCTGGAAAGCATATTTTGCCAAGATGAACAATCAGGTGGAACAAGCGAGTCAGGGAAAGAAGACATTAGAGGAAGAGGATATGGACGATGAAATGGAGGATGGTAACCACAGTGGATGCAAATGGCCAAAACTTAGTGCTATGGCTAAGGAATATACAGCGTGGTGCAAACCTTGGATGAATTATTTGATTGTTAAGTTGCTTGGTATTGATATACCAAAGCATATTGTACGTGATAGGATTACCTCACATGTGGAAACCTCAAGGAGACATCAAGATCATTCTAATGAGTAATGGATATTTTGCAGTCTCTTTTGCAAACAAAGAGGATTGTGACTATGCATTCCAGGAGGGCCCATGGATGATTGATGATCATTATCTTTTGGTGAAATGGTGTCCAAATTTTAATCCTTGGAAAGCTGATAATCAGAGGAAGATTGCTGCATGGGTTCGATTAATTATAAACTGGAACTCTACAATGTAGAATGTCTGCGAAGGATTGGTAATATAATTGGTCGAATGATCAAAGTGGATTGGTCAACTTCGATCTATGATAAAGGTGGATTTGCTCGGATCTGTGTTGAGATTGATTTGCAAAAACCTTTACTTCCATTTTTGGATTGGTGTGGTGAGCATAGACCCATAGTATATGAAGGGTTCCATATGACATGTTTTTCTTGCGAAAAATATGGTTATACTTGTGAAACATGTCCATTGAAAGGTGAAGCCCAGGCGCAGGTAGCGAATAAAGATGAGACTGTAGTGACTGAGAAAGTTGCAAGGGTGAAGACTGTTAACGGTGAAAGCAACGATGTTTTGAAGGCGGTGAGTAGAGGGGATAACATAGGGGATAACGGCGGAGGGCGTAAAGTTTTTGATGACAGTGAACGAGGGCCAGGTATGATAGTTCACTGTGATTTTCGAGGACGTTCTCAATCAGCGAGTATGAAGGGATTGCATGAAAAGATCCTGCCGAAATTTCAGCAACAGTATTTGCATAGAAGTCTGCCTTAGAATTCATAAGGGATAATAAAAGTCACAAAGAAGGATAATAAAAGGCTATTTGGCAAAGAATTAATTAACAGCAATTTAGAGAAAAAGTTAGTAGGCTGAAATGGCATGGGAAAGAAAATAGAATTGGTGAGGGGGTACGATCCAGAAAGTCTGTGGTTTTGGGCTTGGATAGTCAGCTCGTTGATCATGTTTACCAGTTTTCTATTCTTCAACATGAGGCTTCATCCTCAGGTGTGATAGAGATGGGCGAACGTAAAGAGGAAGCACTCTGGACATGGATTCTATGGTGAATAATCAGATGCAGCATGATGAGTGTGGATGTCAAAACCCACTCGAACCTATCAAAAATGATGGACCAAGGTTAGTTACTATGGATGAACATTTGCATACTAGTAGTGATGAGGCTTTTTTGGATAATATGAAGGGATGTAACCATCATGAGAGAGGACTGCTCCCGCTTAAACTCTAATTTGTCTTTATGATTTTACAATTATGGAATTCCGGAGGGACAGGAGGTAAAAGTTTTGCTTCTCTGGTTCGTGAAATGAAAAATCACTAGTGTTTGGATTTTTTGGCCATTTTGGAAACCCGGTGTGATACAAAGTTTATTGAGCAAAGAGTCAAATCTCTTGGATTCCATTTCGATGCTTTAGTAGATGCTGATAGGCATAGTAGAGGTATTTGGTGTCTTTGGAATGATTGTGGGAGAAAGATTCATGTAATAGAGAAAAAATTTCAATTTGTGCATTTTTTGTATTGAGGAAGCCAATAAAGTCCAGTGGTTTCTCACAGTAATTTATGCGAGCCCTAACCTTGTTATTAGACATGGTCTTTGGCGCAATCTGTCAAGACTGAATGGCATGATTGATGCTCCTTGGATGATAGGAGGGGATTTTAATGCAACTCTATATGACTTTGAGAGATGCTCGCAGGCTCGTTTCAAACTTTCCAGCGATAAAGATTTTGTGAACTAGTTCGACATGAATAATTTTGTTGACTTAGGGTATCATGCTTTTAGCTATACTTGGAAGAGAGGGAACGCGGAGGCAAGACTGGATAGATACATTTGTAACCAGAGATGGTCTCAGATGTTTACTAATGCAGTGGTTACTAATCTTCCCAGTTATAAATATGATCACAAGCCTATCATGCTCAATCTAAATGTCGGTGATTTTTCCAGCAGATGGGATCGGCCCTTTCATTTTGTAGCCTCTTGGGTTCTTCATAATCAATTTGATGCCTTCGTGAAAAAAGAATGGTGTGAGGAGATTGACTGGAATAGTAATATTTCAAAATTCACCTCAGCTTGTTTAAGATGGAATAAGGATACCTTTGGTCATATTGCAGATCGGAAGAGACTGATTATGAGAAGACTTAATGGAATTGATAGAGCAATAGCTAGAGGAAAAGATGCTAATAGTCTTTTGATCTACAAATAAACCTATGGAAAGAATTAAAAGAAATCTTGATTCAAGACTCCTTGCTTTGGGCTCAGAAGGCAAGACTAGAATGGAGTATTCATGGAGACCGCAATACGAGAATGTTTCACTCTTATGCTAATAAGCGACGTCAAGTGAATTGGATAAATGCTATTTGTAATGAGCAAGGCACATGGCTTTATAATTCAAAAGATATTAAGAACTGTGTAACTTCTTACTTTGCTAATTTATTTATTGATGACAATTTAGTCAGACCCCTACTTGTTTGCAATCTTTCCTTTTCTACAGTGGATGAGATTTTCTTATGGAATTGTGGTAGAAATGTAGAAGAGGAGGAGATTAAGGAGGCTCTCTTTAGTATGGGCCCGTTGAAAGCCCCGAGACCAGACAGTTTGAATGCTCCTTTCTTCCACAATCAATGGGACACGGTGTATGGAGCAATTGTCAAGATGGTTAAAGACATTTTTTTTATCCTTATAAAATAAAAGCGGTGAATACTATGCTTCTTGTTCTTATTCCTAAGAAAGATCTACAGAGACTTTCAAAGATCTTTGACCTATTAGCCTCTGTAATGTTATTTATAAGGTGGTCATGAAAATTGCTATGAATCAGTTGAAACCAATTCTTCCCTTTGTTATATCTCCTAACCAACGCAGTTTTGTTCTTGGATGACATAGAATAGACAATATTATTGTGGCTCAAGAAGTTATTCACTCGATGAGGACTACGAAAAGGAAATAAGGTTTTATGGCTATCAAAATTGACCTTGAGAAGACTTATGATAGAGTTAATTGGGATTTTCTTATATCTTGCTTGCAAGAACTATGGCTTCTTCCCCATTATATTGAGCTCATTAAATGTTGTGTCTCTACTACTACTTTACAGCTACTCTAGAATGGTGAGAAAGCTAAGATTTATACTTCCTTTAGGGGAGTCTGCCAAGGAGATCCTATATCTCCCTATCTGTTTGTTATTTCTATGGAGAAATTAGCACATCTTATTCAAATGAATATAGAGAATGGGGGTTGGAAACCAAATCGCCTCACAAAAATAGGTCCTCTTATCTCCCATCTTTTCTTTGCTAATGACATTATGCTTTTTGCTGAAACGTCCACTCACCAACCTAAAATCATCACTGATTGCCTTAATAATTTCTGTGCAAGTTGAGGTTTAAAGGTGAATGTGTCTAAAACCAGAGTACTTTTTTCCAACAATGTGAATTGTACTAGATGCTAGGAAATAAGCTCTACCTTGGGTTTTATGCAAACGAGGGATCTTGGCAAATATCTAGGAGTTCCTCTTCATCAATAAAGGGTTACAAAGGAGACTTTTAAAGGGTTAGTAGATAAAGTCAAAGCTAAATTGGATAATTAGAAAGTCAACTCCTTATCTCTTACTGGTCGAAGTACACTTATTTTATCAGCTACTAGTGCTATTCTTAACTATATAATATAGAGACGTTATTGCCAATTAGTACATGTGAAAAACTGGATAGGGACAACCGTCAATTTTGTTGGGGAAATACAAAGTAGTGTTATAAAATCCCTCTTGTTGCTTGGGATGTGGTCTATAAACCAAAAGATAGAGGCGTTCTTGGACTTCGCTAAGCTCAACTCTAAAATCAGGCCCTTCTAATAAAGCTTGGTTGGCATCTAACAAAAAGATGAGATGATTTTTGGGTTAAATTCATTAGAAATAAATACCATTATGGGAATGATTTAATTCCCAAAATTGATGTGAAAAGGACGGGATCAAATATCTAGTTTGGAATTAAAAAAAACTTAGGAGAAAGTCAAAGAGGGAATGGAGATAATGAATGATCGAAATGATGTGAGGTGGCGGTGGGATACTAATGGTCTTTTTTTTGTTAGATCGACCTACACATATCTTCAATATAATAATAGCAGTGCACAGCCTAATTGGGGAAAGACTTGGAAGTTGTAGATTCCCTAAAGAATTAAATCATTCATGTGGCTTACTATGCAAGGTAGCTTACTCACAAATCTTGCTCGAAGAAAGAAGCGCCTCTACAATGATGACACCTGTCTTATATGCCATCAGAAGGTGGAAGATACACTGCATGTACTATGAATTGTGGTCAAACTCACTAACTTTGGGAATCTATTGTGGTACCAGAGGCGCGTAGGAAGTTCTTTAGATTGGAATTACATGAGTAGTTGATGTGGAATCTTTCTCCAAGTATAAACAGCTTTAGTGAGGATTGGAAAGGGATTTTCTCTGTCATTTGTTAGTGGCTGTAGAGACGTAGAAATCTCTTCATTTTTAAGAATAAGAAGATTAGTAATGACTCAATTTTCATTAGTGCCACAGCGATGATCAGTAATATGAAATAAGCTAAGCTACAATTGACTAAAAGGGTGAGAACTAGATCACTTAAGGATAAGTGGATTCCACCCAAACCAAATTGGATTAAATGTACTATGGATGGGGCGTTTTCTCATGGGAATTCTCATACACCTGTGGGGGACTTCTTCGCGATAATTAAGGTTCTTTCTTGAATGGTTATACATGCAGATTAGAAGAAGGAGATAGTATCTCAGCTGAGTTATGGGCGTGCATTCACAGCTTGAAGATCGCGTGGGATGCTGGCTTTTGAAAGGTTATCCTGGAAACAGACTCTACCGAGGTTATAGATCTACTCTTAAACAGATGCAATGAGAAGCATAGAGATAATGATTTGATTCTAGAGTTGGAAACGATGATGAAGAGGTGCTAGGAAGTATGGTCAAGTCATGTTAGTAAGAGGTTGAATTGTGCCACAGACTATCTCGCTAAACTTAGCCTCAATTTGCTACCAGGTTTTAGTTTCATTTCATAGGCTCCTAACGAGCTTCTAGCCTTCATGGACAGAGAGTCTATGAACTGTAATAAGGATATGGGTTAATCTTGCCTACGTTTCGTCCTTTTCTTCAAAAAAAAAAAGGATTAAAGGCTCTAAAAACAAAGTTTATTTCACTTAGGGCCTAAATGAATCTGAAATTACTCTGTAGGCTTGAGGCCTTAAGTGTAATTTTTTTAGAGAGAAAATACTTTTTTGCCCTCAATGGACAGAAATGAAATCCAACGCAGAGAAAGAATGATAGACGCCGGGATGGGTATTCAGCTGAAGAATGGGAAGGTTTCTGATCTCTAATGGAGAGGAGTAACTTTCAAGGTGCGTAGATTTTAAAATCTCTCCATTTTAAGCAGTGCTTTGATGATTTCATGGTCAAAGGTGGAGGTTTCTTGGTTTCTAATGGTGTTGCAGCAGAAATGAACTGAGAATTTTACTGTTTTTGCTGTAGAAATGAGACGCATCCATTGTTGCTACATAAATCATTTATGGGTAGAAATAATTTAAGGTTTTCCATTACTGCATGTGAGTTGCTGGTGAAGTGGTGACAGAGATGATCTTTACTCATTTAATATGTAGTGGTTCATTTAATGGAAGCATTTGAGGGGGGTTTTATATGAGATAGTAGGGTGCATATGAGATGGACTTTTTGTTGTACAAAGTTAAATGTGATATTGTTGAAATTGAAATTTTATTTGTGATTCTACTGCTGATATGAGGTAAAGGTTGCTGAACCATTTTAACTGTGAAAGTTTTAGAGTGGGTTAGTTGTTGCACAATGATGATGGTTGACTTATTTATATTGGAATTTTACACGTGAACTAAATGAAATATGATCCAATATGAAGAAAATCTTTCGCCAAAAATGTTAGAATATTTGTTGTGCAAAAATGAACTTTGAGCTGTTTTTTTTTTTTTACATTGAGATGTGCATTATGTTAAGTGTAGTCTAATGATAAATTGGAATTACATGACGTTCAGGTGAGAATATATGAATTTCATGTTGTACATAGTGGATATTATGTTATGCCTTGTTTGCCTACCTTGATCATTCCTTTTATTAAGTCTAGCCTAATGATAAATTGGAATAACATGGACTTTCAAGTGAGAATAAATTAACCTTATATTATGCATGGTGGATATTGTGTTATACATGATTTGCCTACTTGTGCAATTTATTGAGGAAGCTTAAGCTACTGATATAAGCTAAAGGTTACTGAACCATTAAGTTAGTTCAGGTGAAAATATATGAACTCTGTGTTGTGCATAGTGGATATTATGTTGTGCCATATTTCCTAACTTGAGCATTCCATTGAAGCTTAGCCTAATAATAAACTTGAATAACATAGACTTTTAGGTGAGAATATATGTACAATATCTATGGTTGACCTATTAATATTGAATTTTGACATGTGAATTGAATACAATATGACTCCCAATGTGAAGAAAATTTGCTATCAAAGACGTTAGAGTATCTGTTGTGTGAAAATGAACTTTGAGTTGTTTATGTTAAATTTTGTGTTGTGTAAAATTGGGCTTCTATATGTGAACATTTACATAGATTAATTTCTTCATTGTAGGTTAATATAAAAGATGGAAAGTAGTTCTAGAGAAAAATTGTTTTGTTTCTTCCACTGTGGCGGTGAATTTGTGAGGAGTGCTGATAGTAGTATGAAGTATGAGGGTGGAAATGTAATTGCAAGAACCATAACAAAAGGAATGAAATATACAGAGCTAAGATCATTTATATTTTCAGAAGTTTGCCATGGTGATAATGGAAATAACGTAAAGTTCATTATTGAGATTGATTCAAGCACATTCATAGATCTCCTTGATGATGTTAGAGTTGAACAATTATTTGAATACAATGGAAGAACTGCTCATGTGTAGGTTACTAGACGAGCTGCACTTGAAGATGATCCTGAAGAGTAAGTACTGACATTCATGTCATTTGGGTCAAAAAATGCATTATCAGGAACATTGGATTATATAAGGTGCAAACATGAATATTTACTTGTTTATATTGAATAGTTAGTCGTTTAAAATATAAGTTATTAATATAAAGCACTAATAATGTGGTAACTTTTGTAAATGCAGGATAGACCAATTTTTACCATTTTCAGATGAAAGTTCGCAATCTCCTTAGCATTGGGATATTGATTTGGAAGGCTTCAGCTTACACAACTCTAGAGGAGGCATTCCAACAGAAAGTGGAGAAGATAATTTAGCTATCCAATGCATTCCTACCCCTATTCTAAAGATGAATGCTAGCAAGTGGAAGGATTTTCTTGTTGGAGTAGGACAAACTTTTGCTCATGCTGTGGTATTTAGGAAGGCATTATACAAGTATAGCCTAGCGCACAAGTTCAGATATAAATTTCTGAAGAACAAACCAGGTCAACTTATTATGAAGTGTGTAGTTGAGGGATGTCCATGGTATATTAGAGCATACAAGTTAGGTGGAAAAGATAATAGTTTCTTAAGTATAAGAAATTTCAAGGATCAACATCTTCATTTTGCACAAGACAATCTTGATGTTGCCCATAAAAGTAGATCAACACTAACGTCATCCATAATAATTAATGAGTTGAGGGCTTCCATAGGTAAGTCTCCTAATAATATTAGACGAGACATCTATAAGGAGTATGGTTTGAAACTTAGTTATTATCAAGCATATAGAGGCAAGGAGAAAGCTTTGGTTGAAATACATGGTCAACCAGACGAATCATATATGTTAATTCCTTAGATGTGTCAAAGGCTAATTGAAAGTGATCCGACCATAGTTGCAAAATGGATAGCTGGGCCGTGCAATAGATTTCAATGTTTGTTCGTTGCATATTGATGTAGCATAAAAGGTTTCATAGAAGGTGCTCGACCTATACTATATATAGATGGGTCTTTCTTGAGTAGACCATATAAGGAAATTCTACTATCAGCATGTACATATAATGCAGATAATGAGATGTTTCCTGTGGCATATGCCATAGTAGGTGGTGAGATAGTTGAGGAGTGGTCATGGTTTCTTCAAAATATTAAGAACATAATAGAATCGTGAGAGATAGCACTAGTATCTGACAGACATAATTCAATCATTAGGGCTGTACAAGCAATATATAGTTGTGACAAGCATGCTTTCTATTACCGTCATATGAAAGAAAACTTTGGGTCAGAGTTTTTAAAAGTCACATGAGGTAAGAGAAAGAATAAAGTGACAAAGGATGCAGCATTCAAGCTCTTGGATGCAATAGCTTATGCAAGATTCCCTAGTAAGTTCAATATTGCAATGTCAAATATGATGAATTTTTGTCCGGATTTATTGCAATGGCTTAAAACACATGGTGACATAGATAGGTGGGCACTTAGCAAGTTTCCCTATAGGAGGTGGGATAACATAACGACTAACATTGCTGAGTCCTTTAATTCTTAGGTTGTCAAGGAAAGGAAATATAACATTGCTGTTTTTATGTACGAGCATATGGAGAAATTAGTAAAGAAGCTACACAATAGCAAGGTGGCACTGAAAAAATGGACAAATGGTGTTGAACCAAATGTGGAGACCAAGCTAAAGGAAAATGTGTTAAGAGGTGATACATTACAAGCTGATTTTTATGCACTGAACATTGTTAGGGTGAAAACATTAAATGGAGATGTGCGAGTAAATCTTGAATTACATGAATGCTCTTGCCTAGCATGGTAGATGTCTGGACTACCATGTCCTCATGCATGTGCTGCCATAAAGCTTTCACATGGCAATATATATCAATATGTTGAGGAATGGTATCATTTAAGTTGTCAAGAAAAAAAATCTATGGTAGTAATTTGATCCTGATTGAGACTTTTGACATTCCAAAGCCTGATACAGCAACATTAACAGATAACTTATCAGAAACTTTCTTATAGCCGCCTTTAACCAGCTGTCCTCCTAAGAGGCCAAGAACAAGGAGGATAAAGTCTCAATTCTGAGATAAAAAGATTTATCATTGTTCAAGATGTGGGGAAGCCAGACACAATCACAAGACATGCAAGAATCCTAACCCATCATGACAAGTAGTTACATTATACTTCTTTAGTGTGCATAGGTAGCTATAATTATGTATATGAAAACATTCCCAATTAATATTTTTTTGGGTAACTGGGAATGATATATATTTTTTGTCTGTATATAGAGAAGTAATTGTTAAGTGTTTTGCATATAGTGGGTAACTTTTTATGTATGTCAAACTTGAAATATGATGTCAAATTTCATGTGGCTAGTACTAACATGAAATTCTTATATGATGTAATTGTCCTTATTAATATTAAAAGTGCATGGACTTTTTATTGTCCATCCACAGACAGCGTCTTGTGTATACTAGGTGGTCTTTCGTGTATGGTCTGCATAGCCATTTTAGGAACAGAATTTCTCAAAATGCATGGACTTTTCATTGTGCATACATGGCCATCGTATAGTTTATAGTGGGTATTTTGTCATGCATGGTCTGCATAATCTATTTCTTCAGGATAGTGAATTACTGGAAAATTATAGATTTTTAGTTGTGCATGCATGGATATGGTCTTGTGCATAGTGGGTCTTTTGCCGTGCATGGTCTGCATAACCTGCCATTTTCTCCAGGGTAGTAAATTTCTGGAAAATCATGGATTTTTAGTTGTGCATGCATGGACATGCGGTTGTGCATAGTGGATGTTCTGCCATACATGGTCTGCGTAACCTGTCATTTTCTCTAGGCTAGTGAATTAGTCAACATTCATGGATTTTTAGTTGTGCATGCATGGACATGGTGTTGTGCATAGTGGGTGTTCTACCGTGCATGGTCTGCATAACCTATCATTTTCTCCAGGGTAGTGAATTACTAAAAAATTATGGATTTTTAGTTGTGCATCTATGGAGATGGTCTTGTGCATAATAGGCGTTCTGTCGTGTATGGTTTGCATAGCCATTTCAACCAATATGGTAACCGAATTACTCAACATTCATGGATTTATAGTTGTGCATGCATGGACATTGTCTTGTGCATAGTGGGTGTTTTGTCATGCATTGTTTGCATAGCCATTTTAGCCAAATAAGGTAACTGAATTACTCAGAGCTCATGGATTTTTAGTTGTGCATGGATGGACATCGTCTTATGCATAGGGAGTGTTGTCCTGTACATAATGAAAAGGTTGAGACTATAGCTTTCATTTTCTTTTCATGCAAATATATACATAATTCCAATTACAAACAAAAACCATTTCTAAATTACAAAAAAAATCTTCGAATATGTACACAATCCTTGTCGGAGAACTTAATTCCACAATCCTACATTTGTCTTTTCATATGCCTATTTCTACAAGTAAAAGTGGACGTTCACGGATGACATTGTTGGGATGCTCCACCAACCAGCATACTATGTCACACCTCATGGCCGATAGTTCTTATGTTATGTATTTAGGCATGGTAAACGGAGGATGATCAACATTGACAATATTGTTATAGAATTTGAGCCATGTAATGAGATGAATTCCACAATCATTAGTGCACAACGAAGGCAATAGAATGAGATATGAATGAAAGCAATAGTGAAAAAGATGATAACATTATACCAGCATAACTTACTTGTTCTCTTGCTTGAAGACCCGCGGATAGAGTATGTCATTACTGTACTTGACCTGAGATAATTCTGGCTTCACCTTGAGCAAATTGATCTGAAATGCTCCCTCTGTAAAGGTAAATGGTCAGCCAACAAACACCAAAAGGGTGACAAATTCAAAAGCAAGTGTTTATAATTTAAAGCGTATAATATTTGCACCCATCATTATTTGGCCCTTGTACACTAGATCCTTCAGGTGTTTTTTTGGAAACTTCTCTTTCCCTTTTCTTCCTGCTTTTCTTATATCTTCCTCCTCAGCCTCTAATTACTCATGATCAACCATAGAATCAAGAATATAAAATTTCATTATCCTTGGCCCCAGGACAACCAATAGTTTCTAACAACCGTAGGCCCAAATATGAAATCACAGTCACCTAAGTTATATCCCAAATGCTCCGGGATAATATGCTTTGCATTCTCATCTATATTCCACCGTGATGGATTCTTTGTCATCCTAGTCATGAATTCAGCATCAAAAATATGACACGTGACATGAGATGATTGCTCCTTCTAATCACTTACAAGAGTCCTGTTGACCATAGTAATTACCTATATGGACATATATGGACATTTAGTTGTTCATTTATGAACATGCAATTGTACATATATGGACTTCCATTATTAAATACAGGTTTGAAATTTTTTTACTTGATTGCTTATCCATTATGCTAGTCCAAGAGAATGTAGCTCACTCTGTGTAAGATAGTAGTAGTAAATTTGGACAAATATCCTACAGCATCTAACCAAAACAAATAGTTATGTGCTTTGTTGTAAGGAACATTTTTTTTAATTTCTTATGACAGTAATTTTTTACTTACTCTCCACCATCCTCTGTTGTATACAAATCTGTGCACAATCTGTATAGCCGTTGCTTGTCACTTACTTTTCTCTTCTTCTGGGTACCAAGTGGTGTCCACGGAGATTTAACAACAGCCTTCTTCTTCCTCTTAGATCTCCTCACTGGAAGTTTCCCTTTCTCTTCGACAACCACTTTGTGTTCATATGCATCCATGTCTGATTTCTCTGCTTCTTCTACCACTTGATCTTTATCTTTCTCTTTATCCTCCCCACCTTCTTATTTGTCAACTTCCGTGTTTTTTAGATCCTCCACCTCTGCTTGTTCTTCTGTCTCTATGTTTGCATCATCCTCATCCTTATCATGTTCCCCCTCCTCACCCCCCTCGTCGTCCTTGTCATTCCCACCTACCTCATCTTTATCCTCTTCCTCTTCCTCTTCTATGATAGCCCTCTTTGATAGCAACACTAGTAGCTCATTAGCCATGTAAGACATGACTCTCTCTTTTACTTCTGTCATTTCCTACAAAACATGAAATGTGCACTTATTCACAATAATATGTTCTTGTTTCATAATGAAATGCTCACAAATTAACATTGGTAAAACAGACCTTCTCCATGAAAGCCTTCACTCTTACGTACATATCCTTCGTGTCCTGCACATCAAAAGGTTCACTTGTTCTGAACTTAGGGTTTACTTACTCATAACTAAGGGATCCAAAAATACTATTGGGTTAAAAGTATACACACCTTGTCATGAAAGGCAGTAATTGGAGGCAGTTGCGTCGAGGCACTAAGGTTGGCATCACGGTGGTTAGTGTACAACAAGCCATGGCAGCTCTGCCGCTCAACCTTCACCATTTCATTAACCCTTTCTTTAGTCTAATACCCTATTGCTTCACTAGTTGGGGGTACAGCTTTGTTCAGAGGAAAATTTTAGAGATGGAAAATCTGAAACATGAATTCAATGTAAGGATAGCTGTAACAACTAAGGTTCATGAGAATAGCAAAAATAACTTAGCTTACTAATAAGAAGTAGAGGCATCCTCTAATATATTTAGTTCCCTTTGACTTTCCCTTCTTGACATGCTCCTTGTAGAGCTGAATCTCCTGATTCAACTCCTCTAACATAAAAGTAGCCCAATCAAAATCAGACCATGCATCATTCATACATGCCAACACCTTCAATGCCTTATCAGTAACTCGGGGACTTCCACCAGGATACAAAAGAGTTCTAAGTGTCAACAACAAAAATGGAACTCGAACTTGTCATTCTTATCATTTGAAGTGATCTTGTTCTTCAAGTCATTTAATGACATTGATGTATAATCGCTTTTCAATTCTGCTACCAACTCCTTGTTAACATTCAACTCTCCCACCCTTGTAGTATTAGGTAGCCCCATAATAGCCTGTAGGTCCCCTACTCTCACTAACACCGTTTTCCCCCTTATTGTCATGTTCTAAGTCGGGGGATCATAAGATCGCACGATCTCATGACACAACTCTCTTGGGATTTTCAAGCCTTCAATATCCAACAACTTATAAAACCCAATTGCCTCAACTTTCTCTTTTAAATGGCTATTCTCTTTTACAAACTCATCAATTTCTTTAAATTTTGCTGGAGAGCATCGAGTGTGGAAAGGAATGTCATATTTTTTCTGTGTTTTCACCTCTCTATTTTTAATCACCTTCATTCTATACGGCTCCCTCTCCTCTATGCTCATTTCTTTCCATATCTCAGCTGCAGCCTCATTTGAATCGCCTACCTTTTCGTACTTGCTTTTATTGATCTCCAAAAATTCTCTTCTAAAATCACGCCATCCCATAGTTGATATCGCCTTTTGTGGATTGTTGGAAGCCATTTTATGCTTAACACCTACACAAATTAACTATGATTAGGGGAAGAGAATATAATCAAGGATAGCAAAACAAATCAAGAAAAGTGGATTTACTAATAGTGACCTAATAGTGACATAATTTCATAACCAAAACGAAACAAGAAAAATATGAAGACAGATTCAGTCTTCATTCATGCATAACTACAAAGCTATAGATGTTGAGTAATTTAGTTACCATATTGGCTGAAATGGCTACGCAGACCATGCACAATAGAACACCCACTATGCACAAGACCATGTTCATAGATGCACAACTAAAAATCCATGATTTTCCAGTAATTCACTATCTTGAAGAAAATGATAGATTGTGCAGACCATACACGGCAGAAGACCTACTACGCATAAGACCATGTCCATAGATGCACAACTAAAAATCCATGACTTTCTAAAAATTCACTAGCCTGGAGAAAATGACAGGTTACGCAGACCATGCACGGTAAAACACCCACTATGCAGGCCATGCACGGCAGAAGACCCACTATGCACAAGACCATGTCCATGCATGCACAACTAAAAATCCATGATTTTCCAGTAATTCACTATCCTGGAGAAAATGATAGGTTATGCAGACCATGCAAGACAGAACACCCACTATGCACAAGACCATGTCCATGGATGTACAACTAAAAATCTATGATTTTCCAGAAATTCACTAGCCTGGAGAAAATGGTAGGTTATACAGACCATGCACGGCAGAAGACCTACTATGCGCAACACCATGTCCATGCATGTCCAACTAAAAATCCATGATTTTTTAAAAATTCACTAGCCTGGAGAAAATGGTAGGTTATACAAACCATGCACGGCAGAAGACCCACTATGCGCAACACCATGTCCATGCATGCACAACTAAAAATTCATGATTTTCCAAAAATTCACTAGCCTGGAGAAAATGGTAGGTTATACAGACCATGCACGGTAGAAGACCCACTATGCGCAACACCATGTCCATGCATGCACAACTAAAAATCCATGATTTTCCAGAAATTCACTAGTCTGGAGAAAATGGCAGGTTATGCAGACCATGCACGATAGAAGACCCACTATGCATAAGACCATGTCCATGGATGCACAATTAAAAATCCATGATTTTCTAGAAATTCACTAGCCTGGAGAAAATGACAGGTTATGCAGACCATATACGGTCGAAGACCCACTATACATAAGATCATGTCCATGCATGCACAACTAAAAATCCATGATTTTCTAAAAATTCACTAGCGTAAAGAAAATGACAGGTTACGCAGACCATGCACGACAAAAGGCTCACTATGTACAAGACCATGTCCATGCATGCATAACTAAAAATCCATAAATGTTGACTAATTCACTTACCATATTGGCTGAAATGGCTACGCAGACCATGCACAATAGAACACCGACTATGCACAAGGCCATGTCCATAGATGCACAACTAAAAATATAAAGACAGATTCAGTTCTCATTCACTGCTTATTTTATCACTTGTAACATTACGTTTAGGTGAAGGGTTGTTTCACTTCTATTTGTAATTTGTAACAGATTCAGTTCTCATTCACAACTTATGGCTCTTTGTTCCTAGATACCCTAAACGAGCAGTTGAGCTTATTTTGTTCTACCATAGAGGAAATGGTTGAATTTTCTAGGCTTGTATAATAATCATCGTGTAAATGGGGGGTTATTACAAATGCATTACAATATGCAGAGATATGAAAGTTTTGTTGCATTCTTGAGTGGTTAAGCCTATACAAAGGTATGTAAATTTTGACAATAAAATTTGTCTTTTAGCAAAAAGCATTGGAAGCAACAATGAATGATGTAAATAACTCATTTGGAAAGGGAAGTGTTACAAGATTAGGCAATGCGGGAGGAGCTTTGGTGTATGTATTTTCTCAATATATTTTGTCTTGTGCTCTTAAGTACATTCTATAGGCAATCATATATGGTGCTTAAACTATATTAAAATGTGCAGCCCTTTATGAGATCTATGATAGGAATTATCAGAACAAGCTTGTATAGGCATGTAGATACTCTAATTCTTCCATCAAATGATCCCACAGCTTTAAAATTATATGGTACCTATTTCACATATCCTTTGTACATAACTCACACATTCTCTTGTTCCTTCCAAATTTAAAACCCCCTATCAAACAAAAAAGGACAACTCAAACCCGTATCCCTCCCCTAGCCACTTATTCTATCCACTTTCTTTACTAGCGATGCATCAGATTTTTCAACATAAAAAGGATTAAAGCCGACACCATTCTCTTGCAGCATTTCATACAGATAATTATAGGAATGAAGCAATCTTTAAAACTGTTATATGGAGGAGTTATTTCATTTAGCCAGACACATTATTTACTTTAGATGGAGGGAAGGCAATCTCCTAATGGAACAAACCATGGAAAGGCAAAGTGCAAACTATCAAACTACCATATGCAGAGCGAAGAAATTACAAGTTTCAAGCAAACAATAGAAGAAATTACAAAGGCCACAGGCACCAGAGGGTTCAGATGCACAGCAACAGCAGGAGACTGGATTTGACCGTATCATGATGAGAGCTTTAGACGACTAGAATGAGACTCTGATAGAATCTTAGGGTGAAGTTGCAGGAGCGTTGGTGATGAACGGTGCTGCCGACGAATGGATCAGGCCAACCGTAAGCAACAATGAAGAGAGCATGACGGCACGTGAAATGATGAGCACTGCTCGAGCAACCAGAAACAAACAATAGATAAGGAAATCAGAAGCTTTTCGAACGGCGGTGAAATGAGAACAAAAAGGAAATGAGAACAGAGAACTACCGTCAGTTTTTTTCCTTTGCCAAAGCAAAGAGAATGAAGAAAAATAGAAAAATAGGGAGCAACAAGAATAGGGGTTCGCGCATGTTTTTTAATTCAAATTAAACAAGGGGCAAAAAAGTATTTTCGCTCTGAAAAAAATTGCACTTGAGGCCTCAAGGCCTGCAGAGCAATTTCAGATTCATTTAGGCCCTAAGTGAAATAAACTCTGTTTTTAGGGCCCTTAATGCCATTCCAAAAAAAAAAAAAAAGAAGTTCCATGCCTATCTTATGATGTACTCATGTCCTCCCTTCGTTTAAAATATAAGACATTTTTAATTAAATATTACCTTTTAAAAGAATAGCTATTTGTCTTCGAATTAACCTCATTTTTTTCATATTTATTTTTATTTAATAAAATGTTTCACCCTTAAAATAAATATAAAGTTATTTATTCAATAGAGATACTTTTATAAAAAAAAATATAATAATTACATCTTGAAAAACTAAAATGGTCTTATCTTTTTGAATATTCAACTCCTAAAAAAATGCAACATATTTTTTAATAGAGGGAGTAGTTTCTTCATCTTGTTTTCTTTATTTATTTTGGTGAGTTTTTTATTTTTTTTATTTATTACATTTCTCCCTTGATATTATGTGATTATTACATTCTGAACAAGAAATATTACTCCTTCCACTATAGCATTTTTTTCAGAAGCTTTATTTGATCTAAAATATCAGATATTGAATAATTTTTATAGTTATTTTTTAAACTATAGCTTACTTCATTTAATACTTGTATTGAAATTTTAGTTATTATTATCAAATTATTTATATAGAGTATTTGATTAAATTAAAATAAAAAAGATGTAAATATTTTTAAGAAATTAAAAATTTATCAAAAATTTTTTATAAACCATGAATTAATTACCAATACCTTATATCTTGGTTTGGAGGGAATATATATATATATATATATATATATCTTAATTTCAATGGCCTAAAAAGTTTGACTGTTTTTAAAAAAATATAGCTTGTGCAAAAATAATATTTTAAAGAGAATATCATGTTGGATATCAATGTTATTTAAATTTTAAACATACAATTTTTGGGAATACATGAATTTTAAGTGTTGCTGCTATAATTGTATAATATACTCCTTTCGCTTAAAAATGTAAGATATTTTTTGAGGAGTTTGATGTTTAAAAATGTAAGGTATTTTTAGTCTTTTAAGGTGTAATCATTACTTTTTTTCTTCAAAAAGTGCCCTTATTGATAGTGACTTTATATTTATTATAGGGTATTTAATAGGGATAAATATAAAAAGATAAGGTTAATTTAAAAGTAGGTAATTATTTTATTGGGGTTGAAATTCAATTAAAAATGTCTTACATTTTTAAACGAAAAGAGTAATTATTTTGATCAACACTTTCCAGGCAATAAAATATTAATAGTATAAAAATGCACATTACATTAGAGAAATAAAGAAAGTAATTGAAGTTAGACATTAACCTGAAAAAAAAGTTAGTCATTACCTTAGAGAGCTAATTTTTTCAACGAGTAAAATTGAAGTCATGATATTTAAATACAATATTTTAAATTTGAATTTGATGATTATATTTAGTACAAGCATTGAATACTTATATCATCTAAACCATTGAAATTTAGAGTAATGATTTTAAATTTATATTCCACTTGAGATGAATGAGCAAGTGAGTTTATCCAAATTATTTATATGCATTTTAGCAGCTCAAATAATATAAGTATTCAGTACTTACAATCACCGAATCTAAATCTGAATATTTTAATATAGTATGAATATTTTTGGTCAGTTCATAGACGCAAATTCCAGGACGAATATGAAACAAACAGAATAAATTAATATTCACAAAAAAAAAAAAAAAGTAACCAGGTAAGAATGAGGTGAGGTGTTCCCGAGAAATTTATGCGTCCTTTATCAATCCCTAGATATCAACAACTCAAAGTGTGAGGAGATTTCATGCTAATAGTAATAAGTAATTTGGTCAAAAGATGACGGTTGTACAAAAAACATGATAGATTATTAAATCGTGTCAATTTATGAGCTAAAGTGCACTTTTTAAAATTTACCATTCCGCAATATGTTATTTACTCTTGGAATGATACGGTAGCAAGTTTGACCGAGGCAAGCTATGTTTTAAAGAAAAGAAAAAAAAACTATGTTTTAAAGTTCTATAAAATATACAGACAAACAGCGAAATGGAAGATAGCTCTTGGGTTTTTGTTCAAAAGTCAAATCTTTTCCACCAACCATTATAAAAGTAAAAGTCATTGGCATGGGTTTATATTACAGCTGGAAGCTTGGAATTAAAAAAGTTAATGTAATTTCAAACTGTACAAATGTGATAAGTATGATTTTGAGGGACTTTTTATAGAACCATCTCTATTGAGATATTACACAGGAAGCTAGATTGATTTTAAAAAGATATTGATCTGTAAATATTACTTGCATGTCCAAAGACTTTGTAAAACATGCTGATGTATTAGCGAAGTTTGTTCAGACACTTGTCATGGAGGACTATTTTTTTAACCATCCTCCTCTATTTATTTGGGAAGAGGAGGAAGGGGAGAGAAATGAAGATATATCTTGATCTCATTTTCTTGATATCTGAATGAATAATGTTTCATTCAAAGAAAAAATATAGACTGTGTTTACAGGAAAAAAGGTCACTCTGTACAATAAGTTAATTAAATAAAATTTGTTTATGAGGCAGTAGTCTAATTTAAAAAAGTATTGGGAGAATAATAGATGCGTCCCCAAGAAGATCAATTATTTAAATTAGGTCTCAACTATTAAACTCTAAAAATGTACAAGTTCATCTTTTAATTTTATAATTTTATTATAATAAAATTATAACTTATTTTTTAAATTTTAATATAGTTAAAAAATAAATAAATTTAGTTTCCTGTTAAAATTTAAAATACAAGTTATAAATTTATCACAATAAAATTACAAAATTAAGAGTTAAAGTTGTAAATTTTTAAAATTTGACATTTGAGATCTAATTTAAATTAATTGGTCCCCTTAAGTCTTTTTTGTCATTCTCCAAAAATTATTTTATCTTTTCATTGGGGATTTTAATTGAATCAATCATAAAGTTTAAACCATTAGTTAGTGACATAATTGCAAACCATTAGAGCGGGAGAACGAATAAGCCAAGTTCATATGAGCTCATGCTTATAAGTTCGTTTATCTCAAAATCAATTATTTTATAAAATTTAGCCTTTATTTGAAGGGCTCAAGACTGATTAGTAAACTCATTTTTATTATTTTTATTATTATTTTGAATTTTTAAAATTTAAATTTTTAGCTATAATATTTCATATTTTTAAAAAAATAAAAATTATAGTTTTCAAAAATTAAAAATAAATAATATAAATTTTAATTTTAAAGTATTAACATATATTTTAAAATTTAAATTTAATTTAAACATTAAAAATACCTTATTTTTTAAGGATAAAAAGACCTAAATAAGCCGTTTAAGCACTTTTTTTAGGGCTTATTAAAGTTAGGCTTCAAAATCTAATTTTTCTAAAAACATCATTTGTTAAGCTCAAATTTTTATAAAAACAAACTTAAACGTGTGGTGTGCCAAGTTCCACTCTTATTTCCAACTCTTTGTATATGCATACAACTCAAAATCAATGATTTTAAATAATTGAAGGGCAGTGAATTGACCACCTCGCTTTAACATATTTTTTAGGGAAAAATACAAATACTTTTGTACAATAAATTTATTTATAAATAAATTTTATAAAATTTAAAAACTATAACCAAGTCTCTTGAGACTTGAATGTGATTTGTGGTTGGAGTACAACAATGATACTACCTTTATTAATTTAACTTTCACTTACAACCATAATTTTACAATTTACAATTGAAAATTTGTAATTCATAAGTCAAACTTTTTTGACACTAATATAACATGGAGTCTCTATAGAATTAATTATGTTTCATTAAGCTGTAATTACAAAGTAAATTATGAGTATTATATATAAATTATGCCAAGTATAGCCTTAAGTAGACATAATTAATTCCATGTTATATGAAATGTTAAATAAAAGTTTGACTTATGAATTATAAGATTTTATTTGTAAATTGTGAAGCTATAGTTATAAGTGAAAGCCAAATTAATAGAAATAATAATATCCTTGTAACCCAACTATAAATTGCACTTAAATTTCAAGAAACTTAGCTATAATTTTTAAATTTTATAAAACTTATTTATAAATAAATCTACGGTACGGTACGAGACTTATTCGTAATTTTTCCTATTTTTTAAGGTATTGTTTGAGCCAATATGGCCTTCTAGCCATCTGGCTTAATGGTGTAATACTTTTTTTTTTTTTGGGCCTAAAGCTAACAGTTTCAATTAATTCAAATTGATTTCAATTAAGATTTTTTGAATGAAAATTTTACCACCAAATGCCGTTATATTTCAAGACTTGAAATTGAAATTTCTAATCAAGAAGGCGTAACTCTCTTACTAATTGAATTGATGGCTTGTTAATTGTAATGCTAGCTCTCCCTCTCCCTCACTCTCTCTCTCTCTCATGTTATTCATAAATATTTTTTTATTGGAGGAAATACTATTCGAGATATTATTGAATATAAAAAATGAGCACATTTCCTAACATAAATTTGAACCTAGGTTCACTATGTTGTAAAGAATTATCTCCCTTTGCTGGGCACAATTTCATTAACTGTAATATTAGGTAGCTCTTTGTGATGCTAGATTGTGAATTCAATTTGACTTGACATTGTGCTGTTGTAACAGTAGTAATAACAATATTCTAGTATTATTTATAGAATGGAAAGAAAAAAATTAATTTTAATTCTATTTATAGAACATTTTACTTTTTTTATATTTATATTTATTTTTCTGTCTTTATTAAATATAAAAAAATTATTAAATTTTTTTATTCTTATTAAAAAATAGGAGTGAGAATTTATTAAATTTTAAGATAAAGTTAATAAATTTTAATTTTTTTTAAATTTTGATAAAGCACGTGAAATTGATTTATAAATGGGGCATGGGAGAATAATAAATATTGCCTATGACTTTTCTTATGCTTCCACGATCGAAGTTATGGCTGACTAAGGAAGCAAGAGAGAAGAAGGAATAGAAGGCGCGGAATTAGGAATGCATAATTTTTTTTTTTAAGGAATTATAAAATTCATTTTAATTTTTTTACTTAAAGTAAGAACACGTCAAAATAAAGTTACAAACTTTTGTTGGCCAAAAAAAAAAAAGATAAAGCTATAAACTGTCTCAATACGTAATCGCTTTATTTAATGATGCACCAAGCCACCAACCTTGTGGATGTCTATATATGAATAAAAAAATTTTATTGAAACTACTAGTTTTTCTCAATTCAATTCAATTAACTAAGCCAGTCCTACAGGTTTTGTAAGAATAAATTTCAATTTCAATACGTGGTTGATACATGTAAATATTACAAATGCATGACAATTATCATTCAGTTAAACTTAGATAAGGTGATATGTTTAGAATTAAATTTTAAGATCTAAAGATATAATTGTTACAAGATTAATAATTATAGATCAAAGTGACATTTATAATAAGTTACGGAGCAAATTACAAGATCCATAAATCCATAAATTAAGTTCATGGTTTTCATATTGGCTACGCACAATAAGATCTTCGATCTTGATCCATTCTTAAAGAGTACTTGTTAGATTTTGATAGACCACAAGTTGTCAAGTTAAAAGAGTATACTGTATGCCCATTTGAAAATACAAAATTATTTTTTAATCAACTGATCTTGGTGCCTGTTTGGACAATGAAAACAATCAATTCTAAAAGCTCAAGCCTCAAACTATGGTTAATAAATCAAAACACTCCTGGATAGTTGTAAATCACGCAAAATCATCAAATGTCGTCACCTTAATTATTTCTAATTTTTAAATTAGAATTTGGTTGCAAAATTTGTAATTTCAGAAAAATATTGTTGATAATATTTTATTTTCAGATTTTAATTGGAAATATCTATACGTCAAGAATCAAATCAAATTATAAAGATTTTATAAAGAGCATATATTATTTTTTTGGTCAGTTACAATAATAAAAAAGTAATTATTAATTAATTATTTTTAAATTTTATGATATCTTTCTTGATTTCTGGTTTATAAAAATAATTTATTATTATATTATTTTAAAATTTTATGATACCTTTATATATTTCTTCTCTTTAAAATATTTATTTTCATCTATCACATTAGATTATTTTTATAAGCTACTTAAAGTAGCTTATTGAGTATCTTTTTAAAATAATAAAAAATATTTTTTTAGATTTTGATTATTTTTAAAAGTTTAAACAAACATTATAAAAGTAATTTTTTAAAAAAGAATAAGCTGAGAGCTATAAGAGAAAACTTATGACTGAATAGATTAAAATATCTCATCCATAACAAGTTAAATTAAGAATATACCTCATCACACAATAATATAATACGTTTTCTTAAATAACTTGCTTATTGGTCAAACACAGGACATTGAATATGTTTTATAATATATGTATACATATATTGAATTATATCCTTAGTTTATTATATTTCACTCAAATAATTAATGAGAATGTTTAGAATACAAATATTATATTTATTTTAATCAGGGTATGATTGAAAAAATATAATTTCTTTTAGAAAATCAAGATTTTACTATTTTAAAAAAATATAAATTAATTAACAATAATTTATATGGTAGTTTAGAAGAAGCAATTTATAAGAATTAAATTGATAGATATTTTATATGCTTAACAATATTTATTAACAAAGAAATTAACAATATTCACTTCACAAGTTGGGAATACAGGTCATGTTATATGGGATTGCTTGAAGTCATAAGAGTTATATTTGGTTGGAAAAAAATAATTCAAATAAAAATGAGCTTTTTTTAGCCTACACCATATAATTGGGCCAATCTTGACGTATCAGGATTGAGCCATTTAACCCATATTTTTTTAAAAAAAGAAATAAAGGGAAAAAAATTTGTGAGTATAAACTATATTGGACATGACTTAATCAACTAAATCGATTCATATGTTTTATACAAATATTATAGATTAACATTTTGATACATTTAGAATGAATCATGAAGGAGTATCAAATTAAAACTTATTATTTATATGTATTTTTTTAAAATTCATGAAAAAAAAATGGGTTAGCTAACCCTTTTGGTTGAAATTTTTTTAATTTATATAAAATTAGATTAAACTCAACCTAATCCATATGATTTAGATTGATCTACATTTTCAAGTTTACTAGTTCACAGTTTATAGTTAGAAAAGTCAAAATACCATGAATGCGGATCAAATAGATGGCTTTAAGTCTCAGTCACCTCTGGTTAAAAAGAAAAAAAAAAAAAAAGTCTCAGTCACCATCTGACGGTGTTCCTAGGTCACGCGGCAAACAAATCTCTCACTCTATTTGTTTTTTCGTTGACCAGTCTCACTCTTGTTTTTATGGCTAGGTCAGGAGTCCTATTCAATTAATCTAAACATGCATGCATATAATCAACATTAATATTTATGTATTTGAAAAAATTAGTGATTGATACTATTATCTGTAAGACTTGTACTTCATTCTTATTTACTCTCTAGCCTCCATCTCTTTGTACATTAGTCAACTCATTAAACAAAGAGAAAATCTAATATGAAATCGTGAAACATGTTAAACCGCATGTCCAATCCAGTGTGCGAAGACCAACTCAGTTTTGAGTTTTGACAAGTGGTGACGGACGCTGATGGTTTAAGATTTTTTTTTTTTCCTTTTACATTGATTTAGTTGTTATAATATATTTAAAAAAACATATCTTTTAATTCCTGTATTTTACTTATATTTTATTATTAATTTTAATATTTTTTTTGATATTTTAAATCCTCTTATTTTCATTTTTTTGGTATTTTATGTTTATTTAATATTTTTATATTTTATTCATTTAGGATTTTAAAAAACTAAAAAATAAAAATATAGAGACTCAGAATATAAAAAAAATTTAGAGATTTATAATAAAATATGAATATAAATTATGTGTTTTTTTAGTATATTTGAAATCAATGTATGAACATTAAAATGTGTACAATTTGTGTACTGCCATAAAATTTAATCGAATGTGTAAAACAATCTCAAAAGTATATTTGATCGACACATGAAGTTTATAATCATAATTATTTAAAAATATTTATTTTTTTGGGGTCAATGTTCAGGATTGCTTCGACCC
Source organism: Prosopis cineraria (assembly GCF_029017545.1). Taxonomy (NCBI): domain Eukaryota; kingdom Viridiplantae; phylum Streptophyta; class Magnoliopsida; order Fabales; family Fabaceae; genus Prosopis; species Prosopis cineraria. Next base: position 25,457,760 of record NW_026555334.1, read on the forward strand.
ATAGTAATTTGTCTTGGTTTCAACAAGGAATCTAGTTGTTGCGACTTGCGAGAGCAAATTTTATTTCATGGATATATTATATTAGAGTGGAATTCTCACCCGTTGCCTATAGATCAGCGCTCACGAATGTCGCTTTCTTCTTCGTTGTCGTTGTCGTTGTCGTTGTTGTTTTTTTTTTTTTGCCCCCGTCTCTCTCGCTTTTCCAATGTCGCTTTCTTCCAGGCTCATTAGTGTGCCTTCAAGTGTCCAACCACGTTCCACCACATATGCGGTTAATAATATCTCGTTCGACTTATGCGATCAGCAAACTGTGTCAGCTGTAAGCTCAGCATCCATTGTTAACTCCGAGTTCCCTGAAGCTTCAATCATTGAATATATCATTGTGTAGTGTATTTGTATAGTTTCGACGAGTTTCCTTGTGGTGGTTCTTGCTGCTTCCGGGAGGAATATGCAGGTTTTTAACTTCTTTGAGCTATTACTTCTGGCATTAACTTGCTTCCAGTTGCTGGGAATTTCTCATGAGTCTAGATTACCTCAAGATGAAGGTACGCCTCGATTTTTTTGGCCGTATTTCAAGCGGGACGACCGCTGCTGAGAAAATTAGAAGTATCATAATGCTGGGTTCGATCTTTGAAGTGGTTGTTTCTGTTTCACTTTCATTATCCAGGAATACACTGGAAGCTTTATAAATTTCATTCTTTGTACGTCTTGATTAATTTGACCCTTTGTCGGTCCTTTTTTTTTGGGGGGACTTGAAGATGAAAGGGTTAGTTCAATTGATTCGATTGCAGCTTTGCCATCTTATTTGGTCCTTCTATTTTTTCTTGAATGAAAGAATTCTGCTCAAGTTTTTCCCGATATATATTGAATTTAATTTAATTAGATATTGCGAATCTTAGTTACGTTTACCCTTACTCACTTTGACCAAGTTATGTTTTGAGTTATACTGGATTTCATGTGTTACTTGCTTCTAGGAAGAAAATATAATTAAAAGAGACATATTTTATTTTTGGGAAACAAGAGAACATGAGATCAAAGATTTTAAATAAATAAAAAAAATAATATGAGATGAACGAAAAGTATGAGGTAATTTAGGAAACTCCACTTTGTAGCAGACGCTAGTGTACCTGGCTGCTGAGTCAAACTCTTTAGCCATGTAAACGAGTGCATGATCAATTAACCTATTGCTAGAGATGCTAAATATTTTGTCGAATAGAAGATTACCGAGAACTTGTAATCTAATTACTAGTTATCTTTATATTAATTTTACTTCATACGTGCATCCAAATACTTTTCCTTTTCATTCTATTTTGTTCTCTGGCAGAGCTTGTAATGTTGAGAACTCGTGAATTTCAGTACAATATTTCTGCAACAGGATTTCAAAATTTGGATCCAAATTGAAGTTGTTTGTTATCATCAATAAAATTTGCTGCAAATTGGCCATTCGCTAGTGAAGAAACAGAAAGTTTTTTTTTTTTTTTTTTTTGGGGTGGTTCACTCTTCAAACACTTATGTATCTCACCTGAGCAACTCGTCGTAAGTTCTTGGTTTTGTACTTCTGTTTTGGCAGTATAAGATTTTGTTCTTGGATAGGCAGATAGATCACAAGAAAGATTGTTTCAGAAACTCTTTAATTCTTTACTTTTCTCACTTTAGACTACTGTTCCCTAATTTCAGTTACAGAGGATTGGCTGCTTTCTAGACTTCTAGTTGACTTAATTGGATTATCCTTTTTAATGGACAGACCCTCAGATTAGCATCGATATGCCTTACTGATGTAACACACACTAACACAGTGCTGGACAGAGGGAGAGAGTAGGGAGAAATAGAAACAGAGGGAGGAAGAGATTAGAGGCAGAAACAGACGGGAGAGAGCAGACAGAGAAAGAAGAAGAAAGGGGGAGACAGGGAGACAGACGCAGAGAGAGAGAGAGAGACTGAGGGAGAGCTTCAGAAACTCAATCACATATTGCATTTATCGAAAGTCTCCTTACAAGAGCAAAGCCTAATCTATTTAAACTAAACTTTCCTACCTATTAAGGAAACCTTAATAACTTGGCTAGATAAAGCTAACGTTCAGATTTCTCTCTTTACAAAAGTATTAAAATAATACAAAAGCAACTTACTTCTTTCGTGATAGGTTTCTTACAAGCAACATACAATGATAATAAGCTACTAGCACAGTTAGTGTGTGTTGCCCTTTTTTCTACAATATGTCTCGTGTCTCATTCATACGACTAAGAGTCTTAAATTTGTTCTTTGCTCCCTCTGACACGTGCACATGCATTTGCATTTGTATACAATCAAACCTTACAAATTGATCATGAATGCCATTTAGTTGACGCACTTCATGAAATTACAAGAACAATGGGGGCTACCTATTGGAAGTTTAATGATTCCTGTGGAATTGATATGGTTGGAGTAACAGCGGAACTCTCTCCTGAATCAGAGAGAAGACTAGATTGTGACTGCAGATTTGAAAACAACACAGTCTGCCATGTTGTAAAGATGTATGACTTCCTATTTATCTTTTTTCTATAGTCTTAAGTTTTTGGTAAGCTTATATATGCGTATGTATGTATTTGCGTGTGTGTGTGTGCATGTGTGAAATTTCCCGATCAAGCTTGGCAATTCTACATCTTAGACTTGTAAGTGATCTGAGAATAAAATAGTGAACATGACAAACTTCCATGGGAAACCTGAAAATTTAATTTTCAAAACCAAAGGGCCTACTTCTACAATATACATCCTTATAATCATTGAATGAAGTCTTATAACCCAATTGCATTTTGCTGTGTTTAGGACTCTCAAGCGCCTTAGCCTCCCTGGCATGCTCCCACCTCAACTGGTCAAGCTGCCCTATCTTCGAGAAATGTACAAGCAACTTAAAATACATACTTATTTGTTGTTAAAATTTGCAATGGCCTTAACACCTTGTGCTGATTTTATTCCTGCTATAATCTTAAAGTTCTGTGTTTTTTAATGTTTGTGTTTCCAAAACTCTCAGCAGTTGAAAAATTGTTGTTTCTTTTATTGGCAGAGATTTTGCTTACAATCTCTTTACTGGTTCAATTCCAAAGGAATGGGCTTTAATGAATTTAACTTCAATGTGAGTAATTGCCAGCAACTTGGAGATTGTGAATATATTTTCTTTCATCATTAATTCTTATGTCATGCTGACTACATATTACCTATATCATGCAGCTCTCTTCTTGTGAACCGCTTATCTGGGGAAATTCCCAATCATCTAGGAAATATTACTTCTCTCACATACCTGTATGTTTCAAGCTTTCATTAATAACACACGCCCACACACACACAATGAAAGTATAGTCTATTGTGTTCATTATGAGTAAGGTCCACTCTAAAGGTTTCATTTTGGAAGAGCCTCGAATTTACATTCTCTCAGAAGTTTGTGTATTTTCCATAAAAAAAAATTTGGACTAGGATGCTTGAAGCAAACCAATTTTCTGGTGTCATTCCTCCTGATCTTGGGAGTCTAATCAACTTGCAAACGTTGTAAGATATCTTATTTCCATTTCTACTTTTTCAAATTTTTATCTGATATTCCTATTGTTGGACTGCCTTGGAAAGATATGATATGATGTAGCCTGACAATTTATGTCTACAATTATACCAATGAAGGGTACTGTCATCCAATAAATTGACTGGGAGCTTACCAGGGGAACTTGCTGGGTTACAGAATTTGACTGACTTGTAAGCTTTCATTGTGTTTCTTTCTCCTTGTAAGACAAATACTGAACTTCTGATACTTGTGTGTGATGCATAGAAGTCTTTGTGGCCTTGCAGTAGGATAAATGATAACAACTTCAATGGAACCATACCTAACTTTATACAAAACTGGAAGCTTCTCCGAAGATTGTGAGTTTCTATTTCCTTTTTCTTTTAAAATACTTTAACTGTACTTTGGTTGGGAAATATATGATCCCTGTAACATTCACTAAATCCATACTCATTTAAGTTCTTATTGATTAAGAGAAATGCATGCAAGTGGACTGGAGGGACCAATCCCATCAAATATATCACTTTTGGAGAACTTAGCTCAGTTGTAAGTAAAACAACCCTTGTCTTATTATAGTTTTATTTCTACTTCTGTTTTGTTTATGATATTTATTGTATGGCTCATGGTACAAAATCTTTATTCAGGAGAATCAGTGACATAAATAGTCCTAGTCAAGGTTTTCCTTTGCTGGAAAACATGCCAAAAATGGAAACATTGTATGTATGCTGCTCCTGGTGTTGAATATATATGCACTTTTTATTTAATGTGATTTTTTCTTCTTTAATTTGTTGGCTAGAAGTTTAAAGCCTTTTTGTTTTTAAGAGTTTTGAGGAACTGTAACCTTACTGGGGAGATACCTTTATACATCTGGACGATGACGAATTTGGCAACATTGTAAGTAAAGAATGTATGGTTTCTTTGCCTACAACATTCTTAATCTGCATCTATGTGTACCTGCTTCTTTTTCACCAAAAATAAAAAGGAACCCGTTTCTGTAAATTAATTTTCCTGCAAAATGATGTTTGACAAATGCTTATTGTTACTAAATGCATCAAAATCAATGATATTTTATTTGTAATTGTATTGATCATTAAATATCCTTCTAGCATTGAGATGATTGGAAAAAAAAAAAATCATGATGCTTTGTGTCAGCATACCGTGACTTGAGTCCACAATGATGATTTCTTACTTGATTTTATGGTTCTAGCTCGTTTCTGTTGATTGAAATATAACAATATAGAAAAATATTCCAGGGTGACTGGAGAGAGAGGATTTTTTTTCTTCTAATAATATGATAAGAAATCCATGGTTTTAAAGGGAAAAGGAAGAGAGGTCACTGTAGAAAGCTACGAGGAGTTTCTTAATCATGTTTCCTACTAGCTTTTTCTATAACATAAATAACAACAATATTCTCCCTCTTTTTTAATGTGAATTATAACAATATTCTTTATTTGCTGCAAAGTTCTAAATCAGAACAGTGGATAACTAACTCTGAAGTCAGAAATTGAGTAGGCAACTCTTCCGAACATACAAGTACATTATAAAAATCAGTATGATACATTTATATTTTGAGACAATGACTTGCTGAGTGACTTATGCTAAGTGATGCATTGACAGAAATTGAAAGAAATTTGATTGTCCAGCAAAAAAAAAAAAAAATCTCAATTTTCCAGGCACATTAAGATTAACTAAATTGAGGACACACGAGAAAAAGTGGTATGGTACCTATTAAGGAAAAAATAATAGAAAATTGTTTGAGATGATTTAGACATGTATAAAAAAGATTGCGGGAGATACCAGTAAGAAGAGTGTAACGGATAATTTTAAGCATTGTTAAGGGGGTAGAGGAAGGCCAAAAAAAAACTTTTGGAAGTTGTTGACCAAGACTTATTGGTTAATAATATTTCTAAAAGCTAAATAAATGATAGAGCACAATGGCATTATACAATCTATGTAGCCAACTCAACCTAGTGGGATAAGGCTTCTTGTTGTTGGTGTTACTGTTGTATTAAGATTAACTAAATTATTAAACCATCTGTGTTGGTATCTTACTAGTTGTTTAGTTCTATTTTTACCCTCAACCCATAAAAAATGCTTCTATTAAAGGAAGATTACTAACCACTAGTAATAGTGTAAATCAGCATGAGCAAGTTTAAGAATGATATAACGATATTCCTCACTTTCCTTATTTGTTTTAAATTGATAGGGATCTCAGCTTTAATAAGATAGTTGGGCACATTCCACCAGTTATAAATACCAGACGTCTGAGATATATGTAAGTGTCTTACTTTAAATTGTATTGCATTTTGTTTACACTTGACTGGTAAATTAAAAATGAAAAGCGATATGAAATTGTGTAAAGCCTATTTAGACATGTGCTATGATACAATCATTCTGAAATGACATGTTATCAACCTGATTTCATGATTGCGTATCCTTTTTGGTTTAGGATCATGTCAGGGTCATATTTCTTCACTATTCAAAGTTAGTAATTGCTTTTATGTTCAAATGTTGACATGATTTATTAGACTGTTTGGCATTGCTTGTCTTAGGTACCTTACAGGAAATATGCTAAGTGGAAATGTACCAAAATTCTTGAAGGGTGGAAGTAGCATGTAAGTTTTTTGAGGTTTTCATTGTACTACAAGGTTGTAGATTTGAAATGTTCAGTTTGGCTGTAAGCAAAACTGGAAGTTGAATTCGCAGATATCTTCTTTCACTTATCGTGCATGTGTTTGACCTGGATTTCTCCTTACTTTACACATCATGCATCTTTGTTACATCTAGATTTGCTTGCATTATTTGGCGATTGATTTGCATAATTGCATTGTTAATACATGCAATTGGCTTATCCTTCTCTTTCACGATTTCAAAGTAAAAAGGACAAAAGGATAGTTGACAAGCAACTAGCCTCTCTAATTCTCATCAATTAATGCAATTATAAGGTGTCCAACGCATCATTCCTGGTTGACTAAAATAGTAGTCTTCCTGTTTATTATAGTTTCTAGCCCTTGCTTATAGGTTTTATATAATAATAAATTATCCATCATGTCTGGATCCACATTAAAAAGGAAAAAAAAATCAAATCGTTATCATTGCATAAGAAAATACAAATATGGAATTCTCCTGCTCAGTGTATATTTTTATTGATTTATTTAAACGTCAGATGTCAATTACAAAACTGAGCAAATGAGCTCCTGTAGAAATGAGGCAGCTGTGTTACATCATAGAGAGTAATTAAACCATATCATGTGACTCAGTCAAAAATATCAAAGGAAAGAGAATTTGTGTGATATGGAATTCTTTGGTGTATAACTAGGAATCGTCCTACTTTAGACTTTCCATTTTGGGTTCTGTGTTTCAATCTGTTGAAGTTGCATTGAGACTGTACCCGTGTGTTGCAATGTATGTTTTTTTCCTTTTGCCTCCTTAATGTTTTTTATTGTCATTTTGATGGAGTCCCACATTAGGGAGCCATGGGTAATCCATGTGATACTGGAGGAGCATGATTCTTTCCTCTTACAATTTACAACCAAGTTTTAAGTGTGGACTCTTTGCTTGATTATGTCTTTGTCAATTGGTATGAAGTTGGGACTTAACTTCATAAAAAGGGCTACTCAGTGTAGGGTGTAACTTGGTGAGCTTGGGAGGAAAGTACAACCCTACTTTTGGAACATGTTAGCTAGTGTGGGCACCCCAAATTGTGGTGACTAGAGTGAATGCTGCAAAGGGCCTCCTCAAGGATGTTGGCTCGTCAAGAGTGGTTCTATGATAGAGTCCTACAATGAGAAGCCAAGGATGTGTTGCAAGTTAAGAGTGTTCCAGAATGCAGTTGTCAAGCACATTGGTTCATTAAAGGTGGTGGCTATAGTGGAATCTCACATGCCATGAGTAATTGATGCAAAACAAACACACACACGCACACACACTAGTACAGATCTGAACAGAGGGAGGAATGAGAGAAGAAACAGTAACAGAGAATGTGAGAGAGGAGACGAGAACAGAGGGAGAGAAGAAACGCAGAATTGATAGGGAGGGGGAGCAGAGAAAGAGAGAGACACAGAGTTGAGAGAGAGAGCATTCACAATAACTTCAGAAATTCATTCATTCCATCTCCTCAAGTTACATTTCAGCATCCTATTTATAGGCACGAGGTTTCCTTCTCCATGAGGAAACCTATACCACTTGCTAATTAAAATGATCCCACTTGCTGCAAAAGGAAACTAACAATCAGAAGTAATGTAAAAGTAACATAGCTATTACTTATCTCCTTCTAAAATAATATTTTTCATATTTCTTATCAGTAATCTATGTTGGAATCTTGGTACTGAATGGGCATATTTCTTCCCCTTACTAGCCAATTTTAGAGGGAGTTTGGTTCACAAAACTTTCATGTGGTAGGAATGTGACTCCTAGGAATATGACATAAAGCTGGTTTTCCCCCTGCTTGCATAGGTCTCTATTACAATTCCTAAGGTTTAAGAGCCAAGCAAGAGGGAGAGAGAAGGGGGAGAGAGGGATATTTTGTCTTGACATCGAGCATTGTTAATCCATTCCCTTGATGGGATTCATTGGTCATCATACACAATAATGATGCCAGAAATTAATTGTTCATGTCCAACATTCTGTATAGGTTTTGTTTGATATACTACAGAATAGAAGAGCATAAAGGAGGCTTACAAAAAATGTTAAGCCTTTGTTGGTAACGTAATTTTCTTTTGACAAGGAGGAACTTAATTAACAAAGCACTAAAGTGCGTAAGTTGAAGTGCCCATATAAATTGCAATAAAACACTAGATGCCAAGTGTGGTATCTTCTGCTGGATGTCCTATGTTTCATGTTTTTTTTCCCTCAGTCAGAGGACATTTAAATTGGACTGTTTAAGATGGCCTTTTCTTCTTTGTTAATGATATAAAATGATTAATTGGATTTACTGTTGAAAATATTATTGTTTATGTTAACAATATAATTATACTAATTTAGGATGTCTATTTATTGTTCTGACGGAAGTTCCCTTGTTGGACCAGCGATCTTTCATACAACAACTTTACTTGGCAAGGTCATGAGCAACCTGCTTGTCAGAATAACAGGTCAGAATGTGAAAGCATTTGTAATCTGGAGTTTTTATCTTTAATATTTCAAAATTCGCTTTTTCTTATACTGAAAACTGTTTCATGCTGTTTCACTTGGTCAGGAACTTGGATCTGAATTTGTTTAGAAGCTTTAGAAGGAAGAACAAGTTGTAAGGTTCTCTTCTCTTGATTCTTTTGTCGAACGAAAGAAACTGAAAATATTCTTATTTGTACATCCTTCTCTTGGCAGAGAAGAATATGTCCCTTGCTTAGAGAACTTCAGTTGTCAACAGTGTAAGTGCGTGCTCTTTTGGATATCAATATCATGAATTATTTTACAACATGAATTTCACTTGAAGTCTTGAGCTTTTGTTTATTTATTGTCAGCTTCAACATTATGGACGACAATTACTTAATTTTGGAAACTTGCATGTCCTGGCATAGTTTCAAAAATGATAAAGAATGGTGCTTTGCTGCAGCAACCAAAGTTCACCAATACTAGTCCTTTCTCTCAAAAAATGAGATGCTGAATAATATTCAGCCACGAGTCTATTTGATTTTGAATGTTTATAGAACCAAATGAGTTCAGGTGTCATTTTTTCAATCACTATTAAATTGACTAGAATAATTTATCACCTGCATTGCAGAGAAATGTTTAAATTAAAAAAAAATGAAACGCACCAATTATCTTCCTTTATATATATATATATATATAATGGATAAACTAAAAGGTGAACAAGTTTATTTATTGACAATGTAGACTGACAAGATATTAAGAATAACAAGAATAGTAAAGGTAGAACTTGTTTATATATAGATATGTGTAGATTCTCTTCAAAGCTTATCTCAAGCTGTTATAAGAAGTTTGCCACTTTATCTATTCTTGATGGTTATATAACAATATAATTTTTTTAGAGTATATTTCATTATTTCTTGATATAAACTGTAAACAAATGTTTTAGCTGTAACTGTTTCTTTTCTTTTAATTTTTTGTTTTTTTTTTTTAAATCTTGGTGAGTGGACTGGAGTGATTTCTTAAGATCAAATTAATACTAGTGTTTCTGGTAGCTTAGAAAATTGCTATATATAATATAAATGCTCAAGAACAAAGATATAATGTTTTGGTTGCTATGAAATTCTTCTAAATGAGTCGTTATGCACGATCAGCTTAAACTTAAAATTTTGCACTTTGCTTAGCAAAAATGCAAGTTTCTCCTTCTCATGCTATCTTTGTTGTCTTGGGTCAGATTCAACCTGTTTACACATAAATAGTGGTGGGATAAATGTAAAGGTGACAGAAAATAAGGGAGAAACCCTTTATTTAGGGGATGGAAATGTTGGTGGTGGTGCAGCAACATATCACTATAGCAACACTTATAATTGGGGGTTCAGTAGTACTGGAGACTTCATGGATGATTTTAACTCCCAGAACATAAGATACATCGTATCTCTGCCATCTTCAAATATGCCTAAACTATATACAACCGCTCGTATTTCTCCACTTTCACTTACTTATTTCCATAATTGCATGGAAAATGGGAACTACACTGTAAATCTCCACTTTTCTGAAATACAGTTCACAAATGATAATACATACACAAGTCTTGGGAAGCGCATATTCGATATCTATGTTCAGGTAACTGGCGAAATTGATGATTTAGCTTTAATTTCCAGATCAGGATTTTAAAGTGCAACCTTGTTTCAGGAACAATTAATTTGGAAGGATTTTAATATTGAGAGTAAGACAACTGTTGCTCGAAAACCACTGATACAGCCAATACATAATGTCAGTGTCACAAATAATGTTTTGGAGATTCGGTTCCAATGGGCTGGAAAAGGAACAACTAGAATTCCTGATATCGGAGTTTATGGTCCCATTGTGTCAGCATTATCTGTGGTTTCTGGTAAGTTATTTGGATGAATTCTCCCTTTTGTTTGTTTTTGTGTTTTGTATTACTGTCATCCTTATAGCATGGCATCCTTGGTGCATTTTAGTGTAACAAAAATGCTGTACCACTACAGTCTCACACGCTTCATTTGCTTCTAGCCTTTAGGGGATCTATATGACTCTTCAGAAACCTTTTTTTGGTCAGTTTAAATGTCATTGTGGTGGCAGTAATTCTATCTTTGCCTCCTAGTATTGCTATTGACTATGTTGTATATATTGTTTGATTTTTACCTGTCTTTTATGGTCTCTAATGGCTATCCCTTCAGTGTGATTCTCTGCCAGGGAATGAACAATATTAAATAGAGCTAAGACAGGAGTTCACTTGGAGTCTAGTTTTTCATGGACTGCTTTAACACGCACTTCCAATCATTTATTTACTCTCTTTGGTTCTACTTTACTTCTTCCTTGTTATCAGTAGCATAATATTAGTTATTCACTTTCATTTTTATTTTCTTTTTTCATTTCCATCTTTCTAAATGGTTGATGCACTTTGCCTTTCAAATAAAGTTTTGATCTTAAATTTAATAAAAATGTTGCATCAATCATCTATTGCATTACAGGATCAGTTAAGATGAACAAACTTGTTGATTAATAAAATTTCATATGATTTCTATATCATTTTAATGTCTTCCTGTCTTTTTGTCAGATTCCAGACCTTGCTCAAATGGTGGAAAGAAGGGTGCGGTTAATAAGTTCATTGCAATTGGAATTTCTGCTCTATTCTTAATGCTTTTTATGGCAGGGATCATTTGGTGGAAAGGCTGTTTCAGAGAAAAACTCCAAAAGACAGAAGGTGAAGCCAGTCTCCCGATTATCATTTTCAAGGCTTTATTTTGTGAAGTTTCCATCAGAGAAGGAGAAAGAAAGCTTGAATGTACAAAATACCTGTGTTTTATCTGGGTGATTGTTTTGAGTTTAATTACTAGGGAGTTATTTTCTTCAAAATGAATACATATATAACGTTATTCACTAATGTATTTGTTCTGGAATGATACAAGTGGATTGATCTATATTCTATACAAAGGGTATGTAGAAGAGGGGGAGGGAAGTCATGAAGACTTTGACTAACCACAAGCTCATATTCTGATTTTATTTTGTAAAATTTTCCAACTGTTCATGCATGCACCTTAGAAAGAAGCACATTTGAGAAAATCAAGGGTGGACATTTTTTTTTCTTTTTCTTTTTCAAGAAGTTCTTCTTGGGGATACTTTGTGACATCTGATTGGTGGTTTGCTAACTTTGCCTCTTTATTTATTTTCATCGGAGCTCTTTGCTGTTCCAAGCTTTTGGACTCAACTGTCTTCTGCTCACTTTGGTGTTCTATTTCAATAGTCACCTACTCACCTTTCTAGGCTTAACTGTCTCCTGCCCTACTTTGTTCTCATTAATAGTTGCCTTTTCCTTTCCTGCATTACTCCAATTGGCAATATCTACTGGTTACAATGTCTTGGCAATTATATTTTGTATTTGATCAGTATATTTTTGAAGTTCAGAGATGCTTTTACTTTTTCCCTTCACTGAAGCAAGCAATTGAAGGTTAAACAAACTGTTGAAATACACTTTTCTTGCTCTTTCATTCCGTGGAAGTAGATATTCAGACAGGAACTTTCAGCTTCAAACTAATGAGAGCGGCCACTGATGACTTCTCTTATGATAACAAAATTGGGGAAGGCGGATTTGGTCCTGTATACAAGGTATTCTAACTTAATTTCAGATAAATCTTTTTCATCCAAATGACAATCCTTTATGTCCAGGGATGTTGATTTGATGCGTATGAATGCAGGGTCAGTTACCTGATGGTACTGTTATAGCGGTCAAGCAACTATCATCAATGTCACGGCAGGGAAATCGTGAATTTCTAAATGAAATAGGCATAATATCTTGTCTGCAACATCCTAACCTTGTGAAACTCTATGGATCTTGCATTGAAGGGGATCAGCTGCTATTGGTATATGAGTACATGGAAAATAATAACCTCGCCCGAGCTCTATTTGGTGAGTCATCACCTGGCCATAACTTTCTGAACATCTCTCTTGTGGAGTGATCATGTTGAGAACTTTATTAAAAATAGATTCCCTGTAACTCCTCTCAACTAAAATTGTTACGCCCGGTTGATACCATTAGGGAACTCCATCCTTGAACATTAAAGGGGAGAAAGTAATGTTTAGATATTATTTGGTTTATCATTTTATAGGCAATGAGAACAATCGGATTCAACTGGATTGGCCCACAAGAGTTAGGATCTGTATTGGCATTGCAAAAGGTCTTGCATTCCTTCACGAAGAGTCAAGGCTCCAGATTGTGCACAGAGATATCAAGGCTACTAATGTGTTACTTGATGGCAATTTAAATCCTAAAATATCAGATTTTGGTTTGGCCAAGCTCAACGACACAGAGAAGACACACATCACCACTCGAATTGCAGGAACTATGTAACTTGGCTATTCTCAAATAGTACGACTCTGATTTTAATAATTAGTGCTTGTATAATTTACTGGTTATCATTTCTTCTTGCAGAGGATATATGGCTCCAGAATATGCATTATGGGGCCATCTAACATTCAAGGCAGATGTTTACAGTTTTGGTGTCTTGGCCTTAGAAATTGTCACAGGGAAGAGCAATAACAATTATGTGCCAGATAATGGCGCTGTTTGTCTTCTAGATTGGGTATGTTGCTATTGTAAATTCTAATAACTAGTCATCTGTCCTTACTTAACAATTTAAGTTGTGCGGATGGAATGATTTTTAACGACTTTTATGACCAAGCGGTTAGAAGTTCAACTTTAGTTGACTCGCATATGAGAAATGTAGTATATAATAGCAACTGTTTTTAGGTCTTTCATTGCCAGCCTAAATTTAGTTGCTCATAGTAGATAGCGATATTTCAAATTGCAGGCATGTCGATTGGAGCAAAGTGGGAAGTTGATGGAGCTGGTTGATGAAAGAATGGGGTCAAACGTTAATGAAAGGGAAGCAGAAGAAGTGCTCAAAGTTGCTCTTCTTTGCACAAATGCATCACCATCACTAAGACCCACAATGTCTGAGGTTGTAAGTATGCTTGAAGGACAAATGGATATTCCAGATGTAGTTCCAGAACCAGGTGCATGCAATGAAGACTTGAGGTTCAAAGCCTTGAGAGATCTTGACCAATGGTCACGGCGGAGTTTGAATGGAAACCAGACCCAATCTTCAGTGTCAGTCCATACCTTCAGCTTAGAAATTGGCAATACTAATACGGCTTGTTCTGTGGACTGTGTGGATCATCAGTTAGTCCACAGAACTGAGATTTCACCTTCAAAGGCAAGTTCAACACCCTGATGGTTTCTTAGCAGATAGCTCATTGCCTCATTGTATGCTTTGTCTCCATTGTGTCGGGGTTAACATTTTGACCCTCAATCATTAAATTCAACCTACAATTTTGCGGTGCGTATGTAGGGTGAGCGTGAGGGATATAAAGGTTGTGAGTTGTAAGTTGTAACTGTATATAAAATCAAATTCCCTCATTTACACACATTTTCTTTAATTCCCATTGCATAAATTATGCAATCATTCATGTGACAACACACAATTCACATTAGTGAAGCATAATTATTCTAACCGATTGCAATCGAAATGAGAATGAAGATTAGGAGCTTATTTTATCTTCTATTTTGGTGGTAACTCTTGCAAAGATTCATGGGGCAGGAGAAAATGTCTGCACTTTTCTCAATACTGTGATTTATTTCTTTCTCATATCCGTGTATAAATTATTGAGCATGAAACCTGGCTCAATAAATATTGTTAACTAAAATAGTGATATGTTTTTACTTTAAAACCTCAACTCTTACCAACTAATTTTTTCCTGGGAAAATTAGTCTATACACTCTTCTAGTTTTCTTTAATTTTGAACTAGATTTTAGTAGTTTATTTTATTTTATTTTAATTAAATTCATATAATTTGATCTATTAAATTTGTTAGTCCTTGAAGGTTAAAATTATCAATAGATGATTTTTCATAACAAAAATACTTTTAAAATTTTTATAAAATTTGATTTAATATTTTGCCAAAAAAATTAATTTAATAAAGTTTTTACTCTTTTATTAATTTTTTATGAGAATTTTTTATGTATAAAAATCATTTAGAGGACATAATCTAATTTCATAAATTTTGAGTTGTAAAAATTATGTTATTGATTCCAAAATTACAAAATAAAAAATTTAAGAATTTTAAATTTAAAGGATTAAACTATAAGGATTTAATTAAAACAAAATAAAACTAAAAAACTTAATTCAAAATTTAGTAAAAAACTATAAGAACTTGCTGAGTAATTTTTTTCTTTTTCTTTATAAAGTACAAATAATAAGTAGATAACGTTCATTTATAAGGTAATATGTTAAAATGTTATTAAATGTCACCTTAATCACTTCCAAAAATTTTGTCATTAGCTATCGCTGATTAACAAGGAGGAAGATTGTTGAAAAAAGATCCACTCATCTGATCTTATTTATAAGGTAGAGAGAAAAAAAAAATTTGATCATATTTATAAAATACTTACTAATTTCTAAGGCTCTTTTTTATGTTTTTGCCCTTGTTAAATGCTATGAATAAAAACACTAATAATAAAATTTAAGAATATTTATTAAGGGTAAAGGTAAAAGTTTGTTAATTTTAAGACAAATTTAATGAAATTTAATATTTTCTTTAGTTTTGGTGAAACATACTGAAAATAAATTATAAATAAAATAAGGAGGAGTAATGTTTTTGAGCAAGAATCTTCTTTGAGTAATGACACTCAATAGTGGATGAATATTTTAGGAGAAAAAATGCTTTCACTTGTCAATATACTTTCTACTAATTATAATATAGGTCATCTTTTAGAAGTTTTATTTAATTTAAAGTATAAATTATTAGATAATTTTTATAATTTTTTTCAATTATACCTGCACTTCATGAGAATTTTAATTATCATTATCAAAATATTTATATAGAGTATTCAACAAACATAAAATTGAAATATATATATATATATTAAAGAAATTAAGATTTTGACTAATTTTTTTGTAAACCACAAATTAGTTATTAATATTTTACTCCCTCCATTAAAAAATGAGGCATTTTAATCAAATTTTACTTTCAATAAAATAATTACCTACTTTTAAAATAATCTTACCTTTTTATATTTACCTTATTAAATATCATATAATAAATATAAAGTTATTAATTAATAGAGACACTTTTTAAAAAAAACAATAATTTTACCTTGAAAGATTAAAAATACTTTATATTTTTAAATATTCAACTCTTTAAAATATATTTTAAAATTTTTAACGGAGGGATTATATTTTATTCTAGTTATAAATTTTAAAATATTAATTGTTAATTTCTTATATTAAAATTTTTTAATCATGATATGACAATTGTCGAAAGGGTTATTAATAAAAGAAAATATTTTTCTATTTTTTATGTAAATTACTGGTAAATTTATAAAATTACAGTTGTACGTAGTCATTGAAAAAAGCCTAATACATTTAATAAAATCTATTGTTAATTTTCTGAATTAAAATTTTTTATAATGTTTTGTTTGGAAATCCATTGATTCCACGCCAACCAAGGTCTATGACTAGTATAGTGGTTTAGTACCGCCTGTCTCTAGGGAGGCGGTGTAATTTCCTAAACTAAAAATTTAAAAGAATACAGCTGGACGTTAAAAGAATAAATTATTAATAATAATTAAGTTTTTGATAAATTTTTTAAAAAATAAATTAAAAATATTGATTTAAATTATTACATTTAAAAATTTTTATTACAAATAAATTTTTAAATATTAAATATAAGTGTTAAATTGTAATATAATTTTTATATGAAATTATTTGAATTAATATTTATAATTTTATGTGAAACCTAATTGTTATTAATTTATTCTTTTATAATCTGACTATTATTCTTTTCTAAAATTTTTGGCAAATTGACCTTCATGTTATAAAAGAAATTATTTCTCACAATATTACATTTTTAATAATATTTATCTAGATATTATAAATTTGAAATTCGGTCAGCTTAACACCAAGTTTTAAAATTTTTTGTCATAAACGTGCATAGACAACCCAAGTTTTATTTAATTTAAAAAAAATAAATATATGTCTCATCATCTCTTTCTTTCAACAAATTTTTTCTCGTTAGATATAAAACTTGGCTTCTATAGTTCTATTAAGCTAAGTTATATTTAATTTTAAAAAAAATTAAATATATATTTCATTCTTTCTTTTTTCAGCCAAGTTTTAATTAATTATTCAGACAAAATTTAAATTATACAATCTTTATTCTAACATTATTAATTCTATTAAAGACTAAATAATCAATTAAAGTCCCTAAGATGTTAAGAAAGTACTATAAAGATTACATAATATGTGTGTGGGAAGATTTTATAGATTATTAATTATTGAAAAGAAAAAAAAGAAGAAGATTTTAAAAAAAAACAAAGAGGGAGAGAGAATGAATATTGAAACATGAGGCTCGCTAACTTATCTTATTATTTTCAATTTCATTTTTTCTTTTGTGTGTATTACTTCCTCTTTCTTTCTTTCGTTTTTCTCTCGTGGTGTATAGTGAGAAACTGAGACAGAAAGTGAGCAAAATTTTAAAGATGGAGTTCTATAATAGGATACCTTGAACATAATCTCAAGCTTTTTTAAACTATATAAATATTTTAAATATTTTTTTAATCACATACTCTCTTTAATTTTTTATTTTTTGATGATAGAAAATCTAAAGTTTGATATATTTTGAGTTTTTAAGGACTTTAATTAATTATTTAGTATTTAATGAAATTAATGATGTTGAAATAAGGATTTTATGGTTTAAATTTTATTTAAATAATTAATTATAACTTAATTGAAAAGAGAGAAGATGAAATATATATTTAAATTAAATAAAACTTGGCTTGCAAGTTTTATGTACGTTTCTGACAATTTTTTTTTAACTTGGTATTAAGCTGATTAATTTTAAATTTATAGTATTTAAATAAATATTATTGAAAGTATAGAATTGTAAAAAATAATTTTTTTTTAAGAGTATGAAGGTCAATTTGTCAAATTTTTTATAATATGTACGACTGACCTCTCATAATCACCAAGAAGTTCAACTTCACTTTATTCGCCTTCATCATGCCTTAGATTTGAAGCCGCATTCGCTGACTACCAATCCCGAAAATATGGCGTGATTTGATTTAGAGCCTTTCATTCCTTTTCAAATGATCTTACGCGTTCATTGAAAATTACTTTTAAAATTTTTATATTATATTTGTCAAAATAAAAATACATAAAAATTATAACATTAAACATGAATTGTTGTTTTATGTGTATTGGAGGACAAATACCATGGCACTTATCACCCCTCTTTAAATTTGGACAGTTTAAAAGTTTTTTATTTTTATCTGAAATGATATAATTTTATGTTAATTTTTTAATAATTTTTATAAATTAATTATCTAAATATACTATAAACAATACATATACAATATGAAATATTTAATTTAATATAAAAAAAAAATTTTAACTAATTGACTGTATAGATTATTCTAGACAACCCAGATTTAATATTATTATTTTTTATAATTTTTATTTTAATGAATATAATATAAAAATAATTTAAAATTAAAAGTAGCTATGGTTTGAGAAAAAAAATAAGGAATCCAAATCACCTATAAGACAATGAGCACGTGGTGCTAAATGCGGTTCCCATGGATTTGAATTCTAACTTTGGATTAAAATTACGGCTTAGTGTGTAAAAAACTAAAAATATCATAACTTAAAATTTTTAAATTAAATAATAGGACAAAATATTTATTAACTTTATAAAGAAAATTAATTAAATTTTTTCACTCTGTTAAAATAGTTTGATAATTCACAATTTTTTTATAAAGTTAATGAATATTTATACATTATAATTTATTAAAAGTTATTGAAAAAAAAAGTTTTTGAATATTTTTATATCTTAAACAATTAAATCAAAAAGTCCAAAGATTAATAGTCGTTCGTACCAGCACCTCTTCCATGCTAGGGAGTGGCGTCGCTCACAACTTTCTGATTCTGCCTTTTCATTTGGTTTTGACGCGCATCAAATTCGCATTGGGCGCCGCGTGGCAGACAGTGATGCCGCTCACTGCGTCTGCTCCTATCAGTCACCTCCTTCTCTCCCACTACTTCCATTTTCCCGCCACTCGCCCACTCACTCCTCCACCTCCTTTTGTTTTTAAATTTTTTTCGTGAAGCATTGGTGAATGGTGATATCCCCAGACTAAACCCCAGCAACTACGTCTCAAAGTGACGTCTTTTTAGACGGAACTCTTGTGTCTAACGTCAACCAATTCCTTTTACAAAGCCTTTCTTCGTTTCTACTCTTGCTTTGTGCCTCCTATTCTTTACTTGCATGCTTTGCATTCTTCCACTTCCTCATTTTCTTTCCAGAACCAGAAATGGTGACGCTAGGCCTCGCCTCTCCCACTGCTTCCTCCACCACCAACTCTCTCATTCTCCATCCCCAACCTCAAGCACTTCATGTCGCTCCCATCGCAACCTCTTACAACGAGTGGATTCGCCCTGTTCTTGATGCCATTGAGAGCCTCAGGCGCCTCAACATCTCCCAAGAAGGCGTCCACCTTCCCTCCATTGTTGTTGTTGGTGACCAGTCCTCTGGTAAGTCCAGTGTTCTTGAATCACTTGCCGGAATCAGCTTGCCTCGTGGCCAGGATATCGTCACCAGGGTCCCTCTAATCATGAGGCTCCAAAACCATCCTCTTCCGAAACCTCAACTGGTCTTGGAATATAATGGCAAATCTGTGCCTACAGATGAGGCCCATGTCTCCGACGCCATTAATGCTGCCACGAATGAGCTTGCAGGCAAGGGAAAAGGCATATCCAATGCGAGGTTAAGTTTGTTGGTGAAGAAGAATGGGGTTCCTGATCTCACAATGGTGGATCTTCCGGTATTACTCGGGTGCCTGTTCGTGACCAGCCTGAGGATATCTATGACCAGATCAAGGGAATTATCATGGAGTATATAAAGCCAGAAGAGAGCATTATTCTCAACGTTCTGGCAGCCACTGTTGACTTTCCTACCTGTGAATCCATCAGGATGTCACAGAGTGTGGACAAGTCAGGAGAGAGGACTCTGGCTGTGGTCACAAAGCCTGACTTGGCTCCACAAGGCCTGCTGGAGAAGATCACTGCTAATGATGTCAATATTGGTCTTGGGTATGTGTGTGTGAGAAATCGCATTGGGGATGAGTCCTACGATGAAGCTCGTGTGGAAGAAGCTAGACTCTTTGAGACCCACCCACTTCTCTCCAAAATAGACTCATCAATTGTGGGTGTTCCAGTTTTGGCACAGAAGCTGGTTAAACTTCAAGCACTTAGCATATCCAAAACACTTCCAGAGGTAGTCAAAAAGATTAATGACAAGTTCACGTTATATCTGTCCGAACTGGAGCGTCTACCCAAGAATCTCGCTTCAGTAGCGGAAGCTATGAGTCTTGTGATGCATAAAATCGGCTTAGCTGTAGAATCACTGAAGAAAATTCTGATCAGAGCAGAATTTGATGAGTACACAGATGAAAAGAGCATGCACTGCACGGCTCGCCTTGTTGATATGCTGAACCAGTACTCGAATGATCTCCACAAATGTCCTGCAAGTGATCCCGCCAAGAACTTCTTGATGGAGGAAATAAAGGTTCTTGAGGAAGCCAAATGCATTGGACTACCGAACTTCATGCCTCGCACTGCTTTCTTGACTGTCCTACAACATAAAGTGAGAGGGATTTCAAGCATCCCAGCTGGTTTTATCGATAAGGTATGGGACTATCTTGAAAGCGTGGTGCTTAATGTTCTGATGCGTCACACAGAACACTACGAGCTTCTCCAGAAGTGTACACGACGGGCGGGGCGGAATCTCATTGCTAAGATGAAGGAGCAATCTATCAACTACGTGATGAGCGTGGTGGAAATGGAAAAGCTGACTGATTTTACTTGCAATCCTGAGTACAGTTCTGAATACAACAAACTAATGGCTCAGAAAGATGTTTTCATGAAAGGTAAAAATCAAAAGCTAACTCAGATAAGCCTTCAAGATATTGGAGACGTTGAAATCGCTCATCTGGAACAGTACCAAGCACTTGACACTAACCAAGCATTTGACCTGAAGATGAGAATCACTGCATATTGGAAGGTAGTGGTGAGGAGGCTCATTGACAGTACTGCTCTTCATCTTCAGTTCAGCATCAACACCCTTGTGAGCAAGGATTTGGAGCAAGCGATTATTAATGATTTGATGGGTCCATGTGGGGGTGGTATTGAAAGCTTGCTGGTGGAACCTCCTTCAGTTTCTGGGAAGAGAGAGAGGATTAACAGGGGCCTTAAAGTTCTCAGAGAATGCAAGGAAGTTGTGGCCAATATCATGGATGAAATCTCAAGTTATAGGGTTTAGGATTTGGTGTCTGTTTGTTTATTTTGAAGTGCGTGTTATGGTTCTCATCTTAATCTTGCAACTAGCAAGGAATATTAACTAGAAGAAAGGAGTAACAAAGGATTTGGCTCCTGTTTGTTTATTTTGAAGTGTGTGTTATGGTTCTCATCTTAATCTTGCAACTAGCAAGGAATATTAACTAGAAGAAAGGAGTAACAAAGGGTCAGTTTCTGTTTATCGTGTTCTGATATTTTGAAAGCACTGTGATTGCAGCTTGATCTGTTTTACATCCCCTCATCATTTGTCTGCTTTATTTTCGTTAATCCTTGTATTCTGATTATCTCCCTAAGGTAAAATTTGTATTCAGATTTTTTAGCAACACAGTTGAAAGCACTTTTTTTTAATCTAAAAATGTTTAGGTGAGCTAATTTCAGGCTTAAAGAATACTTCAAGAGGCATTTATAATTGTCTATCAAATCCTTATTAGCAGGATTTGAACATAAAAAGTTGAGGATTATGGCTTATGGTCAAATCTTTAGTTGAAAGTGTATGTAACTGTTGTTTTGAATACCCTTAGATATAGTTGAATTTATTTTATTTTTAAATATTTTGATATTTTTATTGTTCTTAATCAATAAAATAAAATCATTGTTCTTTATTTTTTTCGTTACAAATGTTAAGGAAAAAATATAAATACTTTATTTGAAAAAGATAAAAATAAATAAATCAAATTTTCATTTATTTGACTCGAGAATTAGTTGAAAAGTGAAAATACCCTTTGACTCTGATGAAAATTATATGTTAAATGAAAAGATAGTAAATAAAAGAGAAAATTAGTCAAAAAAATCATGTTAAAATGGAAATTGGTCTCAAGGGCCAAAATTATTATTTTATACATTTAATTACTTCCTTATCTTACCAAAATTCCCTTGTGCCCTATCCACTTTTCATTGTTTTTGTGACATGTAGTATAGAAACCACCTTATTACAACCCATAATCCTTTATGTTGTGGCTAACCCAAAAATAATACATCCATTGTGGCTAAACGTACATTTGCCATGGCAAAAGCCTTGTATCAGAATAGATATATGTAGCATTAATTTTCCTAATCTCTATTGCACCTAATTAATAGTTCAGAGTCTTGATTAGTGTAGTTCAAGTGCCCACACGTAGCTAATTTACCAAATTATATATTGAATGGCTCATGTCTCACCTCAAATCGGTAATAAATGAAGATCCTAAAATAGTTAGTGCCACACAAGCTTTTGTTCCAAAGGTACCCCACTAAGCATCTCCATTCCATAAAGCCATTCACCAATGATATAAAATGCAAATATATATCAATCATATACAATCATGCATAACTCAATCTACTTAGATTTAAACATTTCTCCTCAGCATGCACACATTTGCATGGTTGCTTTCTCCTAAAAACTAAAGGCCAACAACAAAAAAATACCTAAGTTAAACAATAAGGCTACATTGAAATGATTGTAATCTAATTAATTAAAACTTTGTGTTGCAAATATATGCTTCATTATAACAAAAAGGCAACTAGAGCTATTATAATACAACCCTCTAATGCTTGGCCTCAAAGGTTTCTCCTTTTTTAATTATTCACCTTATCATCTCCTTGAAAACATTAATAAATGGGAGTGAGATTAAATAATTTTAGTAACCAAGCATTTTAACTAAAACATATTAAAGTATGGCATTTACATCAGGTGGACAGATAATATCACACAAGGCAAACTATACATTAATCACAATGCTACATATAATCATGATTTGCATGATCAATGCAATCATCTTATACCACTTCTTCTGTTTTTTGATCGAATCCATAAGCTAATGACTCATATAGTTCTAACTCATAGGCTAGGTTAGTCACGCTCTCCAATCATAAGGAGTTATTTAGCCAAAGGTTCTTATAATGTCTGTCTTGATATTATCAAACCATTTCCCACATAACACATAAATTATGTACAACGAAAGCATTTAGGAATACATAAATATCATACAGTAGAAAATAGGAGCAAAATAGTCATTTTATCTCACAATAGACCATATGTCGTGGTATGTGGTACAGAGAACAAAATCACACCTCTATGTCATATGCCATGGTGTACATGATAGATTTTGCTATCATAATAGTTTAACTGACATGAACTTTTAGCATGCGCTATTTCCACATATGATGTCTGATTTGAGTGATTTAAGCACCCATATAAAGCTTATTTTATAATATAACTAATCACACAAGTTTCACCTAAATTCGATATTTCTTTTAAAAATTAAACACCTGAATGCAAAATAATCATTTTATGTTATTTTCTCACACCCTAACCTTCCAAATTAATTCCTTGTGTCATTAATCATTACTAGGGCTTTGACCACATTCATTGGATAGTTTTCACTTAATTGAATAGTTATAACATAAAAAATGCAATTACATTTAATTTTGTCTACTCAAATTTCATACTTCACAATAAGGCTATTTATAGAATCACACACACACACACACACTCTCTCTCTCTCTCTCTCTCTTTCTCTCTCTCTCGGGCCAAATTTCACACACTTATAGGCCAAATTTCGCACATACAAAGTCACAAAACACATAATCTTGTATTTATACTAATATTTTAGCCCTCACTATCACAGTTCATACATTTTTACATTGTAGAGTTAAGATACTCATACATACTCATACAAGTGTAACAAAATTACATGTATGCATTCCTACGGCAACTTATAAACATTTATATTTACAACCAAACAAATTCATTACACAAGCTTGAGAAGGCTATGTAGCAAATCCACTACTCTTGACCTAAGTCTTTCCTTTTGCTCCTACTAGTGTCAGAACGTGTAAAATAGTACCATATGGTGAGACAAATGTCCTAGTAACCATAATAATCCAAAACTATCTGTTAATAATTAAAATTATAAACAAGTAAATAAAGCATAATTATTCCCAATCTCACACACACACCCCCATATTCATATACATGATCATCCTATCCAATCGAACCTTCATATACACCTCAACTAAATTCATAAGCTCCACTAGATCAATTTTATGTAAATAGATTTGAGCTCACCTTTTAAGGTAGAATCAGCTAGTCAAAAGTGTTTTGTCCCACTTTTGAACTATAGGTTCCCTCTATCACACACGCAATCGGTTGTCATTATTCTAGCATAGCATCGCACAAATGCTAAGAAGTAAAATCTCCAACACCACATCCACTTAAGTACTAAGGAGAGAAAATTCTCCAACACCATACTCCTTTCGAGCACTAAAGAGAATATATTACAATGTCATATGGACTTTCGCACTACTTCATCTAAGGTAACACTGGGAATTCAAGCTATGGGCTGGCCATTTTGCTGGTTAGTTTGGGTTAGCCCTCTAAAAAATAGGCTGAAAAATCTAACCTAATCGGTACATGTGCGGGTTAGTGGGTTGGGGGCCCAGCCCATAAAAAATTCTATTTAATTGTTTTTTAAATCACAATAATTCTTGCAAGTTCATCTAAAGTATAATCATTTTGGCCTTGCATCTGGTAATAAATTACAACACTTGCCTAAAAGACGAACAATACTTAAATTTTTTTTATAGGCATAGGTAAATCATACCACAATGTAAAAGAAGGGGAAGAATTCAAAATAATAACAATAGCAAATATCGGCACCTCCATGAAATTTTTGGGAATAGATAAGTAAAGAAAGGGATAAGAAGGTTGAGGATCTTACTTCACTTAGTGAGTACGAGGAGCCGAGGATGAGGAGAATGACAAATTAAATTGATCTATCAGTGATCATAAGAGTAGCTTAAGGATGAGAAAGTTGGTGGCAGCGAGCAAAAATCATTGACGAGAAGAGGAGGAAACTTGTAAATCTAGGCAAGTTGAGCCTGACAAAGAAAGAGGCCATGGTTGACGAGGTGCACTAGATTTGAGCATGAAGAAGAATTAAAGAAGAAGCTACAACAGTGATAGAGGTTGATGGTCGAGCTATAATAACAAGAATGGATGGACAATACAAGGGGTGACAACAGCATAATGAATAATGAAATCAATGAACTGCGGAAGCTAGATGAGAATGAAATTGCATTTTTAAGGTGAGTATTGGCTTAAGTGCTAAACTAAAATGAATAGGAGGGAGAAGTCAAACAAAAAATTCCAAGGGAAAGAGTGAATGGAAATAAAAGTGATACTGACAAGGGAGAAAGTTATACTCATATCACATGTACAGACCTCTCTAGCTTTTAGGACACATGACACATCAAGCAAGTCTAGGAAAATGGGATGGGAGTTATATGGGGGGATAAAAGGGTTTAACTTCAGACATAATTTTTTTTTTAAAAAAATGGGCCAACTTGTGGGTTAAGCAAGTTGGCCCGCCTAACCCGCGAGCTAAAGTGGGTTAGCCCATATAACTCGTTTTAAAAAATAGGTTCATTTTTGTGACCCAAACCATAAAAATTTACTAGGTAACAGGTTGGCCCAGTGAGCTCAACCCATATTCTTAGCTCTAATCTAGGGTGAACTCCCATCCTCTATTATAATCATATCTTTTCACTTAATGTACAATCATCTATCCACATATATACAAGATATTTTTCATACCATTCTATCTTTTAAAATAAATTCCTTTAACATGCATAGATTATTTTAAAACTTGTTTGGATTTACAAAATCATGCAAGTGTACTATTGTATATATGTTATGTTATAAACTTTACTTGTAAATAATCTAACTAGCCAATAAACAGTATGAATTATCTTATTATCTCAACCCTTCTGTTTCTGGAAAGGTTACCTATGGTACTTTTGCTTTCTTATCTAATACTTGCTCAAACTATACATGTGAGCCATGGTAATCTACACAACTAAGCATTATATGTCAATTATGAATTGACCATAAGTACTTATTAAAACAATTAAACAAAATTAAGTTTACTTAAACACCTAATCACTTTCATTTAGCAACCTTACATCCTAACCACCTTCCATAACCCTTCCACAATACTTGTTAGCTTCCATACAATCTATAGAATATTTTCCACTCTTTTAAACTTCTTAATTTTAGGTTAAATTGAGCCTATAATCTTAAAGATCAACTACTAACCACCAAACCAGTCACAAATTCTTAGTTTAACTCCCAAGAACTTTTTCATGCTAAAGGGTAAAAAAGCAATCCCTTACAACTCCCCAATTTAATTTATCTACATCCTAAATTAAGAGAAATTAAGGTAGAATTCGAGAGTAGGGAGACACAAAACCTACTAGACAAGTAATAGGTTGGAACTAACTCCTAGGTGGCTAAAATTGCTTGCCCTAACAGAGACAAACTCTTCCTCCTTCCCTTCTCACATCTTTCACCCCTTTCCTCTCTAATTCTCACGTCTAACCACACAATATTAATTAAATTTCTATACCGTGTGCCGCAGCATATCTTACATATGCCATAACACATAACACAATGAGAGAATTCTCACTATAGCTTATATGCTGCTTCTGATCACCATTCTCCCATTTGATCCTGATTATACAATCATCTAATAACCTAAAATGTCAATTATCATCCAAACCACTACTAACTTAATTAATCCACTTATTTATTAATTTACCCTTAATTGAAAATTATTTTATGAATTAAAAGTTTAAGATTTTATAGTTCCTATACTCACTCTTGGATCATGGATTCTCCCTACTCAAATTTTGGGATGTTATAATTGCTTAACCCATACTGACTCTGTAGAAATTGATTGTGCTAAGTATTGTGCCTGACCCATGCCATACTCAAAGGACTAATTGTAATATTCTCCTACTCTAACTTTAATTAACTCCAAATTTCAATTAATTAAGAGATTGGATTAAGATAAATAACATAATATCAAGTTTACAAATAGGTAGAAAACTTGGGATCCCAAGTTTTCAAAACTAAAACCATTCCCAATGATCTTTAAAGGAAACAAATTAGAGTTCACAAATTATGTGGAAGTATGGGACCATTTCAAGAATTAGTATATTAGCTAAGGAAGCAAAAAACAAAATAATTCTGCAGAAATTGGGGCATGCACTATGGCTCGTTAAACACGGCATATTCGCCTCACTGTGCACAATCCATGACAACAAACTTTGCTGTCAATTTGATAGCTTTTGAAGCAACTTTCAACGTGCCTCATTCCTCCGTCTGACATCTGATTGACTCGAATAAGGTGTTTACGAAAAGCTCTTTTCAAGCTCTAACTAATGACTTTAGTCTCATAACAAATTATCACACAATATAACCAAATCTTATTTGCATTAGTATTTTGGCCCTATTACAGATATCACATTCTTAAACTTACTCCTTATGGCCCAAAATACACTTACAACTCACAAAACACATAATGCAAGTAAGAGCCAAAAATGTACTATTTCTAGTTGGCAATTTCAATTGTCACATACACATAATGACTCAAAAATAAAGAGGCCTACTAAATAGGATCATAGTCTTTAGTTGCTTTCCACCATCCGACCCTCTTAAGCTATTTTTTGTAATATTAAAGATAATGGGATGAGTACAATCACTTAGTAACTAAGGTCCAAGTAAATTATACTAATGTATGTCAATTAATTTTAAGTACAAGTAGCAAGTACAATCAATTTTCCAAACTATGTAAAACGTTCAAGAGCATAAATTCACGTTTTTAGATATAATAGCACATACTGAGAAATAATGCCTTTTAACAACTTTCATATAGAAGAGAGTTTGTCACACAATCAAATGACATATACTTAAAAGGCATTAAGACTCAATTCATGATTTTCATTATTAGGGTCACAGTACAGACAACCATGTGCCCTTTCTCACTATATGGATGATCACACCTCTCTTATATTCTTCTTATTCCTCTATAAAATGAAACTAAGGGCTATAGCATAATAGGATAATCTATAATTCAGGACTTCCCTAACCTAAACACTTGTAAAGGATTACCCGGCCAAGGTTACCCAACTCACTTGTGAAATATGATTTCCCTCATTTTCTCACACTATAGGGTGACATTCTCCCTAACTAGCTTCCTCGTTAAACCAATAGATAGTTAGCTAGATTTGGGTATCTCATTGAACTAGTGGGACAATTCCTTATTGAACAAGTGGGACAATATATATATAAACAATCCGGGCAAGCCATCAACTCAGATGGAAGCCTTACCACATGGATTTAATTCTCTATTCCTCTTCTTAGGCGAACTCTTGCCTCTCATAATCATGCAATGTATAGATATGCACTATTACAAACAAGTATTTACTTATCATCGTACCTAATCATAAATAAGACAATCATATAATACACACCCAATCAATTCATTAAACTCCACTTATTTATTTCATTGAACTTTTTACTCATAAATTTATTGAACTCCTTAACCTCACATTTTCATTGAACTTCACAAATTTTGATTTCATTGTACCCTATATATCTCAAGTCATTGATCTCATATTTCTCAAATTCATTGAACTTCATATGTTTATAATCATTGTACCTCACCCATTAACAATCATTGAACTTTAAAGTTTTAAAATCATTGAACTACATTAAATCACCACTTCATAGTGGGCTCTTCAAACAAAATAAGCCACATTTGCATTTTAATCAATTTCATACAATTCAATTATCAAATATCAATCAAGAAATTAATTAACACACAAAAGTACAAGATAGAATTGCTCTAATTACCTCAAACTTTTAAAAGGTCAAAAGTTTTACCCCTCAAATACTCACTCCCAAAGCTTCCATAAAGCTTGAATGGTGCCAAAGATAGTCACTTTACAAGCATTTATAATTTAAATCATTAATATCTACATTTGAGCTAATTTTCACTAATAATTTAACACTTCTTAATGCTCAAGATTCATTCTTGACTCATATAAAAGTATCCATAAGATTTTTTAGCTTCTTTTAATCCTCATTAACATCATTGAGCTCTTTAATAGTCATTAATGAAACCACATTGTCCCAACTAGCATATTTATGGGAAATTTTTGGACATTCAATGCCCTTCAACCACCAATCATCACAACTCTATAAATGTCAGATTTCATTAGCTTAATCTACTCCTATTAACTCTATTTAAGTTAATGGGTTTAGACCCATAGTATAATTAGACTAAAAATCATCATTATCAACCAAACCCTAACTTCTACCATTAAGAAAATGGAAGAAGAGAGGAGAATTTAAGTGTAGGAAGCTTAATTTTGATTTTTATGAGCTCCAAAATACTCCTAATAGTCGAACTCTTCAAGCCCTATCATTTCTCTTTCTGTTTTTCTTCGCCCCTTCTTTATTTCTCTTCTCTATTGTATCAGTTTTGTGATCTTATTATAGTAGAAATATGACTATGTACTACGACAGATGCATAATGTGCCGTGGCACATGGCATAGAGAGCATCTCCTTAGTGTGTTACCATACATGTGCCACTGTGGCCTATCCACAAGCTATGGTGCGTGGCATAGAAACTCTCCTTTTAAAATTTCTTCCTCTTTCCATTTCCAGGTAGCTCGATTGTCCCTCGGACACACTTCTAAGGCTGGAAATCACATTTAAACATGCTCGTTAGGCCTCTCTGGCCATACACCTCACTAATGCTCTTAATTAACCTAATTCAAGTTTAATTAATTCGGTTTAAAATCAAGGATGTTACACTAATGGCAATACTAAGCACTTACATAATAAAATTTGCCAATGATTTTGTGCAAATTTAGTGGAGGCCACCACCATATAGCCCTTTACTAATCTAGGGTGAACTCCTACCTATCATGATCATGCAAGTTCATTCAATAAAAGCAAAATAGTTCTCATATGCATATCTCAGTAATTCAACATTTTCATAACTTCAAGAACTTGCATACTAATCACAACTCATCTGAATTATCTCATAATTTCATAATCATAAAAGCATCACACAACCAATCAAGGCTCTACAATTCACAATTCACCATATGATAATTATGCTTATCTAATCACCAAGCAAGACTTGTCACATAAAGACATGCTTCACAATACCAGTGTCAACTTCAAAGCAACATCATCATTATCATGCTCTCATTACTCATTCCAAGCCATCAATAAAAATATTATTATCACAATTTTGCAAACTTAATAATATAATACAATTAAATTCTTGATTACCTCCACTTTTGGAATACTACTCTAAGAGTCAAATTTGAATTTTTAGAGGGACCTTCCTCAAGCACAAGCTCCAAGCACAATTAGTTTGCAACAATAGTCCAAAGATAGCATTAATGACTAATAATCATTAATTAATTCTTAATCATGATTAAGGCCTAATCCTTTCATTAAACATGATTAAGCATAACTAGCCCCAAAACTTACTTCCATTAATTTATTTTACTTCCATTAAGGCTAATAGACATTGGTAGTTAGTCCCATTAACTAAAAATTAATTATTTAATATTAGGGTTAACTCTAAATCCCTAATTAATGGCAAAGTTGCTAATTGTAATGTTCACCTTGATATTACCAAAACAAACCATACATAATCACCCTCATGATAGGATTTAACTAACCTTAATCATAAAAGAGGTTTGAATTTAATCAAACTTAAATTGTTGAGCTTAACGCTTTAAAATTAAAGGATTGAGACACAGGCAAACATGCTAGGTAACTTATTTTTCCTAGCATGTTTGCCATGGTCAACTAAATTACATTGAATGCACCCTTAGCCACGACTAAGTGCCACAGTCCTATTCATTGCAACAAGCAACACCATCTACCGAGGCTAGTAAAGCTTTTCATGACAGCATGGCAATATTCAGAGGTGAACTTCTATTGCTCCGTTAGATGTCCCATTAGAATGATTTAAGCACCTACACAAAACTTATTTAATTATCTACCTAATAGTACGAGTTTTATCCCAAAATAACATTTCATTTAAAAACTAGACACCTGCATGCAAAATGGTCACTTTTCTAAAACAAAGTGCAATTCAAATGTTCCAAAATTCCAACCCTTTTCCATTAGCCATAAATAAAGCTTGAACCATGTCTAATGGACCAACAAACACCTAATTAAATAATTATACATACAATGGTACAATTTTAAACAAGTTTTAGCCATTTTAAACCCCTAATCATTGAAAATGGGGTCAAATGCTTGAGCCATTATACTGTACATATTGGCCATTTCATATCCAAACAAATCAATATGTACTTGCACCAACATTTTAACCTACCTATATAACCATATCTCAAAATACAAATCTAGACCGAAATGCAATCTCATCAACCATATCATGCAAGTATAATTAAAACTATATAAAATTCCTAGTTGGCAACGTACACACATATACATATACATATCATTTACACATTACACAATATCAAGGCAATGTAAGAAAAGTAGTATGAAACTACTCCTTACTTAGCTCTTCCCCTTGGCTCCTAACAATACTATCATCTATAAAATAGTAACCATAGGGTGAGACATGTAACATCCTAGAGATTTAAACTCAAGTAACTAAGCTTAATGAGGGTAATTAAGTAAAGTAATGTAGTGTGTGGCCAGATGGGTTCTAAATGGCATAAATGATGGTGATTCATCCCTAAATGCAGGTCTAAAGTGAATTCGGGCCATCCAAGCACAAAAGATGAGAAAGAATTAAAGAAGGGTTCTTTGTGTCACATGTCGCGGCACGAAGAATGTCTGCCACGACATACAGGGACAACCAATAAATGATGGGCCTCTTTGTGCCATATGCCCGGCATGGGTTGCGTGCATCGTGGCTCAAGGCCAAAAATATGGTTAAACTAGTTCGTGTTTTGTTTGAAAATCTAAAGAGAGGAGAAAAGAGAAAAAGAGAGAACACCTATTGTTTTGCTATGGCATAAATTTATAGACCATTTAAGACATTTTGGAGATTCCTAACTCATAAGGTATGTACATTATATCTTCCTCTTCCCTTTCCTTCCATCTTCATAAAGGTTCAAGTTAGGGTTTGAGTTAGGAGAGTTATTTTCAGTCTATATGAATTATGGGTTCAAACCTATTAACTAAAATGGATGTAATGGGGGTTATTTAGAGTATTTAAACCCTACATTGATAATTTTGAGAGTTGTTGATTGTTGAAGGCCATTAATGGTCAAAAATTTGTTTTTATTAGGGAGTTGGGAGTGTTTAGTGACCATTAATGGTGGTTTAATGGTTCATTAATGACAATATGAGTTGTTGCGATCTAGTAAACCCATTGGGTATGATTAGGAGTAAGTTTATGGCTTTGATGAAAGGGAGAATATAGAGTTTTAATGTTGGAAATTGCCCAAAAATGGGGTAATAATGTTATTCTTGTGATATGATTGTAGATTAACCCAATTGACACCATTTAAGCTTGAGAAAAAGCTTTGGAAGTTGGTATTTTGAGGGATAAATCTTTGATCTCTCAAAGGTTTGAGATAACTAGTGGAAATCTAGTTTGTGTAGTTATTTATTAATTAATTATTTGTTGAATTTAATTGTTTAAAGCTTGTATGATGTTTTGAAAACCCATTGATGAAAAATTTGGCACTGTTTGAAGTTGTGTTAAATTGTTGAAAGAAAAATATATATTTGTACATGTGTGATAAATGATGATGATTGAGAGTATGATATCGGTATATGGAGTATAGTGGAGAAAGAGAATTATAGAAAAATGTTATGATGGACTAATGTGTATTAAATGACGTACAACTTGTTATTTATTTGCATAGCATGATTATTGACAGGAGTTCCCCTAGGAAGAGGAGTAGGTTGGTAAATCCACATGGTACTGGTTGCTTACCGTTAGAATCAAAAGTTTTCCTTGGAAACGACCATTGAAATTGAGAGATAGCTTTTCTTTCATAGTTGATTCAGGATATCTTACTTATTCTTTGAGGGACTTGAACTTAATTAGTCTTCATCGGTTCGTGAGGAGGCTAGATTAGGGATATGACATTCCATTGTTGTTAGTATTAGGGAAAATCGCAATACAAAAATGAGTAAGTTAACCCTGACTCAGTAGCTCCTCACAAGTAAAAAGCTAGGTTAGTTTGAGTTACAAACATAGCCATTGATAGCCACTGGTTTTATATCGGAGGTAACAAGAGGATATAACGCTGGCATCGATCATGCATTTAGTTCTGACTACATGGTTATTATTATTATGGTTCGGCGTGTTTTAGGGGCATATGGTTGTTATTTTTACAACTCAAAGATGTATATATTTGTGACAAATCAAAAAATATGTGTTGTATGCTCGATCATATATTTGTTATTGTTGTAGCTGAAGCTAAAATTGCTATATGTATGTGATGTTTGAGTTTATTGTTATTTACATCTATAATTAATTGATATGCAATTGTATTGGCTATGTTGACTTTGGTAACTTAGTAGTTATACTCACCCCTTATTCTTCCATATTTTTAAGGCCTAGCTTATCGGATCAGGATTGGGAAAAATGATAGAAGACCTAGGATCATGCATAAATCCTAACAGTAAGCCTCTAGTTTTACTTTGATGTGTATTATGATAGCTAATTTGCCAATTAGGATTCTTCCATTATTTTAAGCTACTTGCATTATAAATGAAAATATTGTTTATTTCGTGCCTTGAGCTGTGGTCATGTGGTTGTAAGACTTACATAAGGCTGAAATATTAATGCAAGTAAGGAAAAGTATACTTTGGTTGTTTAGGATGAATATTGATGATTTTATGCAAAATTACTTTCCCCTTGTGTTTTTGTGAATTGAGGGTTGAATTTATAATTTATGCTTGTTGATTGGGTTGTGGTGTGTTGTATGAGTTTTAAATGGTCCATTGAGTGTGGTCTAAGAGTTAATATAGACTTTTGGCATATAGGTGAGACTTTGGACACCCTAGTTGTGAGTTTTTATGAAAAGGAGTGAAAATTGAAAAAGATGTCCAACTTTTGCTAGAAAAATTATTTAATTGTGAAACTTGTGCCATTAGCTAGAACTAGAAAAAAGCTCTCTATATGCATCTAGATCACCTCAATTTGACTTGGACGAAGAAATAGGACACGTTGAAAGTTCATCCCTAGTGCTGTAATTTGACACAGAATTTGCTATCAAAATCGTGCAATGGACTGCAATGCATGGCACAGAGGTAACACACCATGGCATAGAAGTGTTAAGCCACGGCACATGTGTTATTTTTTGCACAGTTTACTGTTTTAAATTATATTCAAATGTTTTGATTCTTTCTTTACTTTCTAGGCTTCCACGCATATTTTAAACTTTGGTTTGGATACATTGAAGTATATGGGAGTATTTTAAATATTGAAAAACTTGAGATCTTATTTGTAATTTGTTAAAATTTGTTTATCACATTGATGTTTTGGAGATTGGGGAGGATTAATAAGGGTAACCTTACTTGTGTAACCTAGAGTTTACAAAACAAACCTATAACGAAATAATCTAAATTATTTATCTACAAATCAAATTGTAAACAAGCATGGAAAGTGGGATCATTATATGTATTTGTAGTAAAGAAATAACAATTCAGTGCACATGCATGATTATATATCTAACCACCCTCCTCAACTACCTCTAACTGAATCCGTAACTAAATAATATACTAGACTAAGTTTATATGACTAAATTAGTCTGATCTCACATAATATGGAAGGCAACATGGCTAAAGGCACCATTACCATTTTCAGACTACAGATTTTCCTTTTTTGAATACTCAGGTTGTCGTAGTACTCCAACCCACATTCTTATAGGTGCTAATGGAGCTATCAATAATAACTGAACATCGAGGCCACCCATGATATCAATTATATCATATGGATTTCTAACTATACCCTTAGGGTGAACTCTCATCCTCTCATTAATCATATAGAATCATACAATAATGCATTCATATATAATCATCTATTCAATTCAAAGTTAACACTTTATGAGATTTCATAAATTAGATATGTGTGTGTGTGTGTGATACTATTTTTAAAATCTTGTTATCACTTCAAGTTTTCAAAACTATATTTATGTATACTTAAATCAACAATTTCACAAACTTATAAACAATTTAGTATGCAAATAAATATATTAAATTATCTGGTTACCTCAACCCTTTTGTCACCAAAAAGGTTACCCATGAAAATTATTGCTCTTCACATTTCCAATTTCTTAAAATGTGCTTGAGCCATGTCTACAAGATTAAGCATTATATGTCAATTTTCCAATTTAACATAAGAACTTAATAGCACAATTAAACTAACTTAAACTCTTAACTTTCATTACTGAACAATTCTAAGCCCTAATTAACCTCTCAAGCTTCATACAATTTCCACTAAACCAATTAGCACCAATATAGAGTTCTTACAGCTCCGAACCTTTCATTTTAGGTTAGTATTTGTTGAAAACCCCAAAGCTTAATTCATAAACACTAATCTTAAGTGCAAGGACTCAATTGAATTTCCAACAACTCTATACAAATCAATAGGCCAAATAAAAATCCTCCATTGACTTAGACTACATTTCCTCACATCCCAACCCAAGAGAAAAATTGGATCAATAGGGAGAGGAAGGAGAAACAAAGCTTACTTGGAAGATGATA
Organism: Prosopis cineraria; assembly: GCF_029017545.1. Lineage (NCBI taxonomy): Eukaryota > Viridiplantae > Streptophyta > Magnoliopsida > Fabales > Fabaceae > Prosopis > Prosopis cineraria. The sequence continues at coordinate 25,493,351 of NW_026555334.1, forward strand.
GGTCACCTAACTCCCAAGCTTGAGATTTGAAGCCTTAGCAGAGCAATTCCTTCTCCTCCATGTTTTGTCCCTTTTCCCTTCTTTTTATCTCTGTCTCTCATGTCTAATATGTCTTATTTAACAAAATTTGGTACCGTTCGTCATGGCCAACAGATGCATTCGCCATGACAAATGGTACAAAATTATACTTCTTGATTCTCGCTTTCATTTAAGCCCGGTTGGCCCAATTACCATTATATCTCCATTCTAAAGTTATCTAAACACCCTAATAAGTCCGTTGGCAAATTTTGAAAGCATAATTACATTAAAATTATAGTTCACTAATTGTCTTTTATTAGTTCATAATTTTTTGGATTAAAAATTTGGAATGTTACACCAACCACCAAGACCTAAAGTATCATTAAATAACTCTAATAGACTTCCTTAAACTCATTAAAGTAGCTAGAAGTAGATCTTAGGTTCAAACCCTATCTTCACAACCCTAATGAGATGAAGAAAACGCATAAGAGTAATAAAAAAAGAATAAAAGAGGCTTACTCAATGATTTAGAGTTTCAAATTACTCAAAAATGCCTTCTATGCAAAACCTTAGTAGAGCACTACTCAAAACTCTAGGATTCTCACTTAGAAACTCTTCTCTTCTACCAACCCGAGCTACATTATTGGGATTTAAATTTTTCTCTCGTCAGTTGTGGCATACTACACCATATGCTGTGGTGAATGGCCCAAAATGGACAGCTTTACTTAAGCCTTATGGCTTAAGACGGCAAAATAACCATCTAAACCTCATTTTAAACCTCTTATAAAGTTCAATAGACTTGAATGACTATCCAAACTTTATAATTAACTTCTAATTATCTTAATTAATTAATTAATTAAATCACTCAATTAATTAATTTAGCCCTTGAATTAAATTTTAGGATGTTACAAAATTTACTTAACTACATGAACCAAAATAAAGCAACTGAAGACCATATAAGCGTAAATAATAGACCAAATATATAACAAAAAAATGATTGGAAAACCAGACAAAAGCTTGATGTTTTAGGTTTTAGGTCTTCTTCCTATTTTCTCTATTCAGAGCTAGCTTCCTTTGTACCCTCTTCTTATGTGCTTGAGTTGATAGAGTTGATGCTTGTGATGATGAAGCATAGTCCACTACATGTTGGCTAACCCCCTTGTGACTATACAAATCTTTTATTTAGTTTTTGAGATTGAGATCTATTTTACTTTTGCTCCTAGTCCACCTTTCACCTCATGGAGGTTGGTTGTTGCTAATCTTGCCCTAAATCCCATCATATAGGCCCTACTAAAATATCATTTGTTTATTTTTTAAAACTCACTATTGTCATTACTGATAGCAACCACATAGGTACTCCTCTTTTGAAATTAACAACATTCATGTAAAGGCTTAAAAATTAAATTTATAATATAGATTATTTTGCATTATACAACTAAAGAATATTGCAATATAAATACTTTGGTAAACTAAGGGCTCATTTGGATACATGACTTTTGGCTTTTGAGATGTACTTTTGCACTTTTGGGATGTAGGATGTTGTTTGAATATTTCTTGATTAAGCAAACTGACTTTTTGAATGCACATTGAGAAAGTTATTGAAAGTGAATCTAAAAACTTAATTTTTTTGGAGCTTTTCAAACTGACTTTTTAGTATTTAGTTTTTGAATTTACTATACTGCCTTTATTCTCTTATAGCACTTATTGCGTGTTCTGTTTTATTAGAATTTGAATTTAATGCAATAGCCACAAAGCTAAATAGATTATATGGGGAGGCAATTTGGAAAACCTTTTGTATATGAAAAAAAAAGAATTTTTTTAATCCTATCTATAAGGTATGCCATTCAATATTAATAATTGTTGAATTATTTATTACATTTTTTTTCAATATTAAACTTTACATTTTTTATTCTTATTATTTAACATATTAAATTTTATATTATTTTGAATTTTTTTTCACATTTTTAATATATTATATTTGTATAGCAAAAATTATAAATTATCATAAATCAATATCCTTTTTGGTCATTATATATTCAAAAGTGCATTTCAAAAGTATAAATAATCATTAATTTAAACAACTTTCAGTTTACTAAATTGACTTTTGAAAAAAATGTATCCAAATATAAATTTCATTAGAACAACTGACTTTTACTAAATTAACTTTTGCCAAATGAATTTTTACCAAATGAACTTTTGCCAAAGTGTGTTGTTTAGTTTTTAGTTTGTTAAAAGTTCATTTAGTGAAAGTTTATTTGATAAAAGTCATTAAAATAAAAGTCAGTTGTTGTGATAAAATTTGTGTTTGGATATATTTTTTCAAAGGTCAGTTTACACTGAAAGTTGTTTGGTTTATGATAGTGAGTGCTTTTGAATATACAATTATAAAAAAGAACATTGATTTATGATGATTTGTAATTTTTATTATACAAATGTAATATATTTAAAATTTAAAATATTTAAAAAATGTTATTGATATTTTAAATAACATAAAATTTGATCTATAATGTTACAAAATTTGATCTCTAGTTATTTGTACTCTTTTAATTTGTAATTTTAAAAATATGATAAAGATTTGTAATTTTTTATTATACATTAATGTTAAAAGTTAACATGATTAATTATTCAATTTATAATGCTAAAACTTGATACCTAATTATTATTATTAAAATAATAATTATATTTTTAATGAATTAACTATTTTTTAAATAAAAGAATAAGAGATTAAATTTGGAATAGTTTGGTCAAATAACATCATATTTTTCAAAAATTTTAAATAATTACATTTCAAAAATTCACTTTCAGCTACTATTTAAATTTATTTTCAGGATGTGCTTTCTTGTAAAATATTTTATCTAAATAATTTTTAATATTTTAAAAATAAAATTTTACTTTTTGAATATAAAATGCAAGAAAATTAAATAGGTGTTAAAGAGGTATGGATTCAAACTTCCTTTAGCTATCTTAAAAGAGTTGACTGAAGCTTTAATCACCTTAAAACAGTTGACTAAATTTGACCTTATAGTTAAGAGAGAAAAAAATAATGAACAACATTTTAACAATTAAACATTAAACTTTAATTTCGCTCAGGACCTAGGGCTGAAATGACATGTCGAAATTCTTTGAACCCTTTGGGATAATTAGCTGTTCATGTGGGATTGTCCTACATAGGAAAGGATTAAAAGAGTGTACCGTGTACGTGGTCCCTACAATACGAAAAAAACGCGTTTTTCAGACATAATGGTTATTCCAGTCAAACGCCTGCCTTTCAGAACAGAACAACAAGCAAAGCAAGGAAGAACAACAACGAAGCTCACCAACTACGGAGTCCCAACCCCTTCATATTCTCTTCCCTGAAAATAAAAACATTAAAAAAAAAATCTTATGCTGTGCAATACATAATATGCAATTCCGAACCAACCAGGGATTTTCCTGTTCATCTTCCTCTTCTTTCCTTCACTGAATCCAGAGGTTTCATACCAATTCATGGATAACCCAGCAACAGCCACTGCAGTAAGAGGCTGCAGCTCTGATTCTCTCGTTGCTACTCTTCGCGACTCAATCCAAGCTCTAGGTCGAGGCTTCGATGTTACCTCGGATATTCGTCTTCTCTACTGCAAAGGGGCTTCTGGGTCGAGGCTTGTTCGCCTCGACGAGGACCATATTAGGGATCTTGTTGTCTCCGATGGTGTCGTTATTCCTAGCGTCTCTGTTGACATTGATGTCTCGTCAGGGAAGAGTGGTATAAAGAAGACCCCGGTGTATAGTTTCCATGAGGTGATTATTTTGATCCATTTTGCTTATCGATTTTGATTTCTTGCCTTCCTCGTGGCAGTATTCCACGGATAGAAGACCGGAAAGAAATTAGAAAACTGGAAGCGCAGGAATTCTGATTTTTTTTTTTTGAGTGGATGATTTTTGTTTTGTTGTAATTGCGTTTCTTTGGTGGCGATTGGCTTGTAGACTCCGCTGTCAATTCGTACGTTTCCAATGCAGTGCCTGGCTCTATACATGGACCTTTCTTTTCCTTTCTTCATTTGGCCTCTGCAATGTATAGAAGTTGTGTTGATTTTAGAATAATTACACATGAAAGTTTGTTTTCCTTTTCTCCTATTGTTATCTGAGCGTGGTTAAAATTCTGACACATGCCTAATCACCTGACCTATCTCGATGGTTCAATTTGGTCCTTTGGCAGTTTAATTCATGTTGTTCCTAACCAATGTGATTTCTGTATGCTGTTCCTTTTTCAGATTTCACTTGTGTACTATATATTGCACTTGCCAATTTTGAAAGATTTAGTTTTACTTTGCAGAAGACAATCAACTTCTACTTTTGAGAAAGTACATTTCAGTGCTTGTAAAGTTTTCCTTGAGTCTCTTGTTTTGGAGGATAGGAACTATATAATCAAGTTGATATGTTCTTGTCCATTCTTCCCAAGGCTTTTGTGTTAGGCTAATGATGAGCAAGTAGTCAGATAATGTGCGTGCTCCAGATCTTATGAATGTATCGGCAAACATCTCATTTTAATAAATCAAAGGAAGATTCTGTGGTGCACATTAACTTATAAGTGCATTGGTGCAATGAACGATAAACTTTCATTGTGTTGGTCACAACATTCAAATGTGCTGGAAAATTTTTCTAATATGTTACTAACTGACACTTTTACTTGTGGCAACAAGAACATTGAGTGACCAGTAACCAGGACGATGAAAAGGCATTAGTAATTTAATTCCAAGGTGCTGATAACATGTTACCGTTAGTAGATGTTAGTTACCTGTAAATGAGCTAGATTTTACCAACACATTTGAAAATCTTTATTAGCATGATGAGAGGCCATTATTAATTTTGCACCAGTGCACCAAAGAGTGCACCTGAATTATCTGGGAGTTGATTAACATTGTATTTTTAAATTGATTAAACTATATTTTTAAATTGATTAAACTCTACTTTGATATTCCTTAAGAAGTTGGAACCATATAGCTGAAGTTCTGAACGCTTTTGAAGTATAATTATTTGCTTTTCTATATTCAATACGGTATTATGCTATGTTCTCTTTCAGGCTTTATAAGATTAAGCACTAATACCTTGATTATATTGAACAAATTAATCTTACTGCAGAAGTTCTTCCGGAGATTATTTAAGTGTAATATTATTATTTTTCTTCATAAGGCTTGAAATATAGTTTCTAAGCAGCTTATATGATAAAAAATCACATAGCAAATTCTTCCAAAAGATCCAGCATTGAAGCTGTGTTGGGTGGGCATGATTGTTCACAACCTTTCAATTTTTTAGAAATTATGAAGTAGTTGAGAAATGAAGAATAAAGCCAATAAATCATGGATATGCACTATATCTTTTAGAATCTACTTCTAGACAATTTCTTTAATAACCTTTGTAAGTTGGCTTTTTCCTATATTCTGAAACTCTTATCCAATAATATAACATGTGATTTGTGACTTCCCAGTTCTTCTGAGCACCTAGTCCATTGTTAGTCTTGACTTCCGGTGGAATTGATGATTGACCCTACATATTTTATATAGTTGTGAGTGCTGCCCTGATATCAAAGTATATTCTAGTGGATTGTGGAATTGCAATTTTTTGCGGTGGGAGAATCACCATGTGAGTCAGCACGGTTATGCTTCATTTATGTAAGGAATCCTTTCAAATGAATGGAACATTAGGAATTCATGATTCTTGACAACCTATCCCTTCACCAATCTGTCAATGATAGGTTTTCATTTCAGATAAAATAGATGAGTAGTCATCCTGATCGATTAGGATGTATATATGTAGACTCCGTTCATGGTTTTATTTTTGTGCATGCTGCAAGCTTTGAGATTTCTTCATGCAGAGCCACTATATTGTGAATGATATCTTGTCTTTGTTCTGTACATGAATATATTGATTGTTTTCCTTATGTTGCTTTTCTTACACATAATATTAATGGCTATCTCTCTGATGAGTGAGCAACATTTTCCATTCATTGAACAATGTTAGTGACCTTGTATTGTTTAATTTTCCAGATGGTAAAGCATTTTAATGAGATGTCAGGCATAACAGAACAAATTCCACTTGGAAGCTTCAACACAATGTTCAATTTTACTGGCTCCTGGATGGTTGATGCAGCAGCCACAAAGTCCCTTGCCATGGTTGGATATTTTTTCCCATTGTTCAGAGTCAAATTAAATAAACTAAATCTAGTCTTGCATGAAGATATCAAGCGAGCTGTTCCTTATTCTTGGGATCCAACAGCCTTGGCAAGGTAAACTATTTTTTATTAATAGCTGTGAATAATATTCAGGCAGTTCTTAAGTTCTTGTTAAAACGCACAGATTTTGGTTTAACATGTTGTAGCTGAGAACTTTGCAACTTCTTCATCTATTTGGAAAAAATTTTTGTTCCACGGGCTCCACTTCTAAATCTGAACTTCTCCTAGACTTAAAATTGAAAGGTCAAGAAGTTTTAGTTATCAGTATCACACTTTCAATTATAGTTGGTCTTATTTATGAGAGTATGATATACTTATTTATAAGCTTTTTATTGGAACGTGTCATTTTTCATTTTGATCGAAAATTGTCAAGTGATCTAGGCAAATATTTTTCCCAAAGCTTGTAGTGTTGTCAGAGCCAGACCAAACTGGCTGATTCAGTGAGGAACTGGCCTATGGTCCAATTTGGTCAACCCCAGAACTGGGGGAAAAGGTTGGTCATGAACTGGTCAAAATGGTGGAAAACTGGTCAGAACTGGTTTTCATTTTTTTCCCAAAAAAGAATCAATAGTCCAAAAATGTTATTTTGTGTTTTTATGTCCCGTGGTTGGGTTTTCTTTAGTTTTATATATATATATATATTTGATGATTAATCATAGGTGATTTTAGTTAATAATAGAAGCTTGTGTTTGTTTGGTTAGAAAATTAATGTTATATGATTATTTTTTTTCATTTGTAATGGACAATAAATGGTTTTATCATAATTTAGGTGCAATTGACTATAAATTTAACATCTATGATAAGGATATGGTTAAGTATTGTCTAAAATATTTTCATTTTTCATACATATTCTTTAAATTTTATTATTTTAATTGAGATTGGTTGAACTACAGTTTGATCATGGTTTAGTTAACTAGTTCCCTGACCTGTTCAATGCCTGGTCTGGTTCTGACAACATTGCAATTTGTATACTTTTAAACTCCTCATTTGACCCTTTTTTGGTACATAGCTGAAGTGAATCATTGCCACTTATTCTGAATCATTTTTTGCAAATTTTATTTATTTTCAAAAATGATATTCTCCTGGTTTTCTAGATTATTGTAGTCACTAACTTGTCATTTATAAAATAATTTGTTTAGAGATAAGAGAAGGACAAAGAAAGAGGATAACCCTCTAAAGAAACCATGAGTTGAAACCCTTGCCTATTGTAGATTCTTAGTCCTCAACTGAATTTGGACTGATATTCAATTTACCAAAGTAACTGTAAGATGTGGAACTAGATCTGAGGATATTACCAATGTACAGATAAAATAAGTGATTTGTTTTGTATTCTGTTTGTTTTGTTGTCCTATTTTGTATCTTCTTTTGTACATTTTGAGCATATACAAAAGTAGTGATATAAGAAAATAATACATCCTTATTATTTGTATTAGATATCATTTTCAATAACTAGCTTTAATTCCGATGCTAGATGTGGTTGCAGTGGTATAGTAGGGGGGAAAAAATCTGACAAAAGCATTCACCTTGTGATATTGAGTTTGATGGCTGTGATTGTTCAATGCTATCTTTATATATCAAATGTGATCGTAAATTAGAAGATGACAATTTTGAATTTTCTCAGCTGCAGAACTATGGTGGTAATGATTGCATGTAATCTATATTTATAACCTTTCTAAGTTCGATTCTTCAGAAGACTAATCCCCCTTCACCACAATAACCTCAAAATAAGAAATTGTTTGTTATAGTAATTAGATGGTATGGATGGTATTAAATTCTAATCAGAAACTTTCGCCCTTTCTTCTTCTCAGTTTTATTGAGAATTATGGTACCCACATTGTTACATCTGCAACAGTTGGTGGAAGAGATGTAGTTTATATCAGGCAGCACCAATCATCTAGTTTGTCAGCTTCAGACATTCAGAACTATGTAGAGGACATTGGAAATGATAGGTTTGGTGTTAAAAACCTGTCAAGTCCTGGTCCTTTAAGGTACAAGGAGAAGGTTAGCATCAAGAACTCCCCTTTCCCCCAACATTCAGTAAGCTGATAACTTGTTTGTCAATGTATATATTCATGCAACTTACTTTAGTCTGCAAATTCTTGCTCGATTTTTATTGCATAAGAAGATCCCATTCTTGCTATTGCATTCTATTTTCCACTCATCTAAGGCATAAATTATGGAAATATCAATCAAGTGACCTTTTGGTTTGTTGCTGCAGGACGTTACTGTCATTTTCAGAAGAAGAGGAGGGGATGATCTTGAGCAAAATCATATAAAATGGGTGGAGACTGTAAAATTGGCACCAGACGTTATTAACATGACATTTACACCCATTGTTTCTCTTCTTGAAGGACTGCCGGGTGTAAGACATTTGACTCGTGCAATTGACCTGTATTTGGAGTGTAAGTTCCTTACTAATACTTAGTGTGAAATATAAATTGATTACAACAATTATTCGAGGGAAAGTATACAATTTGCATATCAGGTGGTATAAATGCTTCCTTCAACTATAAACTTGTTTAACCTTAATTAATCCAATTTCATTCCATGTTCACCATACTAGTTCCTCAAACTTGAACTCGCTACTTGTGTGTGGTTAATGTCAACAGAACTTGGATAATTGAATAAAAATAATATTAAAATGAGCTGTAGTACTAAGATCACTTGAATTCTGATTTTAGGGCAAATTTGATCCGAAACTACTGTTAGATAGCTTTTAAGTTATCATGATTTTATTAATTCTATATAATTTGCCTGTGTTATGTTACCAGACAAACCGCCTATTGAAGACCTACAATATTTCTTGGATTTCCAAATAACTCGAGTTTGGGCGCCAGAGCAAAACAATCTACAAAGAAAGGAGCCTGTCTGTCCTTCCCTTCAGTTCAGCTTGATGGGACCAAAGCTTTACGTCAGTCCAGATCAGGTATGGTTTACTAAATCCTACTTGACTGATTATGGTGTTAAAAGCCAAGTCAAAACGGGCTTTTAATATAAAACAATGTTAACTTTAGTGTTAAAGCTGTTATTAGATTCAAAGCTAAGTACAGCTTTAGCATTAAATTTACTTTATTTTTTATTACGGTCTAGGGACTGGAGGATAGAGCTAAGCGGTAAAAGTGAAAATTTAAAAGGTTCACTCAATTGTAATTAGGTGGCGAAAGTTGGACTATTAGACAGGGCAGATGTTCTGGTTTTGCCAACTGGTATAACCGTGTATCATTTAGTAGAATTAAACAATTTATGAAGCATGAAATTTTTTAAAGACAGAGCCATATCTGTGTCCTACACTTGTTAAACATGATGGAGGCATGCCTTTGAGCATGCTTTTGTTGTTTCTTTTTTTATGCAAGTAACAAAATGACCTGGTGTTTCAGGTTACAGTGGGTCGCAAGCCTGTGACTGGGCTTAGACTTAGCCTAGAGGGAAGCAAACAGAATCGACTTGCAGTACATTTGCAGCATTTAGTTTCTCTTCCAAAGAACCTTCAACCTCACTGGGATGTGCACATGGCCATAGGAGCTCCCAAGTGGCAAGGTCCTGAGGAGCAAGATAGCCGCTGGTTTGAGCCAATCAAATGGAAAAACTTCTCCCATGTCAGCACTGCACCAATTGAGTACACAGAAACTAGCATTGGGGACCTTTCTGGCGTTCATATTGTTACAGGAGCTCAGCTTGGTGTTTGGGATTTTGGTGCCAAAAACGTGTTACACCTCAAGCTTCTGTTCTCCAAGGTACCCGGGTGCACAATAAGACGGTCAGTCTGGGATCACAACCCCTCCACTCCATCCGCTGCACCAAGATCAGATGGTGCATCTTCATCTTCAACAAAGAAAACCTCCGACGACAAAAGGGATGAAAGTTCAATCCACGCTGGAAAATTGGCAAAGATTGTGGACATTACGGAAATGTCTAAAGGGCCCCAAGATATTCCAGGTCATTGGTTAGTCACAGGGGCTAAGCTTGGAGTGGAAAAGGGAAAAATTGTACTGAGGATAAAGTATTCTCTGCTTAACTATTGATCGATCATCCCCTTTTACCTCTTTTTGGCAATATTTTGCTATGATTTCCCTTCTCATTAGAAACTTTAGTCGAGCATTCTTTGCACAGGTAGCCCTGGGTTCTTTTACAATGTAGATTTGTTCTAGTCATTTAAATGATAGTCATGCAATCATTGATTATACAAGTTCTTACAGTGCTGCAGATTCAATTTTGTTTGCTTAAAGGACACGATGGCATTGTTGAAAGATATCGACCTTTCCTCCTTTATAATGTCTTTACTCTTTAGTGCCTCTCTCTCTCTCTCTCTCTCACTATGTGTGTGTGTGCGTGTTTTTTTTTTTTTTTCCTTTTTTTGGGGGGGGGGGTGGTGTGTGTGTGGGTGGGGTGGTGGGGGCTTGGGGGTTATGAACGAGACCTCTCTGTCTTTGGCCTAATGATAAGCAAGTGGGTATTATTTTTATTTACTGATTAGCTTAGATATAAACCAAGCAACTGTTATGTTTATTTAATGGATCCTTTGAATGGTCATAGTTAGCTGGAAATATTATTCATGCGGTGGGCTCCCAGGATGAAGATGGGTAAGAGAACAGTGATTGGAATCGGAGTAATAAGCATTTACTTATTGTAACACTAAGAAATAAGAGTGACATCTGACTCATGAATGATAGATAACGCATGGTGATGGATGCAAATTTTAGTTTGTAATGGGCTCGGTACTTCAGACCCTGAGGACAACACGTATTCGCAGCACATCAAACATAATAAAAGTAGACAATTGCAAGGGCACCTATGCGCATCAGCTATAAAATAGGTTCGGCCCTGCTTATACAAGATGTTACTTTTTCAAGTATATATGAACTTTCATGTTGAAATAAATGTGTCTATGTTGTGTCAGTTTCTGAGAAAAATCAACCAATAAGGTGAACTTCTTCGGCCGCAATGGAATCATTCGGCCGGCTATTTGAGATGCTAAATATTGAAGACAATACACAGTGAATGTAGACTTTAAGAAAGCAACTAGTGGGGTTGTGCTACCTCACCTGACCAAATCATCAATACAGCGTCTTCCTGCAGTTTCTCTGTTTCCTGAATTTAGTATATTGTACATTCATTGACAGGTTCTAATAATTTAATTTACAATATAACAAACTCTTTTCTCTGTGACACTTTTGGTAGAAAACAATGGAATGTTGAGATTACTTGTTGCTTACCCCCAAAAAGATATTGTTTTCAGCAAAATTACATTTCTTAATCATTTATGCTGAGATCACGAGGGATGTAAGCCTACTTTTAGCCTAAAGCGACTGCTAATAATGACTGAAAGATCGTTTACAGTTGTGTCCAAGTGAGTCAAGTTATGTGTAAAATAGACCTTTTCAAGTTTCTGGGAGCTCGTGGATCATCCCAAAAGCTTTTTTCTCTTTGGACCGATGCATAGTTTCATGCACTAGAGTAAATGACCAGTTCAAATGACCAAAACACTTTCTATTTCTAGAGCATGATCTTTTCAATTCACTTAGCCCATGTAAAATATGACAGTTTCCCTGTAATTCACAAGTTACAAACACCAACATCACAGTTCAAGAAACTATTCTCTTAAAAGCATATATACATGTTTCATATGATGATCCCAATTAGTAACTGTGGGTCATAAGACCAACTACTAACTTGAAATCATGTACAGGCTGTTTATAAATTAAACTCTGCTTTTGTATTACATATATTCTTAACATCAGACTCAAGTTATATTCTATAATTGGTAATATATATTATAGTTGGCTAAAAGTCAATAAAAACTTCTCAGATAATTGACAGACTGTTAGATTAGGTACTTTTTAATCGACCTTTTTGGTCTTCCCCAACGTTACTCTCAAGATTTATACTTGATTTAATCTACTTAACCCACGGCCTCGATTATGACGGTGTTAGTGGGCATGCCAAACGGCTTAGTGAAGATTTCCTAGGAAAACATTGACAGCATCCAATTAATGTCTCATAACAAGCCTGTATCCGAATTTATATTACCTAGAAAATCTTGGGGGTGACAGTCATAATTAAGTTTTACAGTAGCGGAGTATAATTACAAGGGAAAATTTTAGTTAGTCCCTTTACCCACCTTAATTTCAGTCACCCTAAAAATTTAAAATTTCACTGCACAGAGAGATTGAAATGAAATTGAAAAGTTAACTTAAATGACCATATTATCCTTAGTAAAATGAACAAATGATATATAAAAAATGAACAAGCAACGTATATAAAATGAACTGATGGTGGTAAAATTTGCTACTCTCATTAATAACATAACATCATTATGGATATAAACAAGTAAAGTTACGCTTATAAATAATTCATGTAAAAAAAATGAACAACTAATTATGGTAAATGAACAATTGAAGTAGGTGAAATGAGAGTTGTAAATTTATAATGATGTTATGATGTTAATAAAGTTTGCAAATTTCACTTACGTCTATTGTTTATTTTTCATACATCAGTTATTTATTTTTCCTATATGAGTTGTTCACATACCTAATTTCACCAGGGATAATAACATCATTTGAGTCATGTCTTTAATTTCATTTTAGCCCTTCATATGTGCACAGTGAAATTTCATGGGGGTTATTGAAATTGAGTTGGGTTAAGGGGGCTAATTGAAATATTCCATAATTACAAATATGTACACACATACATATTGTAAATTTAATTTTATTATATTCTTTATAAGTAATTTCTTAAAAATAATTTATAACTTAAAAATATCATTAAATGATAATTATATATAGTTTTATTTCAAAATACAAAATTTCACCATATATCTAATATATTATTTTCAAGAAAAAATTTATACAGAATATATGTGTGCGCGAGTGAGTGTTTATATTTTCAATTAATTTTCATATGTTATTATAAATTAATGATTTAAAAAAATATAAGTGATCTTCAAATTTTATAAAATTATAAACCAATATACAAACATTAAAAGTAGGGTTAATGTATATTTTTATCCCTGAACTTTTTTTGAAGAATGTTAGGTACTCTATACTGATAAATTTGACAATTTTACCTCTAAAAAACCCTTTCTGTTAGCCAATCATTAATTTTTTTATTTTTTGCTAACGTGATATGTGCGTGGGGCTCTTGCAAAATGATATATAAAATTTTGACCATATTCTTTAGTGTTAATTTATCCTTAAAATCTTTTTCTAATAACACTGAACATCCAAAAGTCTTTTTTTAAAAGTGCTTAACATCTTAAAATCTTGTTGAAATAAAATTTAATAACTATTATTAAAATATTAAATATTTTAATATTTAATAATTTAAATATTATTATTTATAAATATTCATTCAAACTTTATAAATTATTTTTTAAATATTAACATTTTAAAGTAATTCTTTATAAATTTATGGATGACTTGTAATATTTTTATATATTGATCATATTTTTAATATTAATTGAGTTCTTTAAATTGTTTAGATCATTTTCTATAATTTTTTTGATCAACTAATCATTTTATTCCAAAACATTACACCATCCAATTTAATATTTATTATTTTTAATATTTTATAATTTTATATTAAAAATAAAGGGAATGAACCTCCAAATTAATGAAGGAACAACGTGCAAAAAGTATTAAATTTGAGTAGTATAATATTTTGGAGAAAGATTATTAGTTGACTAAAAAATTATAAAAAATGACCTAAAAATTTAAGGAGCTTAATCAATATTAAAAATATAAGTAAGTTTTGACATGCAAAAGGCATAATGATTTGAGCACTATTTCAAAGAGAAGATCAAAGATTGATATATAAAAAATTAAAAAGTCATCTATAAATTTATAAAATGATAATTTGAGTTGTTAATATTTGATAACTAATTTGTAAATTTTGAATGAATATTTATAAATAATAATTTTTAATTTATTAAATATGAAAATATTTTATGTTTTGGCAATATACATTCAATTTTATTTTAACAAGACTTCAAAATATTCAATGATCCTCAAAAAAAACTTTAGGGTGTCCAATATTTAAAAAAAAAAACTTTAGAAGCAAATTAGCATCAAATAACATGGTTAAAATTTTATCTATCATTGTGCGTGGACCTCATGTACATGCAACGTCAGTAGAAAATGACAAAGTTAATGATTAACTAACAGAAAGGGTTTTTTGCTCCTAAAAAAAATAGTTCAAAGAGAAAATTATCCCACTTATTAATATAAAGTGTGCATCACTCCTACAAAAAATAGTTGCTTAATCCTTAAAATTATATGTTAAACATAGCTAAACTACTTAAAAAATTCTTGCATAAATACAATGCACCACGTCATTATTCATATTTTATTCAATAAAATTGAATCAATTCAATCACGTAAAATCCTATGTTATTATTTTTGATAATTTCATTTTTGAAATAAAGTTTATATTTAATTTCTTATTTTTTATTTCTTTTTCATTGTCAATGTCAAAATCAATTTATATTTACATCTTATTAATATTAATTTTTAATTCAATAAAGAAATAGAATAAAAATTTAATGATATGATTTATAAATAAAAAAATAATTTTTTGTCTTATAAATAAAATAAGAGATAATATTACAAAAGAGTTTATGCTTTTGATGAGGCTAAATATTCTAAGACCAGTATACGAGAAGACGAAGGAAGTTGGGGGGTGCCCTCCTCACAATACACCTAGTACCGCCACTGATTACAATAAGAAATAGGAAATGGGAAATTTCCTTTTCAAAATTACGTATCATATGAGTCTGCTGCTATAGCCAGCAAAGTCCTTGTAGAGAAATATATGGACTTTAACATAGCTTGGAATATTCCTCTTCCGAAGTCGGCAGAATCACTACTGTAACGGCATTTTGCATATTTGAACAAGCTAAGACGCGTTCTTTTTGGAAAATAAAATAGGGAAAATTTCAATGGGGGACCCTTAACTAGAGAAAATAAATAAGAGGACCCCTGAATTTATGAAATTTTTCTGAAAGACCCGTATGGATTTTTGTTTGACTTTGTGACCAACATGATAAAATTACCCTCATTTAAATGAACAATATAAATGACTTTTTTGTTCTCATATTGTATGTTGTTTGTTTATTTACAAAATATTTTTTTTTCCTAACTTCACTTATTTATAACCTTAGTTTTACTTGATTTCATTCCAAGTGTTGGTTTCATGATAAGATAATTTGTTCATTCTCATACTGTTTATTGTTTATTTATTTATGGAATATTGTTTGTTTCCCTACTTCACTTTGTTTATAGCCCTTGAATGAAATTAAGTGAAAGCTAGACTATAAATAAGTAAAGTAAGAAAACGAATAACATTCCGTAAGTAAACAAACAACATATAGTATAGGAACGAATAAATCGTTTATGTAGTTCACTTAAATGAAGACAATTTTATCATTTTTATCACAAATTCAAACACAAATCTGTGCGGATTCTTCAGTAAAATTTTAAAAATTGAGGGGTTTTCTTTCTTATTATCTCTGACCAAGGGTCCCTTACTCAAATTTTCCCAATAAAACAACCAGCTATTGAATTTCTGCCAATAAAGAAAAGGTCACCAACCATCTCCATTGTCACCGTTGGAGTCATCTGATGCACGCACAAATATTTCTTTAATGCATTATGCTAAATCGAGTGTATATATATGGGGAAGAATTCGGTCTTGCTCGCTGCAACAGACTCATCTGCTAACCACAGTACTGAAGACCTCATCTGCAGAGCCATGGTACGTATAGTTCTCTGATCACTGTGCATGCAAGGCGTAGATCGAGTTAATAATTGATCCTTTCAGGCTTCCTATTAATTACGTACTGAATTATGACATTGATGTATTTGCATGCAGGAAAACCCCGAGAAAGTCAACAAGGGTCATCAGGAGGAGAAAGCAGCGCTGGTTGTGGCAGATAAAGTGGACTGGAAAGGAAGGAAAGCTCTCAAACATGAACATGGAGGGATGAAATCGTCCTTGCTCATATTAAGTATGTGAAATCTCTTGTCAGTATTATTCAGAGTCTTGAAAAAATTAGCAGCTATGAAATAAAAAACGAACAAGATTCTTAAAGACAAAGTTGGGATGCTTGATTATATATGTTATCTATCCGTTATGCATATGCAGCGACGTTTGGATTCGAGAACTTGGCAACGTTCTCGCTGGCAGTGAATTCGGTGGGATACTTCAATGGAATAATGCATTTCGATATTATCGATGCTGCTAATATGCTCACCAACTACATGGGCACTAGTTACTTGCTCGCCATCCTCGTCGCTGTCGTCGCCGACACTTGGTTTGGCAGATTCAAAGCTGTCATAGTCTCTGGTTGCTTTGAGTTTTTCGTATGTCCCTTCAAATAATATATTCATCATCATATATCCTCCTATATATATATATATATATATATCTTTAATCACTAAGACCATTATTCTCTAATTCTCTTGGATTGTCAGTGTCAGATCTTTTCATAAAACTTTCCCATAGACCATACATCTTTGTGAAAATTCCATGAGAAACTGGAAAGAAAGCCCAAGAGATAAATTTTACATATGAAATAGTGGGAAGGTGGCCCTAAAAATTATACACATATTTATATCCCACATTTTTTCCCTAAAAAGACTTTTAAATTCTGAAGCTAATTCATTATTCTTGTTTAAAATTACTCTCCCAGTCGAGACGTTGGTACTTTACCTTTTATTTTTTATTTTTTTGGGAAGCATTTTCATTCCTTTTAGTGGTAAGAATTAAGACTTGAGAGGCTGTCACAGCGTTCATTCTTCATAGATGATGTGTGTGTGGGTGCAAGCTTTTGTAAAATAAAATAACTGCACGGAAATGAGAAATCAGAAGTAACATATAAAGTTTGTTTACAGTACGTAATAGTGATTTATATATATATATATATATACTCACACACACATATACATATTGATGGTTAACATCCCAGTACGTGTATATATAAGTATTTACCGTTGAAAATTCGTTTCTGAAAGTAACGAGAATAGAGGCCTGAGTTTCAGTACCATGGTCCCCTCATTGATTTTTTTTTTTGGGTTTTAAATTTAATAGTTTATCACAGTGACACACGACCATTAAAAAAAAAAAATAGAGAAAATGATGCAACATAATTTTATTAATATTAAGTTGGTTTAAAATTGAGGAATATATAGAATAATGTAGGGGTAACGTAATGTTTTGAATTTTAAATAAACATAAAAATAATTGTACTATATAAATTTTAGAACATGTCCTCTGCTAATATTTGTTGCTAATTTTTGCTATTAAATACATATAATTGATCCATCAGATATGTGTTCTTATATTTTTTTAGTCCAATAATTCATTTTTGGATTTGTCGCGAAGAATAGCACACTAGCTCTCCATTGTTTGAGACAGACGGTCTTAAAAAGCATTATAAATGATCGCTTTTGTCTTAGTACTAACTTACGAGTTATATTGACTGTATTACTCTATTTTTATTGAGATTTGATAAAATATTAGAACTAATATGTAATCAATGATCTCTATGGAAAATCCTTTTGTTGCATATTCAATAGGAACTATACATATAAACAAACTAGTAAAGCTAGAATTTCAATGACTGCTACATGCAGCGTGAACGCCAATCAGTTAATCGTCTCAATTCTTCACTGATCCATGATGTTGCAGGGACTAGTGCTGCTAACAGTTCAAGCACACTACCCCCACCTGAAGCCACCACCTTGCGTCATGTTGGATCCACAATCTCACTGTGAGACACTCAGTGGCGGCCACAAGGCTCTGCTCTTCCTCGGTCTTTATCTCCTGGCTTTCGGCAGCTCTGGAATCAAAGCTGCGCTTCCCTCACATGGCGCCGATCAGTTTGACGACAAAGATCCCAAAGAAGCCTCCCAAATGTCAACCTTCTTCAACTATCTCTTGGTCGCCGTTTGCCTCGGGGGCGCCGTCAGCTTGACGCTCGTTGTCTACGTGCAGGACAACAAAGGATGGGACTGGGGTTTTGGGATCTCCGCCATCGCTATACTGTTGGCCCTCATAATCTTTGCCTCGGGATTGCCTCTCTATAGGCTTCAGATTGTTCAAGGAACTAGTGCTATCATTGAGATCATACAGGTACGTCATACATATGCTCGTTGCCAATTTTGTGAGTGGCTGAAATTTTGACCCTTAGATACTGCTTGATTATTAGAGAGAAATGAAATTAAATATATTAAAAAATTAAATCAAAACAAAAATAATTAAATTACCCTTCCTTCTATATTAAGTATGATAAAATTCATTAATATATATTATAAATATAAAAATTATTACATCTTTTAAAAATTTTATAAATTATGATTTACAATCTTATGAATTAAAATATCCTTCTCTCCTTTATGAATGGACCCACATATCTCTTTTAATCATTTTATTTTTATTTTTATAATTTTAATTCATTCCTTTCCATATTGTTTAGTAAGCAAACAGGACTTTAAGGTTTGCTTGTTCTTACCATTACCGATTAATCATAATATCTTGACTCTGTCTAGCTCTAGGTAGCCAGCACATTCAAATGAGGGCAACAACACCGATGACGCATGATACGTGCATTTGTATTTTCTGTTTATATTAATTTCTTGCCGTGTAATTTCCAGGTCTTTGTTGCCGCATTTCGGAATATAAATCTCCGCCTTCCTGCAGATCCTGCAGAACTCTACGAGATTGAACGTGACAAAGAACCTGCCTCCGAAATAGAATTTTTACCTCACAGAGACATTTACAGGTACAATGCATCCCTCATGTCTCTCGCACACCTTTGTATATTCCCATAAATTTCTTGTGTACCTCACATCTATGTACCCGTACATACAAGCACAGTCTGACATTTAGGCCTTGCCAATACACACACACACACACACACAAAAACACATGCTGATTAAATCTTTAACTAGCTACGTGTGTGCGCTCTGAAAAAATGTTCCTGTTCCCATTATCAGGTTTTTGGACAAAGCAGCCATCAAAACCAAACGCACAACGGAAGTTGAGAATTGTGAGACTCCAAATCCATGGAAACTGTGCAGGGTCACGCAAGTGGAGAATGCCAAGATCATCTTAGGCATGGTCCCAATATTCTGCTGCACGATCATTATGACCCTGTGCCTAGCTCAGCTCCAAACCTTCTCCATCCAGCAAGGCCGAACAATGGACAGCCATATTTCAAAATCTTTCAAAATTCCTCCAGCATCTCTCCCAATCATCCCAATCCTGTTCTTGATCATCATCGTCCCTGTCTATGACCTCATTTTTGTGCCTCTTCTTCGCAAAATCACGGGCATCCCCACTGGAATCACCAACTTGCAGCGTATAGGAGTTGGCCTCATTCTCTCTTGCATCTCCATGGCTCTGTCTGCAGTGATTGAAGTAAAAAGAAAACAAGTGGCAAGAGATCACAACATGCTCGATGCTATACCAGTACGTAATCCATTGCCCATGAGCACATTCTGGCTTTCCTTTCAGTACTTTGTGTTTGGCATTGCTGACCTGTTTACTTATGTGGGGCTGCTTGAGTTCTTCTACTCTGAGGCACCAAAATCGCTGAAATCTACATCAACCTGCTTCCTCTGGACCTCAATGGCTGTCGGATATTTTCTGAGTACCATAGTGGTGAAGAGTGTGAATAGTGCCACCAAGAATATCACCAGAAGTGGAGGATGGTTGGCTGGTAACAATATTAACAGAAACCATCTGAATCTATTTTACTTGTTCCTTTCCGTGGTGAGCTTTATCAACTTCTGTATCTATCTGATCGTTTCAAGCAGGTACAAGTATAGGACTCAAGTTCGGGAAGTAAAACAGGGGGGTTCCAACGATTGAATGTAGAGAACCAAAAAAGTAGAGTATGATGAAATGTATAATTAGTGAAAGTTAGAGTAGTTTGTACCGTTTATTTCATTTTCTCTTCGAGAAAATGATTGCGATTGGGTAAAAGTAAGATAGAGGTGTGATTATTTGTTTACTTCAGAAGTTGGAAGTTGTTAAGTTTAAACATATATGGAAGCTTTTTTTGTACTTGAACTTGATGTGAAAACGTGTATGATTTCATCCGAAAGAATTGCAAGAGGAGCTCATCCGCAGGAAGAAAACGAACAGTAATAATTATAATTATAAATTTTTCATCATTTACATTGTGGAATAGATAAATAGTGTTATTCTAATGATTATATCTTGCAAAAAGGATAAACCATATGGAAGTTAAATAATGAAGAGCTCTTGTGCCTTGTGTATATGATTATTCAAGTGATAAGAGCCAATATGGTTAATTAGATTGGCTTTCAAAGGACCTTCAAGTTCCCCTAAATGCATTCTGCATGCTGCTTGATTGATCCATGTAAAATAATATATAATACATTTCAAATGCAAAAACGTTGGATTTACTTTAGCAAAATTAATATATTCCAAAACGGATTCACCAAACACAACCAATCACAGCAGTCAAGTTTTCTGGGTGCTATGACTCTGAGCAGTCCCATGATGATTGTGATAGAATATCTTCCCAAGGTTTTCCGTCCTCAACATCAGTCTGCTGCTATACCCAGTAAAATCCTTGTAAAGAAATAGACTATAACGGTTTGGACTATTCCTCTTCTGATGTCGGCAGAATCAATGTAATGGCATCTTTATAACAAGAACCATATGCTTTCTTTAATTTAAAATCTAAATGACGAACAACTGCGTTTTTGAAATAAAGAAATGGTCACCAACTATTCATCGTCACCATTCGATTCGAGTCATCTGATGCACGCAGAGATATTTCTTTCATGCGTCTGCTGATATATATAGGGAAGAATTTGGTCTTGGGGTCACTACTTCCATCTCAGACCAGTTTTGCCCTTTTCATTTGAATTAACCACAGTGAAGGCCCCATCCATATGTAGAGCCATGGTACTTACAACTTTCTCTCTGCATGGAAGACGTAGGACCAGTTAATCCTTTTGAGCTTCTTGATAATTACATATGTTGATTTCTTCGCACGCAGGAAAATCCTGAGCAAGTTGATAATGGTCATAAGGAGAAAGAAGCACTGATTGTGGTAGACAAAGTGGACTGGAAAGGAAGGGGAAAAGCTCTCAAACATGAACATGGGGGAATGAATAAAACATCCTTCCTCATATTAAGTATGCAAAATCTCTTGTCAGTAACTCAGTGCAGGCTTTAAATAAAGTTAATAACTAGCATGTGTGAATGTGATTGAGTGAACAAACGAAAAACACACACTCTATACCTAAGACAGGTGCGATTCTGGGCATGAAAAAAATTGAAGGCTTATATGTATGTATGTATGTATTTACATATATGCAGCGATGTTTGGATTCGAGAACTTCGCAACGTTATCACTGGCAGTGAACTCGGTGATACACTCAACAGTTATTATGTGTGTCAAAAGAAGAAGTTACACATTACCTACATAAGAAGAGCTCCTGGAATATATATCTTAAGAAATGAAAATAAGATAGTTAATTGGTTTAAAGATGAAGTGGGCTTACAAGTCAAAGAGACAATAGGTATTTTTATCAAATTTGTTTTGCACAGGTTGTTAAATTAATTTTGTAAATGCCTTTAACCAGAACTGTGGTTTGCACGTTTCAAGTCTAAATTGATTATCCTTGGATTTGTTAATGTGCTTTAACTAGACATTATGTCCAATTAAAGCTTGAAATTGATTTTGCAGTTGTCTTCAAGTGGCAAATGTAAAAAATGCCAGAATCAATTGTCTTCATTACAACATTGTGTCATTACGTTTATGAAACTCTCAATTAAATCATGCCTTAAGGCTTCATCTAGACCGTGCCTATATATAGCAGAGGGAACATAGTGCATTCAAGGCTTAGCTTTGGAGTTCTTGAGCTCCTTCTCTGTGTTGTGTCGATTGAGTATTACTTTGCTAATCTTTGTTGTTCTGTGCCCTTGTTAATTTTGTAGAATGAGTCTGTTTAATTTTGAAAAGCTATCGCTCGATCAACTGATATGACAAAATAGCTCTTAAAGATAATGTCCTCAGACACGACTCAGACTACAATTTTACCTGCTGGTGCCAACACACACTTCAATGGAATAATGCATTTTGATGTGGTTGAGTTGGCTAAAATGCTCACCAACAACAAGGCATTGGCACTGGTTACTTGCTTATCACCCTCGCCATCGTCGACTATACTAGGTTTGGCAGATTCAAAACTATCATCATCTCTGGTTGCTTTGAATTTTTGGTATGTCCCATATGAAATCCCTTCAAAATTCAAATATTCATCATCATCTCCTACTGCTATAAATTCTAATTTTCACCTTATTATTTTGGCCAAAGGGCAAAAATATCTAAGAAATTATCAGTTAAGAGCATCAATAGCCTAAAGTGAAAAAAAAAAAAATGTACAACTGCTCATGAAGTTATTTTTCAATGCTTTCTATAACCAAACTGTTAAATTTTAAATTCAAAAGATAACAGTCAACATTTTTTTACTTTTAATGATATGGTCATAAATATATCAAAAAAAAAAATTTATGGGCATTTGTATATTTTCTTATTTTAGGCTAAAAAGAAAAATTTAAAGTAACAGTAGTATAATTATATATATATATATATATATATTGATGGTTCTTAAAATGTCTATAATTATATATATATATATATATATTGATCGTTCTTAAAATGTCAATAACTTGTGTATATTACAAAACATTTCTGAAAGTAACAAGAGGCCTGGTCCCCTCACTGATATATATATATATATATATATATAAATTTAAATATTGTTTAGCCCAATAACAATAATTGACAACTACAAGGAAACAAAGTACAGAAAATGATGTTAGGAGAAGAGGCTACAGGCCGACACTAGCTGCCTGTTCGGCTGCAACAAGAAGGATGACTCGATGCACTTATTACGGGACTGTATCAATGCAAAAGAACAGGTGGCTCTCAGTTCTTAAAGAGGGAACTCTAGAAGCCTTTTTTCTCACAACAGGGAGCGGATTGGGTTAAATGGAACTTAAAGCACAAAGCTAGGGTGGACTTCACAAGAAGAGTTCCTTGGGCAACTTTATTTGATTACATTTGTTGAGAAATTTGGGTTACTAGGTGTAATTTTGTTTTCGGTTCTGCTGTCGAGGACCCTAATCCTATGGGGATCTCTGGCTTGTTCATGGCCTCCCTAGATAGAGAGCTGATTAACAACTATTCAATTTTCAAGCCCCATGGTTATGAGATACCCTAAAAGCAGTCTACAAGTAGTGAGGTCACTAAACTACTCAACGTTGATGAGTTTGTGTGCGATGATGCTCGGAGGGGCTGTGGTGGCATCTTATGTGATCAATGCAAAAATTGGATATGTGGATTCAGCGCAAAACTCAGTTTGGTTCCTCTTGTAGTGGCTGAGCTGATAGGTATCATTCAAGATCTAAATATATGTTTGCAACTTGGGCTTTATCATGTTGATGTCCTTTTTGATTGTATAGAAGCCATTAATTTAATTGTTAGAGGCTGTGATAAACACTACCCATTTTTAGAAATTATTGAGGAGGTGAGAGCCTTTTTCCTTAGGGAAAAGGTAACGTTACTTTTAACCATGTATATCATGATTTGAGCAAACAGGCTGACTCCCTAGCTAGACATGCACATACTATGAACACTTGTTTTTCTTTGACTATCATCCACTTTCGATCATAGGAATGGAAGATGTTGAAAGAGAATAGGTTTTTTTTGTGCTTTTTCCATGTCTTTTGTACCTTTTCATCTGAATTAATGGATATTTAATTAGTTTTACTAAAAAAAAATGATGATACATAATTTCAGTAATATTAAGTTATTTGGAAATTTAGGATATATAGAATAATGTCGGGGATAGCGTAAGGTTTTAAATTTTGAATATACACAACAATAATTTGTACTGCATGCAATTTGAAATATGCTATACTAGTACTTTTCTTGTTAGTTTATGCTATTTAATGCATATAATTGATCAATCGGGTATGCATTTAAGATTGCTTTTGTTTTCAATAATCCATTTTGGATTTGTCACGAAGTACACCGGGAAGGCGGGCACCAGATCATGCAGGTAGATGTTTAACTTTACACAAGATTTTAATATTTGATTTTTTTAGTTTTACCAAAAAAAATTTTCAATCCTTTAATTTAATTCTTACATAGTTTATTAATAAAAATTCTTCCATCAAACTTTTCAATATTAATAAAACATTATCAAGATTGATATATTAATTTAATTTTTTAAATAATATTTATTTATACAAAACGTAATTATTTTTAACTGATGGCATTGGGTTTAGATGATTAAAAAGATTATTTATAAAATTAAGAGACCAAACCAATGTTTGAAATCAGGACTGGATGTTGAACTAGAAAGAACAACAGGTCGTGATTCTCCTGGTTCAACTAATTAGATAGGCAATTAAAACAATGACAAAAAAATTAAATAAAAAAATATTTGCGCGTGCACACACACAACATTAATTATTTGTCGATTGTGCTTGAAATTTTGATGCCAAAAGCTAGATGGTAGAGCTGGAAATAAAGGCATGTCGGCATGAGCTCACGACATCAAAATAAAATACTAGAGTTAGAGGCATGCCGTCTTGTCACAACTCATGAGTTTTGAATTTTGACATCAAAAGTTGGATCGTTAAAGTTGAAAGCAGAGGTTAGAGAAAACATTATAGATTAACCATGGGTTGTGGAGAAGATATCAAAGATTATAGAAGAGAAGACAAAAGAAAATTAGAAATTAGATAAGAGAAATCGTGAATCTAAGCAATTGAGAGTAAGTTTTTGTTTTATTTTTTAGGTTTTGTGGGGTTGACTCGCTTTGATTTCTAGGTCAAATCATGTTTGCTTAAAATCACCTTGTCCAAATGCCTAAGTGATCCAAATGGTTAAACTAAATTGTTTT
The DNA here is from genome assembly GCF_029017545.1 of Prosopis cineraria. NCBI lineage: Eukaryota > Viridiplantae > Streptophyta > Magnoliopsida > Fabales > Fabaceae > Prosopis > Prosopis cineraria. Next base: position 25,518,527 of record NW_026555334.1, read on the forward strand.
GTTAAGCAATCAACTGTTGGACAGTGCAGTTCAATCCAAGTTTCAAATCACCAAACCAAATAAAAACCTTATATATAATTAGAAGATAAAAAGTACTATTACCAAAAAAAGAGCAGAAAAAGTATTATTACCAAAAGAAAAAAGAAAAAAAATACACTTGAACCATAAATAATTGTGTGCGTGTATTTGATTTTTATGATTGATTTCCTTTAATAATTTATTCTAAAATTTATAAACACTAGCATTCACGTACACACTTAGGTACTACTTTTCCGACTAGGAAGAGGAAGTATGAATTCTCTCATCTTCCTTTCCATCCTCTTCCATTCTTTTCTTTATCTCCTATAAAATTATTATTAAAATATTAAATTATAAAAAAATAAATAATAAAATGCAAATGACTAAAATTTAATACGAACTATTTAAAAATATAGTAAAAATAAAATGAAATGAAATTTTTAAAGGAGATCGAACGTGGATTATTCAAAACTTTGATCTAATAGTTAGAAATTAAATAGAGGATAGGAAGATGATGGAAAGGAGGATGAGAGAATCCTCTCTGAGTGAAACACGGATCTAGCTTCTCTCCTTTGAGACTTTCGTACACTACCCCTCCTTTGCACCACCATGGTAAATTTTGAACTGTTCAGATTAAATATGAACAGCTCAAATTTAAGATTTTTTATTTTTATTTTATATTTATTTGTAACATCTTAAATTTCAAGGTGTGACCAGCATATGATATGTATAAAATTCATATTCCTAAAACCTTAATAAATAGGAAATATTTGATTTTAACCATAACCCATTTATCATACAAAATAGAATTCTTTCAACACACGTATATTTTAAACAAAATCATAAAACTTTCTTAAAAATTTAAACAGAACCTCTTATGAAAATAGGACTTCCTAACAGAACAATATAACAATTGAGAGCTCTAAACCAATATAAGTAATCAAATGAGGATACTAACTATAGTATGTGAAACATCTAAAATAGAATTTACAAAATACAAAGTATAACATATAAATTCAAGTTTTGCAATGATTAGAAATTTGATCGAAATAATGCTTCAACTTTAATTTAGAAGTATACCCCTCATTAATCATCTAAAAGTCCAAAGCCTTCTACACTATTTAAGATCAAAAATATTTTGTAGTGAATAATGTCTCAACATTTATGAAATTTAAAAGGATGAAATGAATAAATACAATAATTATAAAATATTTCATAAACTTTGAAATTTAAAAATTCTATATAGCCTTAAATAAAATCTTAACTATTAAATTTATAATGTCAAATATCCTTATCACTTGATGTCAAAAAGACAAATAAATAGAATAAATAAACATAGTAACATTCACTAATTAAACCAATTGAGTATGTAATCACCAAATAATTTAAAAATTATGTTTCGATGGACTTATCAGAATAATTAACAAATATAGATACGCAGTCCATGAGAGTAAATAACCAAACGCAACTTATGTCATGAAGACAAATATGGACATACAGTCCACGATGGTAAGTAATCAAATATAGCTTGAATTACGAAATAAATATGGACACACAACCATAAAAGTAATACCAATCAAACACAACTTGAAACTACGAAATCAAATGTAGGTGTTAGACCTACAAATAACAGACATGAGAACAAAGCTCAGAAAAATTAAAATGGCCAATCATTAATCATGGGCTAATCGAGACTACTGTTACTCGTTAACAACCAATGTTTTATATAAAGTCCCTTTTAAATTTATTTTAAACATGTAAGAAAATTATCACTTTCAAAATACATTTTTCATTTTCAAATTCAAACTCGTATGAATAGTATTGTGTATTAAAAACTTGCTAAAATAAAATTTCATAACTAATACCCATATTTGGCATTTATTAAGTAACTCAAAAATTATTAGAGTTGATAAAAATAATCTTATCAATTTTCAAAGTATCCTTTATAAGGAAAAGCACATACACTCGCTACAATTCAAATATTCTTCAACATATCTTTATAATTTTCCAAAACAAAAATAATTTAATTAACAAAGCATTAAATACTTAATATAATTGTTACTAGTTGTGATAGGGACGCGGAAGCAGAATCGTGCTAGTTTAGGGACAGAACCCTGAAACAACAAAAACACAAGAACAAAAAAGAAAGGGACGAAATTTATGACGGAAATAAAGAAAGGTATGAAGTAAACAATAGGATAATGATCAAGGAGAAGATCCTCTAGAGCACCTGCCTCTAGGAACCTCAACCTTCGAAGACACCACAAGAGTTGATCACGCTCTTGATCACGTCGGTTTCTCACACGGGATACCACCACAAAGCACTAAGGCTCACAAGAGTTATAAACTCTAAAATGAATAATTTCATTCAACTTCTGTGTGTTTACAATAGGGAGCATGCCTAATTTATATAGGCTTATAGAAAAAATATTTCCTAAAATTAAAACCCTAATTTCCTAATACTAAAAGGAGAAATAATGATAAAATATTTAGCCACATAATTTAGGAGATGTGATCCTAAAATTATGGGATTACAAAATTTAGAAATTAATATTATAATTAATTCTAACCTTTGACTAGACTCAAAATGAAAAATCAAATCAAAGGACCATTAAAATAGGAAATAATTTAGGAGACAATCAAGGGATCATAAAGGATTTGAAATCACGCCACTCTTGACTTCTTTACTAGGGTTTCATGTCTCCTTGCATGCAAGAGGCTCAACTTGTAGTCTTCCTTGCATTGGGCTAAGGTCTGCATCTCTTGGGCTTGACTCTTCATGAGTTTGGATCTTAAATACATTATACACATATAGATGCTCTCCTTTGGACTTGAGGGGAGTGCCCCAATGCTCTCCAAGCTCTTGAACTTCTTGCACAAGACTGAACAAGGCTTGCTTCATAGCTTTGGTTCGGGCTCTTGTCATTGGACCTCCAATATGTTGCAATGGGTCTTTAGGTACGTTGGATTGGAAGTATTGGGCTCCTTCTATGTCACCATGCTCATGATTACCATCCTCAGGCTTCGTTGCCATTAATATTATGTCACCTGTGCCATGGGGCCCATCATTCCCTCCCAGTTGGAAAGGATTCGTCCTCGAATCTGCAGAATCATATAAAGATAAATCAGAAACATTAAATGTGGCACTAACATTGCCATAAGAGCTAGGCAAATCAATCTTGTAAGCATTATCATTAATTCTTTCCAAAACTTGAAAAGGTCCATCTCCTCGAGCTTGAAGTTTGGACTTCCTTTGATTAGGAAATCTCTCTTTCCTTAAATGTAACCAAACCCAATCTCCAGGCTCAAAGATCACACATCTCCTGCCTTTATTAGCTTGCTTGGCATATTGCTCATTCTTTCGCTCTATATTTGCTTTAACCTTAGCATGTAAGTCCTGCACAAACTTAGCTTTTTCCTTGCCATCAGTGTTAGCATGCTCAAAGAAAGGCAAAGGTAAAATATCAATAGGAGATAATGGATTGAAACCATAAACAATTTCAAATGGAGAATAAGAAGTAGAAGAATGAACAGCCCTGTTGTAAGCAAATTCAATATGAGGTAAACAATTCACCCAATTCTTCAAATTCTTCTGAATTATTGCTCTTAATAATGTAGTCATAGTTCTGTTAACTACCTCAGTTTGACCATCAGTTTGTGGATGGGCAGTAGTGGAAAAAAGTAACTTAGTCCCTAATTTATGCCATAGGGTACGCCAGAAATGACTAAGAAACTTCACATCTCTGTCACTCACAATAGTCTTAGGTAAACCATGCAAACGAACAATCTCTTTAAAGAATAAGTCAGCAATGTTAACAGCATCATTAGTCTTAGCACAAGCAATAAAGTGTGCCATCTTAGAGAACCTATCAACAACAACAAATATGGAATCTTTGCCTGCAGAAGATTTAGGCAATCCAATTACAAAATCCATAGAGATATGTTCCCAAGGGTGAGAGGGGACGGGTAAAGGAGAGTAAAGTCCATGAGGTTGGATCTTAGATTTTGCCTGTCTACATTTAATGCATTTATCACAAACAGATATGACATCTTTCCGCATGTGAGGCCAAAAGAAATGATCAGACAAAATAGCCAAAGTTTTATCTACACCAAAGTGTCCCATCAAACCACCACTATGTGCTTCCTTAGTAAGCAACTCACGCATAGAACAAATAGGAATGCATAATTTATTTTTCTTAAAAAGAAATCCATCAAATTTAAAGAAATCACCAGATCCATGATTTTCACAAGATTTCCAAATATTTTCAAAATCAGGATCAGTTTTATAAAGATCTTTTAGAATCTCAAAACCAAGCAATTGAGCATGCACATAGGAAAGTAATGTATACCTTCGAGATAAGGCATCAGCAACGATATTTTCTTTACCTTGCTTATGCTTAATCACATAAGGAAAGGTTTCAATAAATTCCATCCAGCGAGCATGTCTCTTGTTTAACTTACCTTGAGACTTGAGAAATTTTAAACTTTCATGATCAGAATGAATGATGAATTCCTTGGGCCATAAATAATGTTGCCATGTTTCTAAGGCCCTCTTTAGAGCATAAAGCTCTTGTCATAGGTGGAATAATTCAAAGCTGCGCCGTGAAGCTTTTCACTGAAGTAAGCTATGGGCTTAGAATCCTGCATTAAAACAGCACCTATACCAATACCAGAAGCATCACATTGAATTTCAAATGCTTTAGAGAAATTAGGCAAAACAAGTAAAGGGGCATTAGTCAATTTATCCTTTAGGGTTTGGAAGGCCCTTTCTTGTGTTTTATCCCATTTAAAGGTCGCATTCTTCTTAACAAGTTCATTAAGAGGGGCAGCAATGCTAGAGAAATCCCTAACAAATCTCCTATAGAAGCTTGCTAAGCCATGGAAGCTTCTCACTTCACTTGCATTCTTAGGGGTTGGCCATTCACGAATAGCCTTAACTTTCTCCTCATCTACACGAATTCCCTGTGATCCAACAACAAATCCCAAAAAGATAACAGAGTCCATACAAAAGAAACACTTTTGAAAATTAGCATATAATTTATATTCCCTCAAGATGTCAAACACATTTTTAAGATGATTCATATGATCAGTCAAAGATTTACTATAAATCAAAATATCATCAAAGTAAACCACAACAAACTTGCCTATAAACTTTCTAAAAACATGATTCATTAATGCCATAAAAGTGCTAGGAGCATTAGTCAAACCAAAAGGCATAACTAACCATTCGTATAATCCAAATTTAGTTTTAAAGGCAGTTTTCCATTCATCACCCTCTTTCATACGAATTTGATGATAACCACTTCTAAGATCAATTTTAGAAAAGATAGAAGCACCATGTAATTCATCAAGCATATCATCAAGTCTAGGGATAGGGTAACGATACTTTACAGTGATTTTGTTGATTGCTCTACAATCAACACACATCCTCCAAGATCCGTCTTTTTTTGGCACCAAGATGACAGGGACAGCACAAGGGCTAAGGCTCTCACGCACAAAGCCTTTCATCATCAATTCCTCTACTTGGCGCTGGATCTCCTTAGTCTCTTAAGGTTAGCCCTATAAGCAGGCTTGTTTGGAATAGCAGCTCCAGGCAAGAAATCTATCCTATGCTCAATTCCTCTTAAGGGAGGAAGTCCATCAGGAATTTCATCAGGGAATAGATCTCTATAATCCTGCAACAAAGAGACAACACTAGAAGGCAAAGTGGGGTCAAAAGTATTAGTAGAAAAATAAATATTCTTGGGAATTACAATAAGAGCTTGCTCACTCATCAAAGCCTCTTGAATCTTACTTTTCCCACACAATAATATTTTTTTTTCACTATTTTCCTTCACTCCCACCATTCTATTTTTTTCTTTTCTCACCTTCTCACCACTCTTTTTCCTCTCTTTTGATTGATTTTCAAGTAAAGTAATACTCTCTTTCTTTTCTCTCTCACTCATGCCACAATCAAGGAGATCTCTCCTTTGCTTGTAATCTTGAGTAATCTTTAGTTGATCTTCATAGGCTTGGATGGGTCTAAGAGGATTTAATACAACAGTCTTGCCTTTAAAAGGCACCTTGTAACAATTTCTAAAACCATCATGAGTAGCCTTACTATCAAACTGCCAAGGCCTACCTAATAACAAGTGTCCAGCAAGCATAGGGGCTACATCACATAATACATCACAAGTATAAACTCCAACAGAGAAAGTAATCAACACTTGCTTAGAAACCCTAATTTCAGCAAAATCATTCAACCATTGCAATTTGTAGGGCTTAGGGTGTGGAATTAAAGGTAAAGATAATTTATCTACAAGTAAAGTGCTAGCGACGTTAGTGCAACTACCACCATCAATTACCATGCTACACACTTTCTCTTTGATGAAGCATCTAGTGTGAAAAATATGCTCGCGTTGCTCATGTTCATCATCCTCCTTTGGTTGAATATTGAGAGCTCTTCTTGCCACCAAGATAGAGTCAACTACACCATTGCATTCAAGCTCATCATTTGATTCATGGGAGGTAGAATCATCATCAACATTATCAGCATCATCTTTATCACTTTCATGCACACTATCATAGCCACCATCATCTCTCAAGATCATAACCCTTTTATTGCTACAATCTCTCGCCATGTGGCCCACACCATGACATTTGAAACACTTAATAGGAGAAGTGTTAGATGAATAAGAAGAAGGTTTAGGGTTAGAAGTTTTACCCTCATACTTGGTCTTTATTTCTTCCTTGGCCTGGGATGTATCTTTGGCTTTGGAATCCTTCCATTTAGGAGTTGTCTTGGAGTCTTTCCAAGAGGACTTGGAACGTTTGTTCTTATTTCTCTGCTCCAACTTTATAGCCTTGTGTATGAGCTCTTCCTTGTCCACAAAAGTGTACAAGTCAAGCTTATCTCTCAACTCTGGCCTCAAGCCATCCATAATTCTTGACATTGCTTCACGTTCATTTTCTTGAATGTTTGCACGAAACTTCAAGATATTCAACTCATGCACATACTCCTCCACTGTCATAGATCCTTGAGAAAACATTCTCAATTTTCTATTCAGCTCTGTATAGTAGTAGCTGGGGACATAAGCCTTTCTCAAGTACCTTTTAAGCTTCTCCCACGTTTTAATAGGCTTTTTCCCAAGTTGGCTTCTTTTGTACTGTAAATCTTGCCACCAATAAACAGCATAGTCAGTGAAATTCAAAGAAGCAGTTTTTACCTTCCTTGACTCAGACAAATCAAGAGTCATGAAGATTTGGTCCATCTTCATTTCCCAATCAAGGTATTTTTCTGGATTGTTACTACCCTTGAATGAAGGATACTTTACTTTTTGGTCCGGTAAGTCAACACCACGCTTTGAGGATTTCTTTCCCTTAGGAGAAGGGGGTTCTTCATACTCCTCATCATCGCTGGGGATCTTATGCTTCTTTCCTTTAGAAGAGGAAGTCTCCGGCTCATCTTTATCCTCTTTATGGAACCTATGATCAAGTTCCAAGCGAAACTGCTGCAACTGTGTTTTGATAAGTTCTAAAACAGAGTTCATATCAATACTAGGGGATTCATCCTTGTTACTCATGTTCACAGAAGCACTAGAAACCATATAAGATAAAAATAGGTCCTCACACACACAAACTCACGTGTTTACTCTCAAGATAAAGTCACTCGTGATTCACAAAAAAAAAAGTAATGGCTTTCTTTTTTTTTTTTTTAATAATGAAAAACACACTTGCCTTTTACCACTCACTAAGCTTGTGGATAGAATCCAATGGTGAAACCCACAAATCAAGAAACTAAGGAACAATCAAGTGAATATCTTCTAAATTAAGGAAACTAGAAAACAAGCACAAGGTGAAAAGAGGATTTTTTTTTTTTGCAATTTTGAAACAAATAGGAAAGCAAAATTTTCAAATAAAATTAAGCTTGTTAAAGGAAAAACCACACGTGACAACAAAAAATAAGAAAGAAAGAAATAAAAGTCAAAGAGTCAAATACTCAAAGACAAAAATAAAAAAAAAACTAAATAAAATAAGAGAGTAGCACAAATAGCAAATAAGAGAGTAGAGAATTTGAAAAGTGCTACCAAAAATAAAAATAAGAAAGTGATCAACGTAAAAGACTTTCTTATCACCCAAGTTGACTTTTCTCTTTAAGTAACCTCTTGGTGACTTGGAGTTCAAGAATAGCCTTTTTCTACAGTCATAACTCACAGCAATATATTTTTTTGTAATTTTTTTTTTGAATTTTCGGATTTTTTTTTCTCTTTTTTTTTCTCAACACACTAACACTTTTTTTTGCCTTTTTTTTGCACGAATTTCTAGGTATTTTTTTTTTAGAGGCTAATAAAATGAAAACTCACATAAGATAAAAAGTCACAAAGATGAAGAAGAGAAAAACCAAAAGATAGAAGTAGATGGGGTAGATAAGAGATGATCACAAAAAGAAATAACTCAAGATGAAAAAGAAGAAGGAAGGACAAGAATTTAAACCAAAACTAGCAACCAAAGCTCTGATGCCAATCTGATAGGGACGCGGAAGCAGAATCGTGCTAGTTTAGGGACAGAACCCTGAAACAACAAAAACACAAGAACAAAAAAAGAAAGGGACGAAATTTATGACGGAAATAAAGAAAGGTATGAAGTAAACAATAGGATAATGATCAAGGAGAAGATCCTCTAGAGCACCTGCCTCTAGGAACCTCAACCTTCGAAGACACCACAAGAGTTGATCACGCTCTTGATCACGTCGGTTTCTCACACGGGATACCACCACAAAGCACTAAGGCTCACAAGAGTTATAAACTCTAAAATGAATAATTTCATTCAACTTCTGTGTGTTTACAATAGGGAGCATGCCTAATTTATATAGGCTTATAGAAAAAATATTTCCTAAAATTAAAACCCTAATTTCCTAATACTAAAAGGAGAAATAATGATAAAATATTTAGCCACATAATTTAGGAGATGTGATCCTAAAATTATGGGATTACAAAATTTAGAAATTAATATTATAATTAATTCTAACCTTTGACTAGACTCAAAATGAAAAATCAAATCAAAGGACCATTAAAATAGGAAATAATTTAGGAGACAATCAAGGGATCATAAAGGATTTGAAATCACGCCACTCTTGACTTCTTTACTAGGGTTTCATGTCTCCTTGCATGCAAGAGGCTCAACTTGTAGTCTTCCTTGCATTGGGCTAAGGTCTGCATCTCTTGGGCTTGACTCTTCATGAGTTTGGATCTTAAATACATTATACACATATAGATGCTCTCCTTTGGACTTGAGGGGAGTGCCCCAATGCTCTCCAAGCTCTTGAACTTCTTGCACAAGACTGAACAAGGCTTGCTTCATAGCTTTGGTTCGGGCTCTTGTCATTGGACCTCCAATATGTTGCAATGGGTCTTTAGGTACGTTGGATTGGAAGTATTGGGCTCCTTCTATGTCACCATGCTCATGATTACCATCCTCAGGCTTCGTTGCCATTAATATTATGTCACCTGTGCCATGGGGCCCATCAAGTTGATCTATGTGAAAAAATATTTTGGTAAAAGAATTTCATTAATAAATTAGGTAGAATGCTGTTCATTTATCTGTAATGTTTCCAACTACAAAATTCACTCTTTAACACTACAATCAGTTCTTCCTTCCTCTAAACATCCTATGCAATATAATTTAATGACATTTGTTCAAATGTATTAAACTGTTTTGCAATATTAATAATTCCATAATCAACTAAGTTCTTAAATCAATATAATTTATATCTCAGTTCCTACAATACCTACTATGCTTTATATGAATACTTTCTTGACCAACACTATAATCATACATAAAATTATGTTCTTGACTCTTTTCACTATTAGAAAAATGAAATTTAGTGAGGGATATGCCATTTTCCCTAGTTAAATTGCATTTTAGCAATAAATTTGTCCCTCACTAAATTCATAACTAAAAAAAGACTTGCTAATTAATGAAGGATTAAATCCCTCACTAATATTATTCAAAATTTAATAATTTTAAGGCCAATCTCTCACTAAATATGCTTATATTTAGAAATAATATATTTATTACCTTATGAGAAATTAAATATATATTATTTAACTACATAAATATATAAAATAATATATTATAAAACTACGACATATATGCATATTAAATTTTATTTAAATTATTTTTTATATTATATTTTTAATAAAATATTATTTTATTAATGAAAATTAACTTAAAATAAATAAAATATTAAATAATTTTATTATAAATATTTTAGTTAATTTTTAAATTAAATTTTTATTTTTAAATAAAAATAATTAAATATATAATTTAAAGTCATTGTCAAAAGTTAAATTTTTTTACAGTAATTAGCTAGAAATAAAATCCTTCACTAAATATTTTACTAATTATTTTATTTTAAAGAGAGATTAACAATCTCTTATTATTATTTTTGCTAATTGTCTTATTTTAAAGAGAAATTGACAATCTCTCATTATTTTTCTCACTAATTTTAAGTCAAACTATGCAATCAACTCTCTTCACTAATTTTCTCACTAATTTGATATTTAAAGAGGAATAGATGATCCCTCACTAATTTACATTTTTCTAATAGTATTTCTAACATATACAATCAGATCTTTTTCACAATTTAACTCTTGACCATAGTTCTTTAGGGCTATAAAGAAATAACTTCACTTCCTAATTAAAATATAAATCTAATAAATTTATACTAAAACTTTTCTAACAAACTTTTATCGAACACTTTATATACATTCAAAATATAACCCATAAAGCAACAACTTAGTTGATAAACTACTAATCATGCACCTCCATTCATCTATACAGTCATTCAAAGTTTTTGCAATGAATTTTCTTAACATTTTTTCTAGAGTAATAGCAAACTAGAATTTTGTATCTTATCACAAGGAGATAACTATAAAGAAATAACTCAATCAAAATAAATATCCCAATCTAATATTTTTCAAGCAAATAACATGCTAATTCCTCACTCTCATTATATCGCCCAAGCACGAAATTGTTTCTTTATCCTATCTACTTATCTAAAATTATTATTGTTGTTGTTGTCAATCACTTTATTTATATTAACAGCTCCCGGGAAAGAATTGCAAGTTAGGGAGCAGGTTATGGGTATACATGCATCTTCTTATATTAAATGTGACTATGAGTTTGCAGTGCATTATTAAGAAAGTAGCAGCGGCCATATATAGAAATGTTCTCTTAAACTTCAATCATTAGTTTGCTCAAAACTTCTTCTCAACACATTCATTCATGACAGCTAAAAAGCGAAGAAAAATCAAAATCTTTAACCTCCTAAACTCTCACAGACGTTAACTGATGCAGAGAGGAAGAGAGGTGAGGTTCAACTCACCAATGAAGCAAATAAGGAATGAAGGAAGAAGATTGGTGCTTCCCACAGACACACAAGCATGGCATCGACACAAATCAAGGGAATGAAGCAAGTCGACAGTGACGCAAGGGAAGAGAAAGAAGAACATCGATGGAATCGTCACGGCAGCGGCGGATCTCGACCTACACTCACTGACGATGAACATGACAGCGAAGGAAGGAGGAGAAGGCGATGATGAAAGAAAAACCCTCTCTCTCTCTCTCTCACTTGGGTTCCGGAATGATCGAGAATGAGGATGAAATAGGAATGAAAATTGAAAACAGAGCTTTAGGCTATTGAGCTTCTGACTCTGGGCCTGTTTAGCAACATATTTAAAAAAAAAATTATTTTTTAAAATAAAAAATAAAAAAAATTATTTAATAGTGTGTTTTTAAAAAATAAAAAAATAAAGTATTTTTTAAAAAATAAAAAATAAAAACATCTTTTTAAATGTTATAGAATTATTGTTTTAAAAAATAAGGAAGAATAAAAAAATTATTTTTTTAATTCTTAAAATATGTTATACAACACACCAATTCTTAAAATAAAAAAAACAATTTCAAATAGGATCTCTCTATTATATATTTTTTGAAGCACCTAAAATAAACTGTTTGAATAATTTTTATTGGACCAACATTCCTTCTTGATATATTTAATCAAAAAAATAATAGAGTATTTTTAAAATATCTTATCATAAATTATAATTTTTTTAAATTTTTTGGGTTATTACATTATTAAAATAAAAAATTACATTATAGTAATTATAAAATTTTTTATAATTTTGTTCATCATTGATATGGGCTGATTATCTAAATATATTTTAAATAGTATAAATTTAATATTAAATTTAGATCATCCTCATTATATCTGAATTATCAGATTAATAATCTAGTAAATTTATTAAAATTTATTATAAATTTTATAAATTTTTATTTTAACAAATATACAATAAAAAAATTAAATTTAGACCATTTAAATTAAATTTAAACGGTCTAAATCTTGACATGCTACAAATAGTAGATAGTGGAAGGAAGGCTCAAAAGAGAGAAGCCGCCTCTGTGAAACACACACGCCCAATATTTCATTATATAAAATATAGAAATCACAACTTTTTTAAAAGCATTTAGGGTGTCATTAAAAAAAGAATCAAGAAGTGTTTATATTAGAAAAAAGATATAACCTAAGTTAATAATAATATAACTAATTAACTAATTAATATATCATAATTCCATAATAAAAGTAGAATTCAATTTATCACCAAACACTTGATTTAATTTGTACTCCCTCTTTTTTTATTTATAGGAAAAAATATTATTTTTTACTTGTTTTTTTACATAAGTAAAATAACATATTTCAATAAGCATTTATTACACACTTTCTAAATTACTCCTCATAATTTATATTAACGAGAAATAATTAATGCGTACTTACATTGATTAACATAAGGCATTTTAGCCTAATTTTTTATTTTCAAACATAATTACAATTGTGAACACTGTATTTTGTCCGGGCTTTCAATTGTAAGTTGAAAATTAATAAAAATAAAATGAATAAAATAAATAAAAATAAAGGAATAAAAAGGGTTTTTCTGATTTAAAAAAAATAATATTTCTTTTTTAACCTAAGTTAATAATGATATAACTATTTAATATATCATAATTCCATAATAAAAGTAGAATTCAATTTATCACCAAACACTTGGTTTAATTTGCACTCCCTCTTTTTTTATTTATAGGAAAAAATATTATTTTTTACTTGTTTTTTTACATAAGTAAAATAACATATTTTAATGAGCATTTATTACACGCTTTCTAAATTACTCCTCATAATTTATATTAACGAGAAATAATTAATGCGTACTTATATTGATTAACATAAGGCATTTTAGCCTAATTTTTTATTTTCAAACATAATTACAATTGTGAACACTGTATTTTGTTCGGGCTTCCAATTGTAAGTTGAAAATTAATAAAAATAAAATGAATAAAATAAATAAAAATAAAGGAATAAAAAAGGCTTTTCTGATTTAAAAAACAATAATATTTCTTTTTTGATTAACCCAAAATCCCCTCAATTATGTTCCCATTAAATTTGACTTAGTTAAAGAAAAATCAAAAAATTTGGCAAGTAAAATCTTTTGCTGTGAGTTTGTCCTAAAATGGCATGGCACCTAAACTCTTATAATCATTAATTTATATATGAGAAGATGTTGTAAGCTAACTTGATGTTGATTCTTCCTTTTTCTTTTTTCTTTTTACTTTTTTTTTGTTTATTAAGAGTTGTGAGAATAATGTTATTACAATTTATTACATAGTTTTCTTGATAAAATATTCTTCTAATCTTCTTTTTTCCCTTAAAAAATGGGATGATCATGAGTGATATCAAATCATTGTGGGTATTTGATACATTGATGAAGTGGGTAATACTAAATCACCCCGAATATCAAGTGTCAAAAATTTTAAAAAATATTAAATTTTTATTGGCATGTTTTTTTAGGATTCACGAGTGACACTAAATTACCATGGATCAATAAAAATATCAAATAAGATATCGTAAATGATACTAAATCATTGCAGGTTTTAATTTTTAGACTAAAAGTTTATAATTAAATTATTTTATAAAGAACTCATTTTGAAAATTCCTTTAAAGTTTTCCATGAGTGATAGTAAATCACCGTGTGTACTTAGAGTGTTAATTGGTAGACTGTGAATAATACTAAATCATCACAAAATCTAGTAACGGTTGGCAACCCTTTCAAAGCCTTGCAAGAGCAGGCACCCCAAAGCCTAATAACAGCTGGCACCCCTTTTAAAGGCCTGCAATGGTAGGCACTAGAAGCCCAGTAACGGTTGGCACCCCTTTCAAAGCCCTGCAACGATAGGCACCCCGAAAGCCATTAATAATTGGCACCTCTTTCAAAGCCTTGTAACAACAGGTAACCCGAAGTCCAGTAACAACTGGCACCCCTTTCAAAGCCCTATAATAGCAGGCACCCTGAAGTCCAGTAATGGCTAGCACCCCTTTCAAAGAAAGCCCTATAATAGCAAGCACCTCAAAGCTCATTAACAACTGGTACTCTTTTCAAAGCTCTATAACGGTAGGCACCTCAAAGGTCGATAATAACTAGTACCCCTTTGAGAGCCCAGTACTAGCTGGCGCCATTCTTTTCAAAGTCTAACAACGATTGGCACCATTCTTCTTAAAGTCTAGCAACTACTGGAAGCATTCTTTTCAAAGTCCAACAACCATTGGCACCATTCTTCTTAAAGCTTAGTAATAGTTGGCATCATTTTTTCCTAATAATCACTAGCACTATTCTTTTAAATGCTCTATATCGTCAAATGCATTATCTCCATCAAAGCCCTATAAAAATGGCACATCACTTCCACATGTTGTTGCCAATGGCACTCAAGTCCTAAATAATAGTAGGCATATTTTTTTTTCAATCTTCTTTCATTCTCCTATCTTCGACTTTCTCCCCTAAGAACCAAGTAAAGAGGGGCATGGACACTACATTTTGTCTAGACCTCTTTTAATTCCTATGATAGCATTAGGGGCTCATGTTTTTATTTATGGTAGTTGGATGTTTGACTGAACAAAATATGTGTTCTTATATTTACTTGCTTCTTAGGCAAGAATATTAGAGAAAAACATTCATTACTCTCACCTATGAAACAAGTAAAGAGGGGCAGTTATTAACATCATATTTTGTCTATACTTCCAATTGTAAATCAAAAATTAATAAAAATAAAATAAATAAAAATGAAGGAATAAAAAGGGCTTTCATGATTTAAAAAAAATAATAATATTTCTTTTTTTATTAACCCTGAATTCCCTGAATTATGTTCCCATTGAATTTGACTTAGTTAAAAAAAATTAAAAAAATTTGGCAAGTCAAATTAAGTAAATTCTAATTTGAGGTAATTATGTCTTGATTGGAATTTGTTTTAATTAAGGAAAAAAATTGAAATATGAAATGATGAAGAAAAGCCAAAAAAAATTGCCTTATTTTGCTTGAATCTGTCGTTAAGTAAGAAAACCTTAGTTAGTGCCTATATAAGAGATAGAAAAAGAAAGAAAGGGACACAAATTGAGGAGAAGAAATTGAGAGAGGAAGTCTGGGAGAAGATGGCAAAAAACATTGGCAAAGTATTGAAGGTGAGTATTTCTTTTTTGTTATTCCTTTAGCTTTGCGTGTTGAATGGGGAAAAAAATTAAACCTTCTTGAGTCAACATCTAAGCCCTATTGAAACCTTTCTAATGATTTGTGTATGTCTTATTCTCAATTTGCTTTTTACCAAGTATTAACATCTAGTATTGTGAAGCCTAAGTTCCCTATACACGTTCTTGGTTTTGTTTCAAAATGACTCTTCATTGTTTATTTATTTTTCTTTTCTTTTCTTTTATTTGTTTCTTAATTTAAATTACTGTGGATCTTTTGCTGTGAGTTTGTCCTAAAATGGCATGGCATCTAGACTCTTATAATCATCAATTTATATATGAGAAGATGTTGTAAACTTATTTGACATTGATTCTTCCTTTTTCTTTTTTCTTTTTTTACTTTTTTTTTGTTTGTTAAGAGTTGTGAGAATAATGTTATTACAATTTATTATATAGTCTTTTTGATAAAATATTCTTCTAATCTTCTTTTTTTCCTCCCTTAAAAAATGGGGTGACCACAAGTGATACTAAATCATTGTAGGTATTTGATACATTGATGAAATGAGTGATACTAAATCACTGCAAATATCAAGTGTCAAAAATTTTAAAAAATATTAAAATTTTATTGGCATGTTTTTTTAGGATCCACGAGTGATATTAAATCATCATGAATCAATAGAAATATCAAATAAGATATCGTGTGTGACACTAAATCATTGTAGGTTTTAATTTTTAGACTAAAAGTTCATAATTAAATTATTTTATAGAGAACTCAGTTTGAAAATTCCTTTAAAGTTTGCTATGAGTAATACTAAATCATTGTATACACTTAGAGTGTCAATTGGTGGACTGTGAGTGATATTAAATCACCATAGGTTCCAATACTAGTTAATTTTCCCTTCTCTTGTGCATTAATAAAAAAATAATAAAAATAATAAAGCTCTTAGTATGTTTTAGATTATGTCATGAGTGATATTAAATCACCTTCGATCGTTAAAAATATCAAAAGAAGATATTGTGAATGATACTAAATCATCGCAAGTATCAAATTTTGTTCTAAAATTTAATAATTAAACTATTTCATAGAAATTTTACTTAGAAATTTCCTAAGGGTTTGCCATGCATAAGTGATACTAAATCACCATGTGTATTTAAAGTATCAACCAACGGACTATGAGTGATATTAAATCATTGTAGGTTTTAATACTAGTTATTTTCCTTTAACACAAAGATATTCCTTATGACACTTTTTTATTTAAAAATAAATATAATTATATAACACAAAATAACATTTTCTTCATAAAATAAATTAATGAAAAATTAAAAGAAAACCTAAATAATAATTTTTTGAACTATGTGAACTTTGATCCCCGTCAGGGTACTTTTGATCCTAGATCAAGTCCTCTTATGTAAATAAATAATTTATTTTTTTTCTATATTTTTCATGAGGAATAAAGGATAATTAGAATATTATTAAAAAGCTAATATTGATTTTACACAATTAACTTAATGTAACTGTTCTTATGAATAGGTGTCGTAGGGTGACTAATACCTTCCTCATGCACTGACTCTTGAGTCTTATTTTGATTATTGTAGACTATTTTATTTTTTTAAAAAGGTTTTTAAAATTATCCTTTCAAATTTTCGTGGCGATTCTCATTTTTCTTACTTTTATTGACCTTCCTTCTTTGGGAAAGACATGATCTGGGTGCGACAATTATGGTTAACCAATTTTTTTAAATTATGTGATATAACTTTTTTTTCTGTTATATATAAAAACGGAGGGAGTAGAGGATTAATGGTACTATTTTACAAGAGGTTTATTGAGTTGGGAGCTCTTTTATTTTGTTTTGTTTTTTTCAAAATACATGCAATCTAATTTAAATTTGGATGCTCACCGTACATGTTATAAATTTTTACACACATATGGAGAATTATATATAGATCTTAGATTAAAAAAATTAATTACTTACAAGTCTTGTATATTTGCAAGTACTAAAATTTCACTAGAAGTTTGACTTATAAATTGACTGAAAAAATAATTAATTTTATTATTTGGTAATTTATTGTAATTCTCTTTTATATATATATAAGTAATATTATTACTTATGTATTATGATAATGATACTTTTGCATGCTTGCTAAATATCGTTTGCCCATTGCATGGAGATATAATGCTAATAGCCAGTCGAAGTCAGATCGTTGGCGGGCGAGCTCGCAGGGGCTGGCGCTGATAACAGTGCAAACACACTACCCACACCATACCTGAAGCCACCACCGCGCGTCACGTTGGATCGCCGACTCAGTGCCACACTCTCACTGGCAGGGACGAATGCAAAAATTCTTGTATGGGGCCATAACTGAAATTTTATTTAAAAGTGGGCCGTTAAAAGTGATTTTAGCCTTTGTCATCACAACTATCGCTGCTATTGAGATCATACACGTAAATTTATTCCAGCTTTTTTTTATGGGCTTTGCTGTCATTTCTTACCATTGCTCACAAATTTTAATTCCTAGCCAGTCTATCCACCTCTAGCTAGCTAGTACATTCAAATGATCTAATCGTGATGTTACCAATGAAGTTAGAATTATCAGTTAACATCAATCCGATTTTAAAAAGTTAATCCTTAAAGGATCAGGATTTAAACAGGTTGGTTTTAATAAGTTTGATTATATTTTAAAATTTTTTTTTACAAGGTCAAGTTTTAGCCCTCAGGGTTGAAGGACCAACCCTCAAGACCTTGGCCCTTTTTTATTTTTTACTTTTTTCAATTTAAAATTTTAAAAAATATATTTAAAATCAAAAAAAATTATTATACATAAAATTAAGTTTAAAAAAATAAATTTAAATTAATTTATACCATAATAAATAAAAAAATTAAACATTGAGGTCTAATATCAAATAACAATATCAAAATTAATACCAATAAAAATTAAACTTAACTAACATTATTAACTAAATCTTAATGAATGAATGAAGGAGGGATGAATGAGTCTAATATGTTCATTTTTTTAGTTATATATTTAATCTTCTATTTTTTTATATTATAATTTTTTAAAAAACTAAAAAGTTTAAAAGGATCAGCCCTTTTCATTTTTTCTTTTAAAGTAGAGGCCTAATCTTAATTATTTTTAAATTTAAAAGGACTGGTTTGATAGAATCGACCTTAATTAATAGTTTTAAATGAAGCGTGATATGTGCATGCAATTTCCAGGTCTTTGTTGCCGCATTTCGGAACATAAATCTTCAACTTCCTGAAGACCCTGCAGAACTCTACGAGCTCGCACGTGACTAGGAAGCTGCCTCAGAAACAGAATTTTTACCTCACGGATATTTCACGGAAATCTCGAGTAAATCACATCTGCATGTACATACGACAAGAAGTCCGTGGGAGTCTGAGGCAATTAAGAGTTAAGACAATTGCCTGAGGTCTTGAAAAAAATCATTAATATATATTCCTAATATGAACGGAAATGTATTTGTATAATTTTATAATAAATGTTAAATAAAAAAATAAAGCCCAGTTCTTCTCCCCATTGAAGAATGAAAACATTTCTACATTCTCAAAATAATATTTAATTATTAGGTTAGTCTTAATTTAGTCATTAATCATTATTTATTCTCTTTTTATAGATTACAATTCTCTATATTTTGTAAGATTCTTCAGTTCATAGACATGCATATAGATGTTGCTATAAATTATTTGAAAGGCTTTATTACTTATTTAAAGAATAATACAGAAAATGGTTTTGCATCTACTTTGAAATTTACAAAAAAAGATATAGCTACTGGAATGAACATGAATCATAATTATTGTGAAAAATGTAAAATCATAGGAAAAAAACATTTTAATAAAAATATTAGTGATGAGATCACACATTCAGCTAAAGATTCTTTTCATATTGAATATTTTTTATACATGTTAGATCAATCAGTTTCTTCTATTCAATTTGAATAATTTTTAGAATATGAAATCACTTTTGGTTTTTTATTGGAATCCAAAAAATATTTAAAACTTTGGATGATGATGAATTGAAAAAATTTTGTATTGATATTGTTCTTAAGTTTTAATGACAATTATTATATTGATGGTTTTGATTTATTTTCATAATGAAAATTTTTGAGAGAAATATTAACTGAAGAAATTAACACACCAGTTGAAATATTAAACTATGTCAAAAGATTAAATACTTCTTTAAATGTATGTATTGCTTATAGAATATTATTAATAATACATGTAACAGTTATTACTATCTAAAGAAGTTTTTTAAAATTAAAGTTGCTCAAATCTTATTTAAAATCAAATATGTTACAAGATTAATTGAAGTGGACCAGCCTTATTATATATTAAGAGTAAAATGTTAGAATTACTTGATTATAAAACTTTATTATATGATTTTGCAACTCAAAAAACTAAAAAAAATAATATAAGGATCAATAATTTATTATATGCCAGGCCTCTATTTATTTTGCTTTAGGTCTTAAAATCCCTTGACTCGGCCTTGGACAACAACATGACCCTTATTTCGTCTACGCAATCTGACATTTATGCTGGTTAAATCTTTAACTTTATAGCTACCTAGCAAGAATTGGTTCGAATATGAAGTTTCTGTTTTCATCAGGTTCCTTGACAAAGCTGATATCAAAACCAGACCCACAACAGAAGTTGACAATTCTGCTCCAAACCCATGGAAACTTTGCAGGGTCACCCAGGCAAAGAATGCCAAGGTCATCTTAGGAATAATGGTCCCAATATTTGCCGCACAATTATTATGACTCTCTGCTTAGCTCAGCTCCAAACCTTCTGCATACAACACAATAGACAGTCAAATCTCAAGATCTTTCAAAATCCCTCAAGCATCTCTCCCAATCATCCCAGTCGCGTTCTTGATCATCGTCGTCCCCGTCTATGGCCACATCATTGTGCCTGTTCTTCACAAAATCACCGGCAACCCTACCGGAATCACCCACTTGCAGCGTATAAGAGTCGGCCTCATTCTCTCATGCATCTTCATGGCCATCTCTGCTGTAATTGAAGTGAAAAGAAAGCAAATCGCTAGAGATCACAGCATGCTCGATGCTGAACCGACACGAAACCCATTGCCCATGACCATATTCTTACTTTTCTTTCAGTACTTTGTGTTTGGCATTGCTGACCTGTTTACCTATGCGGGGCTGCTTGAAATCTTCTACTCAGAGGTACCCAAATCGCTTAAATCTACATCAACATGTTTCCTCCGGACCTCAATGGTTCTTGGATATTTTCTAAGTACGATAGTGGGAGATCAAATTATACCTCAAGTGGAAAAATTTAAATATTTGAGAGCCATTATTCAAAATGATGGCGAAATCAGTAAAGATATTTCACATAGAATTCAAGCTGGATGATTTAATTGGAGAAAAATTAAAGGAGTTGTTTGCGACCGTAAGGTGCCTAATAAACTTAAAGGAAAGTTTTATCGCACTGCTATCAGACCGACAATGTTATATAGTAGTGAATGCTAGGCTCTAACGGGACAGCAAGAGCATAAATTTGAAGTAGCAGAGATGAGAATGTTATGATGGATGTGCGGACATACACGTAAAGATAAAATTCGAAATGAGCACGTACGCGAAAAAGTGAGGGTGGCACCTATTGAGAAAAAAATGGTAGAAAATCGGTTGAGATGGTTTGGGCATGTACAAAGAAGACCAAGGGAGGCACCAGTAAGAAGAGTGGAACATACAACTTTGAGTCCGATTAAGAGAGGTAGAGGAAGGCTTAAGAGAACACTCTTGGAAGTTATTGAACGCGATCTCTTAATTAATAATATTCCTAAAAGCTTGATAAATGATAGAGCACAATGACGTCTTGCAATCCATGTAGCCAACCTCACCTAGTGGGATAAAGGCTTGTTGTTGTTGTTGTTGATAGTGGTGCAGAGTGTGAATAGTGCCACCAAGAATATCAAGAACAGCGGACGATGGTTGGCTGGGAACAATATCAACAGGAACCATCTGAATCTCTTTTACTTGTTCCTTGCTGTGATGAGCTTGATCAACTTCTATATCTATCAGATCACTTCAAGCAGGTACAAGAATAGGCCTCAAGTTTCGGAAGTAGAGCAAGGGGATTCCAAGTATTGAATGCAGAGAAGAGGTCATAAGTCGAACGATAAATGAAAGTTGAAGTTTAATTTGTTCCTCATTGTATTGCTTTTTTTTTGTTATTTGAAAAAAATGATTGTGATGGGATTGAATTGAGGCTTGGACATTTGATTTCTTCACAATTTGGAAGGGGGGAATCACGTTTAGGTTCCAAAATACTAAATTAATATTAATTAAGTTTGTGACAATGTTTTTTTTAAAATAACACTACAAAAAAAACAGCGGATTAGTGACGGAATAAATTTCCATCACTAATTAAGTTGCTAAATTAGCGATAGAATTTGTCGATGGAATGTTTTGTCACTGAAATTTTATCATTATTTTGTCACCAATCTGTTAAAAATAATTTATTGATAAAAAATTTTGTTACTAATGATTAGGATATCTTATTTGAATTTAATAACAGAATTTGTGAAGGAAAATTCTATCACAAAGATTTTTGTCATAACTCCATCACTAATTCCATCATAAATTATTTTTAATTTAATTTAATTATTTAAAATATACATTTATAAATAATTTATTATTATGATATAAATAAATAATTTAAAAATCATAATTTAAAATAATTTAATATTTTAAATTATTTGTATATTAATAATAATAATTTAAATTGTATACTTAATTACTCTTATTTAATAATAAAATAAAATAATTGTAAAATAAAAATTTTAAATATTATATATTATATAGATGCAAATTATAATATAATATATAATAATTATAAAATATTTTTCAATTTAATATTAAATTTATTAACAAAAATAATTTTTTAAATAAAATATAATAGGAATAATTATTATATATAAATTAATTTTTTTACATTAATAAATAAATATAATGTTAAAAAAAGTAAATTTAAATACTATATTTAATAATAATTTGAATAATATATTTATTAATATATGTATGTGTGGTTAAGTATTATATATTTAATTTAACAATTAAAACTGAAAATTCCCTTCAATTCAACTAGCAACAAAATGGACATAAAGGCACATAGAAATATGAGGTTACAAGTTCGAACCTAGTCAAGGCACAATTAAAGGTAATAATATTTAATATGGCAATGACAAATAACATGACAGTGATGTAGCAGTGAAGTAGCACTAGTCCACTGGGTGACTAGGACGTAACGATGATATGGCAGTGAGGTGGCACTAATCTACTATGTGACTAGGTGGTGGCCGATGAGGTGGCAGTGGTCCATTAGGTGACGTGTCGCTATTCTGTTGAAAATTAACGACGGAATTATATTTCATCGCTAATGAATAAGTGACAGTGTGTTTGTTTACCGACGAAAATATTCCATCACTACTCCATTTAGCGATGGAATTTTCACTAATTAGCGACGAAATTTTTCGTCGCTAATTAGCTTTTTTTTGTAGTGTAAGTTAAAAATATTAATCAAGATTATTATAATTCCATGAGTTTTAGTTATTACTAACCATTTAAATATTAAATATAATTTTTGGATTATAATAAAAAATTTTATTTGTAACTATTTGAATTCATATTTATAATTCATTTTATAAAAATTTTTGTCGAGAACCTAACTATCGTTAGAATCTATTTGATTTTGTTACTTTTAATATTTAGAAAGTACTTTTCTACTTTTCAAAAGTTAAATGTTGTTTGATTTTCAGTATTTTTAAAAAAATTCATTTAAAAAGTTCTTTTTGGATATTGTTGAATGTGTTTTTAACCTACTTAAAATATCGAAATTTTTAAAAAGTGAATTTGAGAAGTAAGATGTTATATAACCATATTATTCTAAATTTAATCTCTTATTCTTTTATTTAAAAAATAATTAATTCATTAAAAATAAAATAATCATTTCAATAATAATAACAATTAGGTATCAAGTTTTTAGTATTATAAATTGAATAATTAATCATGTTAATTTTTTAACATTAATGTATAATACAAATTACAAATCTTTATCTCATTTTTAAAAATTACAAATTAAAAAAGTATAAATGACTAGAGATTAAATTTTTAGCATTATAGATTAAATATTATGTTATTTAAAATCTTTATCACAATTTTTAAATATTATAAATATATTACATTTATATAATAAAAATTACAAACTATTATAAATTAATATCTTTTTTAATACTTGTACATTCAAAAGTATATTTTACTATCATAATCCAAACAACTTTTAGTATATAAAACTAAATTTTAAAAAATATATCCGAATATAAATTTTACAATAACAACTGATTTTTATTAAATGAATTTTTATTAAATAAATTTTTAATAAATTAAAAATCAACTACACGTTCATTCCTCTAAAACCAAACTGTCATTCTTCCATTTGGAAATTGTCAAGTTCATCATTGGCCGAAGTTTTTAACTTTGTTTGGCCTTGGAAAAAAAGAAAAAACCCCATGATTTATTTTTAATTTTATTTTCAGCCGTCCAATAATGAAGTGGGCATGACTGGGCGTGAGATATTTTAATGTCAACCATATTGCTTCATTAATTCCGACCCAAATAGAAATACAGAATATTCCAGCATCTATAGCAATTGAGGATAAGTTTTAAGGAACTAGTGGTGTTTTGCTTGGATGGTTCTCCGTCGCTTTTTTTTTTTTTTCCGGCCTGAATTCTCCTTCTTTTGAATGAAGTTAAGTAGTATATATATATTATTTATAAATCACCTTTAATATGAAAATAAAACGTTAAACTTTTATTAATTTTATTTTAAAATTTAATAAGTTTTTACTTTTATTTTTAATAAATATTATTAAATTTTATTACTGATATTTTTATTTAAAACATTTAATAAAAAATATTAAAAAGTGACAAGTACTAAAGGATTAATTTTTTTTCTATAGTTCCAGAGAAAGATTACTCTATTTGATTAATGTCACTCCTTTTTCATTACAAAATCAAGAATGAGAATGTTGCTTATTAAAAAAGAAATAAAAAAAGAAGTAAAGAATCACAGAGAGAGAGAGAGAGAGAGAGAGAGATTAAGAAAACGAGAGCGCCGAAGCTTCCTTTGCGGCTCTGCCCTCAAAATATCTGGCTCAGTCAATATAATATCCCGTGTTTGCTTGGGGTACAATCCGAATTGTCGTATGATATCTATATCTGATATTTTAAATGATTATTTTAAAGTCAAAATATCCTCTCAGATAATTCTATTCTCAAAAGTATATTTAAACTATTCTATTTTAAATTTATTTTTGTCATATTTAATAAGTAATTGGATTTTTCAAGAAGTTGAATTATCTTTATCCCCCTCCTATTTGACGATTTCGTTTCTGAATTATCCTCTTCTTTTTTCCTTGCCTAGATTAGATCTCTTCTGTATGATAAATAAACACGGAACATGTAAATTGGAAGATCATATGTAAATTGAATGAAAAATATATAAGTAAATGCCCCCACATGGTTACACTCCACATATTTATTTATGTAAAAAATCGATACAGTTAATGGTATATACTTAAGTTAAATTGATCAATAACAAATTTTTATTGTTAATATTATTAATATATTAGAATTTTTGTTGATTTAATTAAATAAAATTATATTACGTCCTGCTTTTTATTTATTTAATTTTTTTGGTTTTCCTCACAAATTTATTTTTGAATTTAACAGGTACGTTTGTTAATGAAAAGTTAAAAGTAAAAATAGAGAAATTCAACTCAACAGTTTTTTTTTTGGTCATTACTTTCATTCTATTTATTTTAGAACGTGTACAATATTATTTATAATAATAAGTTAATAACACGAGTCAGTACTAGAAATGATTAGGTTCTTTTTATTGATAAGTATCTTTAGAATTCATTGATTATTAAAAAAATAAAGCAAAAATCGAGAAATGAAATCAACTCTGTCTAGGTATTTATCCATCTTTTTTTCTTTTTTTGTGCCTTCACTGCACAGTCTTTTTATTGATGAGCCTAAATTTTTAGGTCTCATTTAATTATTATAAAAAATAAAATAGAATGAATTAAAAAATTAAAATAAAAATAAATTAAATCATCATTTTTTTATAATAAGTATGACAAAATTTATTAATATATATTATGAATATGAGAATCATTACATC
The DNA here is from genome assembly GCF_029017545.1 of Prosopis cineraria. Lineage (NCBI taxonomy): Eukaryota > Viridiplantae > Streptophyta > Magnoliopsida > Fabales > Fabaceae > Prosopis > Prosopis cineraria. The sequence continues at coordinate 25,544,309 of NW_026555334.1, forward strand.
TTTTAAAAATATTATGAATTATGATTTCTAATTTTATGAACTAAATTACTTCTTTCTTTATAAATGTGTTTATATATCTTTTTTATCATCTTATTTTCACTTTTTTTTTTCAATTCATTTTATTCTAGTAGACAAACATAATTAAAAAAATAAGAGATAATAACATAGAGGTTCCAAAAATATCACTTAATTTAAGTTAGATTTCAAAAAGTTGCAATTCAATCTCTCAATTTTATAATTTTGTTGTGATGAATTTGTAACTTGTATTTTAAATTTTAACGGAAAAAATAATTTTTTTATTCTTTGATCATGTTAAAATTTTAAAAATAAGTTGTAAATTTATCACAATGCAATTGTAAAATTAGGAGATTGAATTATAAATTTTTGAAGTTTGATACTTGAGACCTAACTTAAGTTAATTAATTCTTTTAAGACTTTTTTATTATTTAAAAAAAATAAAAAAGAAAGCAAAGATCAAGAAATGAAATCAACTCTATCTAGGTATTTATCCATCCATCCATCTATTTATTCATTTATTTACTCTTTTTATTTTTTGTGCCTTTGCCCAATTTTGATCAGAGACGAGGAATACGAGACGACATATCCAAAATCCCGTTTCCCCCTTATTGCACGAAAATGATCGACAGGTACCAGCTCCGACAAGTACAAGAGGTACGAGTATATAGGAATTCTACAATGTTATCTTTATTCAGCATTTATGACCGTCCATCTATGCTAATCGACAAAACCAACGGTTTATATCATCCTAAGCCTCCGTAACTTACAGCTTTCTTCAATTACTATAAAGTATACGCATTTTTCGCCGTATTTACAACGGTGTAACGTAGTCAACTATTCAAACTAATCAACTCTATCCTCCCGTGCGTCTCAGTCATTTTGCGCTGGCATTCTCCTGCAGGCGCGTAATGATCGCGTCAGCTCACCTCCTCCCTCACGGCTGTCCAAACCTGTCAAGGTTTCTAACTAGAGAATTGTCCGTCTCAACTTCCAAATAAGCACATAACTCACGAACTTTCCTCCTCATAAAGCCCCTTGTTTTCCCATTTTCCCTCGCTAGGGGTTTTGTAGTGCCTTTGTCGCATTTCCATATAAATTTCTCAAATCATTTCGCTGACATTGTGTTTTCAGAGTGAATTTATTAAGGTGTGGTGTTTAATGGAATCGAAAATCCCAGCCAGGTTTACACTGGGGAAGCAGTCATCGATGGCCCCGGAAAGGCATAGCGGCGAATCCGAGCTGCATCAAGAGGGCGACGGCCTGGGAGGTATTGATCCGGGATTTAGGCTGATGTGTTTGGCCAATGAAGGCGATCTGGATGGTATTCGTGAGCTATTAAATACGGGGGTTACTGTGAATTACAGAGATATTGACAATCGCACTCCTCTTCATGTGGCGGCCTGTCAGGGATTGACTGATGTGGTTGCTCTGTTGCTCGAAAAAGGGGCTGTGGTTGACCCACAAGATCGCTGGGGGAGTACGGTAAATACAAAGCTCTATCTCTTCTCCCCCTGTTATTACACGTTCTGAGTTGATTTACTAGGCTAATTGGGTTGTGTTGTTTGTGTTTCTGTTGCTATTGTTGTTTGGCGATGTTCACGTTAACCAATTGGGCATGCAAATTTTTAGTTTAAAGACATGATCAATCATGAAAACCCTATTCACCAAGTTCAGAACTCGCGTTGAGCATACCAGGGTAACCATATGATTGCATGTAGGTGAAGTTAGAGGCACTGTATGAACATATATACTAGGAATTATTAATTATTTGTTCAATACAGTTGTTTTGACTTAGTTAGAAATCCCTAAACTTTTGCCTCAATGCAACCCTATATTGTTTTGATTCAGTTAAAATTCAGTCCATAAACTTTTTCCTCAATGCAGCTCAATTCCTATAGTTTTGACTTGATTAAAACTTAGTTCCTTCAGTGCAACTAGTTTCTATGGTTTTAACCATTCAAAATGCCAGTCCCTACATGTCAGAAAATAAAACTATAAGGACTAAAGTTAAGGGATCAATGCTTCAAATGATTATGATTTCTAGTTGCACTCAATGAAAGTCCGGGGGCTGAGTTTTAAATAAGATTGAGTTGCACCCAGTCAAAATTCAGTTTTAACTGAGTCACATTTATAGGGACCAAATTATTAATTTTCCCTATGTACTAATAGTAAACAGCTTAGTCTTTGTTTGTTAGATGTGTAATGGGAGACTTTTTCTCTAAAAGAAATTGTGTTAAGCCCTCTATGTACTTTACGAGCTGCTGCTAGATTGGGTAACTTGTATGTTTATCTGTCTGAATCTTAATGTAGGACAGGTTGCTCATATTGGGCATTCATTGAGCAGAATAATTTCATTCATGTGATTTTCAAATACAAGTGCATTTGTAACTTCACGTTTTCTCACCTAAAGACATGTATATTGAGTAAAAAGAGCAAGTGCATGTGATCAATTTACCACCATGAGAGCTTAGTTACTACACCTCCTGCAAATCACTCAAGATCTTTTTTCTTTTCATCCATCTTCATTTGCAATTTCTTCACCAAACAGCTTCAGCTTAGTTTACCACACCCTTGTCTTTGCTTTCTCTAAAAAGTTCTTCTTGGTCTTCTATGTGATCTCCATTTTACCAAAAACTACTGTAATTATTAAATAGTTAATTACTGGAGATTCAATAAAAATATCATGCCTCTTATTCAGCCTCTTGCAGATGCTATACATTATAAAAACAACGATGTGATCAAATTATTGGAGAAGCATGGAGCAAAGTCTCTGGTATGTGTGATTTGAGAATTGTGAAACTTTGAAGTTGTAGCACTTATTTATTTTGCCATTTGAGCATTAGCTTGTACCATTCAACTGGTCTTTGCCGACTCTTGTAATTATACCATGTCAGATGGCCCCTATGCATGTTAACCATGCACGGGAAGTACCGGAATATGAAATTGATCCTAAGGAGCTTGATTTTACCAACAGCGTGGAGATAACTAAGGTAAACATGTACTCATGATTTTAATTTACTTTATTTTCTGGTAGTTAATTTGATCCATCTTCCAAATATCTTTGAGAGCTTTAGCAACAGATAGGAGAAACTCACTAAATTGTGGCTATTTATTTGGATCCCATGGAATGTGACTATTTTTTAGTATTTAGATGCAGCTTGCATTTGTCACGTGCCAACAAATATTGGATACTGATGTCTACATACAAGAGTCATCTGTTAATCCAGGCACAGAAAATGCTTGTGAGACTACTACTTTTGATTATATATTTTTTTATGTCTGAAATTATTCAACTATTGGTCAGGGAACTTTCTGTAGCGCTTTGTGGCGTGGAACAGAGGTTGCTGTGAAAAAGCTTGGGGATGATGTCATTACTAATGAGGAGAAAGTGTGGGTTACTTATAAGCTTTGTCATTACTAATGAATGTGCTGTCATTATTAATATTAATGTAAGTACTTGGCATCTGACAGGAAGGCCTTTAGAGATGAGCTTGCATTGTTTCAGAAGATTCGGCATCCTAATGTAGTTCAGTTTCTGGGTGCTGTGACTCAGAGCAGCCCAATGATGATTGTTATAGAATATCTTCCCAAGGTTTTCTGTTCTGAATTGCATGGAATCTGATTCTTAAGGATGTTCTCGAGAAATTTTTCATCTGATATAAAATTTTTCTTTGTCTAATTTTACCATTAATGATGCAGGGAGATCTTCGTGCATTCTTGAAAAGAAAAGGAGCTTTGAGACCAACAACAGCAGTGCGATTTGCTCTTGATATTGCCAGGTCAGTGACACATTAATCTTTTAGAACTCTTTTCCTTTAAAAGTTTTCTTATTATGTCATGCTCAAGTTTTGTTCTTTTTGTTCGACACATTGAATCCATTGCATAGATTTAATTATTGTTTTTTTAAGTTTTTTGGTAAATGTTAAATACATTGCAGATTTGGTGTTGATAGGAGATTGTTACCATTTGTGTAGAAACTAAGGGCCAGTTTGTTGTCTGTTTTTAAAAACTTTTTTTTTGAAGACAGAAAAATTTAAAAGCTTGTTTGGATAAGTGTTTTTGATTTAATCGTTTTCAAAACTGCTTTCATTTTTTGTTTTTAAAAACAAAAAATAGAAACAACTTCAAGTTGTTTTTGTTTTATTTTTCCTATTTTCAAGATACAATACATTTGATTGTTAGAAATTATAGTTATTTTGACTAATTTTTATCATAAATTCCCACCATTAATTGCCTATAACCATTACTATCATTCTATTTTTTTAATTCTAAAATTGTTTTTAAATTAACATAACCAAACGGATTCTTATTTTATTTTGTTTTGAAAAACGATTCTGAAAACTGTATTACAAAACAGTTTTTAAAAATAAAAAATGGGAATAGAAACCAAACAGGCCCTAAGTCATATTTTTTGTTTTGTTATTCTTCTTTGGTTTAGCCTTCGAATGAGAACTAAGACCAGTTAAAGGTTTTTCTGTAGTTTGGAATTTGGATAATGGGTACAATTAAGCACAATACATGCATCTTTTAAATTTTCATCATATATAGTAGTTTGCCATCTCTTTGTCTGTATTACTGATATATCCTATTCAAAATCATGAAAAGAAATAGTATCTTGCATTGACTCTATTGATAAAGTTGTAGGACAACCTTTATAAATTTGAATTTGCAATACATCTCTAATACAGTTCTTGATCAATTATCTGTGTGAAAGCTTAGTGATTAAATGCATACCTGAAATTTCCTTGAAAGTTGCATTAGCATTTTGCAAAGAGCTGTAGAACCACGTTTTGATCCGAAGGTTGATTTATCTTTGCCCTTTTACTTTTGGGACTTTGATGTAACTTTGACGGGCTTGCTGGTCTAAGTGTTAATCCAGCCTAAAAGACTTACTCCAGGAAAGTGAACTTAAGACAGAAAAGGGAACCGGTAAAGAAGCAGCTGACTGATACTAGTGGAATTTGTGGGAGAGTGGTGGCTGAGAGAGCAAGTTATAACAGGGGAGTTATGAAGAGCCCAAGCAGTGAGAGTAGTGTGAAGAATCATTTTGATGGGTTTTCCTTGGGAGAGACTCTAGGCTCTCAATTGCTAGAGATTATCAGTCTTTATCCTTGACTTTCCATTCTTTATTATGTTCTGTTGCCGCACTCTTGTATTAATCTGTAGTAATGAAGGTTGATAGTCCTGTAGCTTGATGTTATGTTTGCTTTACTTTCTGGTGTGATTTTGGTTTTCTTTTATTCTCTGTATCAAGTTCCATCAAAAGACTCTTATTGGTAAATTATAATATCTTTCTTTCCATGTCTTTTGTCCTGTATGAGCGCAATGTTACTTGATGGATGACACCAATTTTGCTTGTTTATTCTTCGTTGTACTTACACTGTTCTGGAAACTATGCAGGGGAATGAACTATCTGCATGAAAATAAGCCATCACCAATAATTCATCGTGATCTTGAGCCATCGTAAGTTTAATTTCTCAATTAGTTTTTACCTTAAAAAATTAAAGTAAAATCCATGCCATGATTAGTGTTTTCAATAAGATTTATCTGCTTTAATATCCTGATGTGGTCTGCACTTTTTAATCTATATCTTTTATGAGTAAGCTAACAGTAATATATTGCGGGATGATTCGGGCCACCTAAAAGTTGCAGACCTTGGGGTCAGCAAATTGCTGTCAGTCAAAGAAGAGAGACCTTTAACCTGCCAAGAGACTTCTTGTAAGTGATTCTATCTTTTGGAATGTAACACGTATATGATTGTCTGAATGCTTGAAATGTTTAGACATCTGCAGTGCCATTCAGTGGAGAATACTGTGATGTTTTATGAAGCTGAATTTGAGATGCCACTTGAGGGATTAGATTTTTAAAACTCAGACATTCATTTTTGTTTATTCATAGGCCGCTATGTGGCTCCAGAGGTTTTTAATCAAGAAGAGTATGACACCAAGGTGGATGTATTCTCATTTGCTTTAATTTTGCAAGAGGTAATGGTTTATCATGTTTTCTTCTTTAATTGATGAAAGTTTTAAAAACTTGCTATTGGGTTATATGCCTTTATGAACATAGTCTGTTGTTTGATAATTATTGATGAAAGTGGAATATCAAAATCTTGCCAACAGTTTTGGCACTAGGATTTTCACTTGACTTGTGTTGTGGATATCTCTGAAGGATAACTATGCCAGTTGTTATGGTGCCTTTGTTTGAATTCTAGGTTGTTTAAAGTATGAATAAGAACATTGCCATGTTTCTCCTTAATTTTCCCCCTAAATTTTGAATTTGTTGTAAATTCCTGCTCCTGCTAGCAAATACTCCTAAATGTAAAAAAAAAGTGAATTAAGGATCCGGACAAGCCACTGTCACTGTTGGAATTTTTCAACTACTGGTGAGTTGCATTCTGAGGGCAGTTTAGTGGTCATGGAACAGTTCCACCTTCAAAATTTGAAGCTTGAAGTTGATTACACAGAGTTTTTATTCATTGTAGTGATTGTTCCTAAAAATAGAAGGCGGCCAGACATTTGGTGTGGTTTGTTTCTGATGGAGAGCTTAACAAGCGTGGGGAATCCACCCTTCAAAACCAGATTGTGAGAAGAGTCATGACATTTAAGTACCTAAAGAATTACTTGTGGCTACCCATTGTAAGATTCTGTTATCTTGATAGAGATCACAGCAAACAGGAGGAATCCACCCTTTTGTTTGTACGTGGGAAGAACATGCCACTTGAGTATTAAAAGAATTACTTGTAGCTTGCCCAATGTGCTATTCCACTAGTTTCTAATGAGATCAACAAAATGAGTGCCATAAGAAAACAATAGGATGTCACATGTCAATATCGACTTCTATAAATATAACATTAGATGTCATTTTTTGTTCGATGTCAAATTGTGAGTATTATAAACAATATATTCCCTTTCCTTTTATTTGGAAATAAATGCAGGAAAAGCATTTTCGACTAGTTTTTACCTTTTGAACTGGCCTCACATTTGAAACTTCAAACTTTCTTCCCATATATATCAATATAAACTGCTTATGTTTTTTAAGTTAGTTTAAGTTGCTAACGTTATGGCATTTTATAAGGATACTGATAGTAAGCATTTTAATTAGATCTATATGAAGCACCCCCCGCTACAACCCCATCTCCAACATCCCCCCCCCCCCAAAAAAAAAGAAAAAAGAAAAAAGAAAAAAAGACAGTGAATTCTGCGCAGCCTTAGTGATGATATCTGATATTTCTTGTGTTTCAGATGATAGAGGGCTGTCCCCCATTTTTTACGAAGCAAGAAGATCAGGTTCCTAAGGTATATGCTGCAAAAGAGCGTCCTCCTTTCAGAGCTCCAACCAAGCGTTATGCCCATGGACTGAGAGAGTAAGTTCCCCATCTATGTCAAATGGCATTTCCAGTCTACATTTTTTTTTTCCCCGTTTCCTTTATTTTCTGGGTTTTAAAGTTCCAGGATGTTAACAACTTCTTCGTACTTTAACTGCCAGTCTATTGCTGTTAATTCTGATCTCAAATTTAGCCTGTTTGACAGTCTCACTCTTCATTTTTGCACTTTCCGCTTCAAAACTATCATCTGAACGCAATAGCCTAATTGGCAATTGATAATGCGTTCTATCTCAATGATTCTCCGCTATTACAGAAAAATTGGAAACCAAACTATTATGGACTGAAGAGTTGCATGATTCCCAGCAAAACTCTGGGCATGTTCACCTTGCAAAATGCTTAAAAACATCATGTACACACACACACACACATTTTTACTCATGTTTCATAGGGTATCTCCACTTACAGATTGATTGAAGAGTGCTGGAATGAGAATCCAGCAAAGAGGCCAACGTTTAGGCAAATAATAACAAGGCTTGAATCCATGTACAACACACTTACTCATAAAAGACGATGGAAGGTTCTTTCTCTTTCTCTTTCACCTTCAGCTTGATGCACTTGAATTGACATGCTCTTCCTATGATCTATGCAAGTTTCATATGCATGCAAACCCTTACCCACTTTCTTGCCATTGAATTCTGTCATGGGCCCTTATTCTATGAGGGATCTTCAGATAGATTCACCCTTTTGCCATGGGTTCCAAGTTCCATTATCTTTCGTGGGTTGAGTCTTTTTTTTCTTTTTTTTTAAATCTTATTTCATGATGGACTCAAGGCTGTTACAATAATTGGTGAGTTGTCCAAAAAGGGGCCAAACCTAGGGCTTCATTACCATCACAGGGGACATCCATGAGGTGAAGGGAAGAGTTGAGGGTGGTACAGGATGGGTGAGGTAAGAAATTGGCGAGTGAATGTGCGGTAGAGCCCAGCATTCTCAAATTGCCAGCAATCAGAGTGATTGTGTGTTGTCTCATAGTTTCTCATATTTTCTCTGTAGTTATCTGGTTAGGCTTGCACTATACCAGTTTTTTGCTAACATGAATAAAATTTGGAGCTTGAGTTCCATTGGATCATGACTCAGTTTGACGTAAGTTGTTACTGCTCAAATAGCAGTGAACAACATGATATTGATTTATCTTATTCATAAAAGGCCTTTGGTGGGTGTAGAAGCAGTTTCTGGAATTTTGTGACTGGCATGACATCAGTGATTGCTTGCTATGTGTTTCAGGTTAGGCCACTGAAATGCTTCCAGAATCTGGAAGCCATGTTGAAGAGAGACCACTCAAATCTAAGCAGTCCTGGCGGTTCATCTCGTTCTACAGCCAGCAGTTTATGATTGAAGCAGAACCTTTATTGTTTCCTTACTTCATTTTTCAGATTGGGACTGGAATTGGACTTTCATTGAGGCATGCTTTCAGATTGGTCTCGTCTGTGTATTGGCATATGTCTAATTAGCTTTCCAGGATTCCACGAGCTCCTAAGCTGAGCATTACATGTTATAGGAATATAAATATTGCTTTTTTTTTTTTTTTAATTCTCCCCCGCCCCCACCAAACACCTTACTATGTACGTGTTGTAACTTGTATGTGTGATGTAGTAAGAAATTGATGTCTTCAACAAACTAATGTTCCGTCTGTGGAACCAACACCCTCACTGTGAGCGTGTGGTGGTTTTTCCCCACACACACACACACACATCTTGTAGGGTTCCTTTAGTTAACCATATCGTAGGCTAGACAAATGTTTTTTTTCCCCTTATATACAAAAAAAAAATATTTTTTATTTTTATCTATAAGTTATTTTTAACAAGTTTTATTAAAGTTAAGAAAAATTTTAAAGCTCATTAACTTTTGAAAAATTTAATAAATTTTTAAATTTTCTTTCAAATATGCATGATATAATAATTTTTTTCATCAATATTTGATAGAGATTAAAAAAAAAAAAGAAAAGAAACTTGCGATAAAAGTTAACAAGTTTTATAAGTAGTATTTAAATTTTTTTTCTGTATTTTATAAATAGGAAGGGACTATATAATATTTCGAGCAGGCGGCATGCTAATTAAGCTCGCTATAATAATTGAACTAAGAAAATATGAGAAGCATGATTGGTGAACAGTCAAAACGAAGCGTCAACTAGGATGGGATTTGCTATGATGAAGTAATAATTATTTTTAGTGATAATTACTTAAGTGAACAGCAAATAAATGTGATATTATCTTGTGTGCATTGATTCATTGACTTAGCGTAATCAAGTGGGGTTAATTTCATTTCTTGTTCAGTTTACATGAAAATCCATGTCTTCTACACACAAACACAGTAGATAAAAATAAAAAGTTCATGAAATAAACAAAATGATTATATACAAATATGTACCGTGCACTTGCAAGCTTCACAGCCTGTTTTCCTGTCATAGAACAAGACCACAAAATTGCCGTATGAAGCAAGTTTAAGACGTTCCTTTCGAGAGCAAAACCAAATCGATGAAGTGATTGGGAATCAAAACCTGAAAGATTAAAAGAGACACCATTTTTGTGAACGCACACAGCGAATTTTCTCACAAGGGTTGGCCTTTTTTGTTTCCTCATTTGGAGAATTTGAAAGACACAAGCTAACGTGTGTGGTGGCTTTACTTGAGAAATTAAAGGACCGTGTGCCCTATGGCAAAGGGCACTACCACAAAGATGAAAGGACCTGTGATCCCTCTAACACTACTAATAGAGATAAGAATCTAATTAACATGATCTTTTCCATTACTGGGAAACCCTAGAAACCTTACACCCTACTCAACCTTGTTGTTTCCAGAAATACTTGCACGTAATTCACTAGTAAGCCTTCTTTTCTCCCACCAGAGTTTGGTTTCAGCATCTTTATTTGATTTATCATACTGTAGGGTTGGTGAAAAGAAGTTAGCCTAATTATTAAGATACAGATACATGGTTTTATCTTTTATTTATAATTGGATTCTTCTTTTCCTGAAAGAACTTGAAGATTGAAATTCCAAATGCACAAGTATAACTTAAAAATTAAAGAGCATTTTTTAATACAATCATTATGACGAGTCAGATTTAAACACTATTATATTGGATCTGACTAGGGTACTTTTTTTGACACAATTTTTTTCGTGTATAGAGTTTTGAAACCTCTTCGATCATTCTATTCATAAGCTAATTATAGTTAGTTATTAAAGAGAATTTCTACTATTGTCTAAGAATAGAATATGTAGTCCGGAAAAATTCTAAGATAAAGGATATTATATTCTGGCAAAAATACCATCTTGATCATAACTTTGAAACCATATAAGGATCAAGTCAGTGAATCACTATCGTTTTGTAGTGAGGCATGAATAATCTAGCATGAGGTATTCATTAATTATGAAAAATCCTCCATTGTTCCATCTTGTGCATTGATGAAACAATGTTATGTTCCATTATATTGAACCGACCAAAAAAAAAAAAAAAACAATCAAGTGATCAATCGCTTAATTGCAGTATTTTCCTTCCGTCCCCTCAAGGCCTCAACTAAACTGATCATTTCACTTGGTTTGCCTTAAACTTGTGATGAGGGCAATCTCAGTACTGCTAGCGACATTAATCTACCATAGAAAAGGTACAAGGATGCTCGTACGAAGAATCAAACCATAAGGTAAAAAACTCTTTTGTTTATATGTGTCAGCATTGAGGTTGTTTTTATATCTTCTACGGAAAGATGATGACTTTCAGACTGTAACCCGGTGACCATTATTTACCTTACCCATCCAACTCCAGTAATCCAGTTCACTTTTTGGCGTTCTCTGTGTCATGAAATTATTGGCAGCTGGCACCACATGGCAGACTTATTGCTCCAATGTCCTCTACTTCTTCACGAGCCATGTGACCTTGTACCTTCATAACAGGTCGCTATTGTCTCATGCTCTTCATGCAAAATATATTACCTTAGTAGTTTGAGTTTCAATATGGCAAAGCTTGTTCAATTTAAGACAGCCTAAATCATGTTAGGCACTGTTACGTTAGCTGACCATGTAATTAAGACGATCAAATGGCTAGCCCAGAAGGCTTCTCACAGCAATATTAACGGCTCATGCAAGTTCATTAATTCCATGCATATGTGCAGTATAAACAATTTTCCTTGAATCTTCTGATCTTAGCTTAGATTGGGTTGATAAATTTGTTTAAGATAACCTGAACACGACTGCAATACCATAAGAAAATGGACATGACCAGGAATATACATAGAATATAGATCATACATGGATATGCATGATGGTTTTGTGCAATATTATATTTTTCATTAAACATATAACACATGGGGTTGAAGGAGAGGGAGGGGTGTCCTGCTGAAGGTAGGAATGCTGTTTGTAACAAAACTAACTTCCAACTAACATGTGCTGTTGAAAGGGCATGATTAGCCTTTAAAATGGGAAGCAAAAGAAGAGAGGAAGATCATATAAATAACAAAAAATATATTCAGCTCCGATCCATGTGACCACCAAGCCCAAAGTAGGCTCATATCAAAAAGGAGAGGGTGAAGCATTAGAATGAGTGTTTTTTGTGAATGGGAAGGTGAAATCCTTTAGCAAAAAGGAGGACTTTATGCATTCCAAATCCGAAAGAATGTCTAATATTTTTCAAGCAAGCATCACTCACTTTTTTACAGTTTCCTTCCACTGAAGTTGATGACATCATGGAGGGCTACTCATACTCCATGATATGTATAACTGCAGTAAGTTTCTGCAATTAAAGCTTGGTACCACTTGGGACGCTTTGGAGAAAAGCATCACAGCTAAATATCACATTAGCATATTATGGTATAAACTTTTTGTTCATAGGAAGAAGTACAAAATTTTTTCCACTTCCGCTTGATGACCTATAGTTAGAGTGGTGGCAGCAGTGGACCCTCTATTTTTATCCTCATCGTCTCTTTTAGGTCATTGAATTAGGACCCATCAACTGAAACTTACAGGGCTTAGAGAGCACAAGGCCAAAGGTAAGTAAGAAACAAGAGACATAAAATTTATGGATAGTAGAATTATGCTGTGATTGGAAATTACAAGCTTTTATAGATCTACCCCAATTACCATTGTGGGTTCTCTTTAGCAAAAGGGAGGGTTGGGACCAAACATCAGTGAGCCTAAAGTAGAGTGAGATGAGAATATATATATATATATATATAGAAAATATCACCTGATATCAATTGAGGATCTGTGTCCATCTTCAATATTCTTAAGTTTTGATGAAAAGGAAAAAGAGACTGTGACTTTTAAGTAGGGCCAAGGAACACTGATGCATACTTTTGCTCATGAGTGGTATTTTTCAACACAGTTCCAATAGGTTCCAACACAGACTAATTCTTGTTTCCAATATAATTTAACTAACCCCCCTCAGTAATTTATTGCTATCTAACAAACTATTCCTGAGAACCATCTAGAATTGGAAGATGAGACTGATATCATGAGTTAAGATATTTTCTTTTAACAAAAAAGAGAGTTAACTGAGTAAAAAAGAACACAGACTTAAGTTGGACAGAGATGAAGCTTAACACTATTAATCACTCAACTATCTAATGGAAATAACATAATTAAATTCTCAAACACTCAACTAAGGCTTGGTTAATATGCTGAAGTGAATGAAAATCTTGATCTGAAACTCTGAAACTTTTTGAGCAGGACTAGGGTGGATAAGCCAAGTTAAATTCTCAAACAGAATGAACTAGCTCAAAATCGTATACGGCAAGTATATTAGGTGGCATTAATTCTACCTTATAATGCACACAATGACTTGCTAGGTTCGTTAGTTCAAGCATTGGCTTCTGATATGGAGTCGCCTAATCAACAGCAAGTTTCTTGCAGTCTCCATTCTTGAAGTTGAATCTATTTCCCGTTTGAGCTAAGCTTTGTCATGAAGAACGTGGAAGCATAAATAGGACTTGGGAATAATATGAAATCGTAGACTAACTTGAGGACAAGGAAGGTGAGATTGTAACAACCTCTATGTGTAACGCATTTATGAGATTAGGTCTTGCATTGAAGAATAGAAAATCGTGTAGTTGCTTTGTGGTCCCATGTGAAAAGAATGTTAGTCTTCGTGGAAAATACAGCTTTGTACTTTGCTTCTCTATCAACCTCACAGAATAAGGTAACAACTTCTCTTCAACACTGACATGTCATCATCAAATAAACTTTTCACTGCATAATATTATTTAACAAAAGTTCATATACATTCTTGTTTAGACCAGAACCAAAAATTGATTGGACGGAGGAAGAAAGAGGCACGTGGCATCAGAGTAAGCCTCAAAGTGGTCCTGAAGGTAGATATGGGCAAGATTTTCTTGTTGTGGAACACGGTGAGATTGACCCTGGAGAACATAGGGGTGATATGTAAAAGAAGAATTACAATTCAAGCTGTTGGAATTTACCGATCCGTCTTTGATGGGAATTAGAATCGAGCCATTATGTTAGGAACAATCAGTGGATCTGACATATTCCAAATCAAGAATTAATGGTGGATTAATTTCTGATTAATTTTAAAATAAGAAATGATTCCTCCACAATTAATATGATTATTCCAATAAATTTATTCTCTCAATTATGAGGCAAATTAATGATCATTGGATTTTTTTTAACAGTAACCTCCCCACAATATAAGTAGGGGTGAGTGATTGAAAAAAAAAACTCATCATAGGACGAATACTTCTCTCTTTGGATGTTCGTTCTTCCCATTCCTCTTTTTCTACTTTTAGTGTATCTGTTGTGCACTTTAAATAGAACTCTAAAATCCAATCTCGTATGGATAGTCAGGTAGATTCTGCTATATCCAGATTCAATAAGACCTTGATTCGACTTTGTTTTTCTAGCATATCTTTTATTTATAATATTCTTTCAGAAGCCATGAGTGGAATAGGAAGGCTTAGAAAAAGTCCAAGATGTTTAAAACAGAGGACGACCGAGAAAGAAAAAATATGAAACAATAAAAGAAGTTGTTCAGTTCTGCTGAGATTTTGTACATCACAGGCCGCTGATGCTGATGTTTTGTTAGAGATTGATATATTTCTATGAAAAAATTAATACACATGTGTTTTGATGTCACTTTGGTACCTTCCATGGCATCTGCAAGTAAACATTCTTTATATATATATATATATATATACATGCATGCATGAATGCATGTATGTGTGTATACATAGCTTCTGTAAACAAACATCCTTCAAATAGCCGCGCAAATGAGTTTCTCACGCACAAAGGGGGAAACAAAGATGAGGCACGAATGTTCCAACATTTATACTTCAAGGATGCTAAATCATGCTAACTTTTTTCTAATATTGATTACTTTTTTAAGTAGTGTGGGTATTTAAACTTTAATCCATTATGTTATAAGGGGGTAGTTCTTTTCACTAAACTCAACTTCTATAGGTTAAACTAGTTTTTAAACTATGCAATATTTGTCAACGGTATTATTGAGAGAGAGAGAGAGAGGGAGAGATCACCCAAAGAAAAAAAAAAAAAAAGGTTGACTGACATATGTCCCTCCTTGACACAAACAGAAAGGGCGTTTAGGTTTCCAGCAAATACCTTCAATGATGTTAATATAGAACAAAGCATAACGACTAGGGAATAATGTTGTGTTAAGTACCTTCTTAAACTAATGTGAAACATAGATCTTAACAACTTCCATGTTAATCATTAATTTATGTACTTCAATCTTCATAGCTGGCCTGCCAGGGCAAGCCTAATTCAACTTTTAATTTTCAAAGACTATGTTAGAAATTATTTTATCACTAGATTGCAAGGTGTGGAAAATTGAATAAGATGCTTAATCTATCTTTCAAAATATTTTAAATTGAAAACGCGTTCTTTTTATTTTTTTTCCATCCAGCAAATTTAAAACGTGTTTTCAAAATTATAATTTTATACACACATATAAATATTAGAGAAAAAATATATTGTTAAAGAATGTGTATTTAATAGGATTAAAATTAAAAAAATTTAAATTTTTAGAAAAATTTAATGAATTTTAAATTTTTTTATTTCAATAAAATATGTTAGAAATAATTTATAAATAAAATCAAAGAAATAATATTCTCCTTCATCTCTCAATAAAAACACTAATACTATAAATATAAATTTAAAGTAGAATTCATGCCAAAGATTACTCAGTTGAGTAGGAGAATTTTTTAAATTTATAATAAAATTTCATTTTAAGATTTCTCGACATAAAATTTATAATACTAACATGTATATATATGTGTGTGCCGAGGGCCTATTGCCCCAGTGGCACCAAAATATCTTTTCACAAAGAAAGGTTGTGATTTTGAGCTCTAGATGAGCAAATAATGAGTGTTTGTGGGGCGACGTATGTCTTTCTCTTTTAATGAAAAGTAGATAGTTTAAGAGTAAAATTTGGAGAGAGAAAAAGTTCGTGTGTATGCTCACTTTTTTAAAAAGTGTCAATCATTTTTTAAAAAATTAAATATTAAAAAATATAAAATATTTTTAATATTTTAAAGTATAATTGATGTGTGTGTTTTTTTTAAAATACCTATGATAAATAAATCACTTTACACACACATATTTTAAAGTGAAATAATATATTAAATAAGGATAAATATAAAAAGATGGTGTTAGATAGAAACAATTAACTATTTTATTGAGATAAAATTTAGCAAAAAAATACCTTATATGTTTTAATGAAAAAAAGTATATTATATACTCCATCCGTTTAAAAATGTAAAGTATTTTCTTATGAGTTAGATATTAAAAAATGTAAGACGTTTTTAATTTTTTAAGGTATAATCATTGCATTTTTTTCAAAAGTGCCCTTATTAATAATGACTTTATATTTATTGTAGGTTATTTAATAAGGGTAAATATGAAAAGATAGGATTAGTTTGAATGTAAGTAATTACTTTATTAGAGGTGAGATTAGATTAAAAATATTTTATATTTTTAAATAGAGAGAATATATATATATATATATATATATGATAGGCTAACACAGCTGCAACTTTACTGGAAAATGCTTTCTACCGTTATATTTTTTGCCGTGAAAGTATAATGATAGGTGGCAACTCGGAAAAGTTTTCTCAATCTTTTTTTTTTATGCAATTTATTTCTTTCCAAAAAAATTTTGGCCAACAACATTTTCTTTCCAAATTGAAGAAGGGGAGCAAAACCACTCATTCTTACAATTATTGTAGCTGAGGAATAGATGATTTATTTATTTATTTATCACATATTTACAATTTTTTTATTTAATATTTACAAATTTTAATCATGTACTCTTAGGACAAAGCTTCATCCATAAAATTATGTGCAACTTTTTCAAAAAATAAGAATGCATTCATTAATTTTTTTAATACAAGTAGACTAACAAAGCCATGAGGAATTACAAAAGTTAGGTTAAATCAAAATCTCGAATGGATTTGCAAGGTATAGATGAATCGTTATAAACAACAAAATTATAATTTTTATGAGAGGTTTGATGTTCGAGTAGATCAATATATTTATTTACTTTTTTAAAATTATAATGAAATATAATTGAACGGTCTTTCATAATGCATTCATTAATTTATGTGTGCATATACACGCACACACGTATGTCACAAAGGATCCATATATACATGTGAGTGTGTTTTTTTTAATTATTATTGTTAAGTAAATACGAAATAAATTATTTATAATAAATACATATATTCGGATAGCTTAAAGCGTGGAATTTAATATTTTGTGAAGCCGTCTTGAAAATAAAAGAAGTTTTGGCTAAAAAAAAAAAAGGAATACCTCACGTGATGTTAATTATGTGATTGGGGTGACCGTGACACACATGGTCAGCTCACAGCACGCGTAGGGAATTTGACTGGGCGAGAATCCTAATTAAATCTTTAATAATAATAATAATAATAATAATAATAATAATAATAATAATAATATTTTTAATATAAAAATTATAAAAAAATAAGTGGTAAATATCAACTATTCAAGAAAAAATTTAAATATTATAATTAAGTTGCCATATTATAATTATATTTCAAACTTAAATATTTTTTAACAATTAAAATTTCTAAATTTACAATTTTTTGAATTAATAATTTTAAACTCATTCTTAAAAAAAGGTTAGAAATTTAATTTTTCAAGACCTAATTGTAATTATTGAATTTTTATCATCTTGGTCAAATGAAAAATAAAAGTATACTCTCATAGTTTAAAAATATAAAATATTTTTAATGAAATCTCACCTCTTAATAAAATAGTTATATATTTTTAAATTAATCATATCTTTTTATATTTATTTTTATTAAACACCCTATGATAAATATTAAAGCATTTATCAATAGAGAAATTTTTGAAAACAAAGGCAATGATTATATTTCGAAAGATTTAAAATACTTTATATTTTTTAACATCCAAAAATACTTTACATTTTTTAGCATCAATTACTCAAAAAATGCCTTATATTTTTTAATAAATTGATTATTTTTTTCTAATTTTAAATCCAAAAAATTATTTACAAATTCAAATAAATCATCACAGCCAAAATCATGCATGTAATATAGCCGACCAAAATATCACGTGGCGTAGGCTTTAACATACGTTATGTGTTGACGTTTATATGCCAATTTACTGTAATTAGATTGGTCTTAGTTAATATAAAAGTAATCACATGAATTTCTCCTATTAAACATATTAAAAATTCTTTGCAGTTGTTGAGTTGTTGTAAATTCTAGTATCATCAATTGATAAAAATACAGCAATAAGAAACCGTTTACCTTTTTTTTTTTTTTGGATTTGATATCATCAACTAATTTGAATTCAATCTCAGTTCGAGGGTAGGCTCTTTAAACATAATATTTGTCAACAACAACAAGATCACGACTTAATTTATCAAATGGGTTCAGTTACATGAATTGTATGATATTATTGTGCTCTTTTAAATATAATAATTTTCATTAACAAATAAAAATTAAACGCAAGATCTTACTTGACCGGTGTGATTAGTTGTAGAAGTGAACATTGGTTAGTTTGGATGGATTTGGTGTCAAAATGTGTAATTTAACAATACTAAAAATATGAATCAAATCAAACAGAATAAGCTAAGGTAATCGAACTAAACAAGAATCGAATCAAAATTTGACAATTTGATTTGAAAAGTTAATTTAGTTTTAAACTTCATGCTGAATTGTTTGGACTTTGATCAATTTTGTTATTTTTTTCTACTAAAATAGACAAAGTTTATATATAAAATTTGTAAAGTGATAGTAGCCCATTTTATTGAGTAGTTAGGGTTTCAATTTATCAGATTATATATTTACCTTTATTTAAATATAAAATTTAAAAGAATAAAATAAAGTAAAGTAATTAATAAACTAAATATAATTTATAATTTATAAATTAATATATATATAATAATTTAGTTGGTTTGATTATTTAATTTTAAATTTTACTAACTAAATCAAATCAATCAAATATCAACCAAAATATTTCTTTTAAAAAAACTGAATCAAACTAAAAGACAGAATTAATCAAATCAAATAATAAAAAATTGATTAAATTTGATTCAATTTTAAATTTTAATTTAATTTAATTTTGCTCACCCTAATTAGTTGATTAATTATCAAAATCGTTATATATATTAGTCTGATGTAAGTAGAATCCAGCAGAGAGAACTCTCTGGATCCAATTCACGTCAATTTTTGTCTATAAAAAAAAAAAAAAGCATCCAACTGAGAGAACAAGAAGATCTTGTTCCCAAACAAACAAGGCTGCGATGTGAATGAATGATGATACGTACATGTATGGCAGATTAAGTGAGCAAATTTAAAGATATGGCAAAGGAGGTCAACCCAAAAAGGCATAAACTAAAATCAAGAAATTATTAAAAAGCTAATGATAATGACCACAAAACATTGTGTACAAGGTCTGGATCCATGCTCTCTCTCTTGTCTGTGTTAAATTTTAATTAAAAATGTAGCAATCAATTAAAAAGGTTTACATCTCATAATTAATATTTGGCTCCGATTATCAAAAAGAAATTTACTCCCTCCATTTAAAAATATAAAATATTTTTTAAAGAATTAAATGTTAAAAAATATAAGACATTTTTAATCTTTTAAGGTATAATTATTATCTTTTTTTAAAAGTGCCCTATTGATAATAATTTTATAGTTATCGTAGGGTATTTAATAAAGATAAATATAAAAAAATAGAGTTAGTTTAAAAGTAAATACTTATTTTATTGGAGGGTGAAATTATATTAAAAATATTTTATATTTTTGAACAGATGGAGTATTTTTTTTCAAATTTGTTTCAATTATTAATTTTATTTTTCCAAATTTAAATTTTGTCAATTAAATTTTTAAAAGGTTTATAACAGTTCACGATCAATTCTTTTAATCTTAAAAATAACATCATCAGATTAAATTTCAATAACAAAATCGGTGATTGAAATAAATTTAAAGAATTAAAAATTTTGTTGTAGTTAAAAAAATATGCCAAACTTGATGACACCTGGTTATTCAGTAATGCACAAGCACAATGCATGAAAGCAACAATTCCCTATTCGTAGGTACAATCAATCTCCATAGTCTCTTCCACAAGCCTCAGTCCCACTTTGCAAGATTCCACATGCCCTCGCATGCTTCCCTGTTTATATATAATTATTTACATAAACATCACCCAAACTAGGTTTTTTCATATAGATATTATACACAGTAAAAAAAATCAAAATACTATGCTGTGAGAATTATTTTCCAAAATATTACACCTAAAATTTTTTCTTACATTGAATGATTTATAAAATTCATTAAATCAAGAATGATTTCTTCAATATATAATCTCGAATGCATCCAAATTTGTTCTTGGCAAGAACAATTTCTCAACATCATCTACCCCTCTCATATCAAATGATTTGTCTAATAATTTAGTAACCATTTAAATGAAAACAATGAGTAAATAATTGTTACTAAGATGATTGAGGAATTATTATAAGGTGTATTAAATTAAAAATTATTAATAATAAATAAATAATTATTATGTCTTATGAAAATTAATAATGAATGATTAAGTTACATGAACGAAAAATAAAAATTAATTTACCTTAAAAATCATTACTTTTGGTATTATATCTTGTTCTCCTTCTCATATATTATGGCCATTTGTTGTTATTGTATGGTCCTCTCTTCTTGAGATTTTAGTGTTTCATTTATCTATGTAGTCAGCATATTTAAATCAAACTAAGATAATTCAACAAAAGAAATTGACTATCAAGTGGTGGCATATGTTTTATTTGATGTTCCACTATGTTTAAAGTAGAAGTGTTGTATTTAATTGAAAATTATACATGATCATCAAGTAAAGACATGAACTATCCAAATTGAGTATGAGTGGGTGAATTGAAAAGGGATGATGATAAAGGTGGCATGTAATGAGACTCAAATTGAATGAAATTGAAAGAGGTGAAAGGAGGTGATAATAATGATGAGGTTGGCATGTAATGAGATTAACTAAAATTTTAATGCCCTTATTCCCCTATATATTTAATTTTCAATCGATGGTTGGGTAAATAAGTAGCCACCACATTGCTTGCTCAGTCTATCTTAAAAAATTTATGGACGAGGCAACTCAATTTTTAGTGGAGCATGTTGAGGGTCCTTGGAAAATCATTGTTTTTGGATGAGGATTTGACAAATCATTCACACGTGAGAAAGTAGAAATTCTCCAATAAAATGTCACGTTAATAAAAAAATTTAAAATCATTTATCTTGTGAATGACTTTACTTTTCATTCAATAAAAAAATAATTTTTAATTCTAAAATTGTTTTTTTGCTTGAACTAGTTGTTCACAATCTCAAACTTATTCCCAATCTAAATGATTTTTTGTGTAGTATTTTAATAAATACTTTTCATGTTGCAACATTTAGATAATTTCTTTTAGTGTTTACATTATATTGGTAAAAAAAGCCCACAAACTAATTAGAAAAATTAACAAAAAAAATTTTCATGAAATTTGTAAATAATAACGAGGTCAAGTGAAATATTATAATTTTTTTAAGTTCCTAAGAACTTTTTTGATATTAATATTTTTTTTGAAATGATTAAGATATCCTCAATTTAAAATAAAAAATGTAAATATTAGTAGTAACTACTTTAATTTAAATAATAATTATTTGTCTTCTAATAATAGCCAGAATAAAACATGCAATTACAATTTTATTTGTGTAAATTTTTTGATTCATTGAAATTTAAGTGTCATAAATATTCATGATTATTTTAGTTTTGGTAATAATTACTTTTTTTTTGCAATGATTAAAATAGAATAAGTAATTACAATTTCTCCTATAAAAATTTTTTATTCACTAAAGTTGTATTTTGCACAAAGAAAAGTTATAATTGCTTGTTCTATTTTAATTATTATTAGAAAAAGTAATCACTACTTCAAATAAAGTAATTACCAATATTTACTTTTATTTTAAATTGATAGTATTTTAATTATTTCACCAAAAATTATTAAAGTTAGAAAGGTCCTAAAGAACTTAAATTTTTTTTGACATTTCTCATGATTTCATTATCATTTACACATTTTGGAATGATTTTTCTGTTATTTTCCTAACTAATTAACCGTACGTACACATTGATATTTTTGTAGGGATAAACTCAATCAATAACATACGAATGGTAGCAACCAGTGTGTATATATGTAGCGTAATATCATTATTAATTTACTCCAGAATTCAAGTGTTATTCTTTATTCATGAAATTATTTTTTTATAGTAGTCGATCGTTGGATGTCATGGTCCCAATGAAATCAAAATCTTAATGGAAGACTTGCCAGAACACCTAATTAAATATTGTATTTTTTCTTTATTTCATTTTATTGTGCGAGCCAAGAATCCCAGTAACACTAAGTTGCAAGAGAAAATCAGAAACAAGTCAATATGTTCAAGAGAATGGTTTATAGTTCGATAGTTGCACCACATATAGTCAAATCTTGGTTAGACCTATCATAAATGAGTTTGTGTATTTTTTAAATAGCACATGTTTGAAATGAAAAATAAAAAATAATATATAATAATGAGAATAAATATTTAAATCTAAATAAAAGTAATACTCCCTCCGAAGTGATCCGGTCTCATATGTATAAGCAATGATATATTTTTTTTTTTCCAGCATATAAGCAATAATATTTAACCATCAAATTTTTTGGTTTTAAAAATAAACAAACGCGTTTTCAAGTGGCAATAAATGATCATCGTCAAGGTAGGAACATAGTCTAAACATTAATAATAGGGGTATTTTAGGAATATAATTCAACATCAGACATAATTAAAAAAAATAACGAACTTTTTCAAACCTGAAATACAATTATTTTTCCTTATATATTAGTATGAAGGAAATACTCTATCTATTTCTATTTGTAAAAGAAAAAATTATATCACATAATTTAAAAAAATCAGTTAACTATATTAATTTTGTGTAAAAGTAAAAGAATAAGACTACAATATCCTTTATTAATTGTGTTAATTAAACCTTTATTGATTATTTCTTATGACTATGAATGATAAAATTAAGAGGGATAATTTAGTATGTTTGCAATAAATACTTATTAAAAAATGTGATTTTATTTATATAAAAAATAAATTAAAAGGGATAGTTTTTCTTGTAAATAAAAACAGAGAGAGAGTATATGGTAAATTAAAAAAAAGTTGGTATCCATACAATAAAACTCATCCAAAATATTTTTTAATATATGTACTAGTGAATAATAATAATTTTTATTAACATATACTAGATATACTATTATTATACACCTGCAAGTGCATACATATTTATAAATTTACCATGCAAAAAGTGAATTACTATATCCATTTAAAATTATAAGATACTTCTAAAAGAAATTTGATTTCTTAAAATATAAAATATATTAAAAAATAAAATTTTATTAATAATACTTTTTTAATATTACTTTTTTCATTATATTCTTTCTCTTTTTAATATTTTTTCACAAATGAAATAGTAAATAAATGGCATTTTTAGAAATTTTTATTTTTATTTTTAAAAAATAAAATTGTATAATATATTTAATGAGCTTTATTGATATATATAATTTTATTTAAAAATATTTTATAAATTAAGGCAAAGTGAGTAATTTACAACAAGGAGAAGTTGTCACACGACAGTCATGTGTGTGAGTGTATATACAGTGGACACACAAGTATAATTAGAAAAAAATTAAATATAAGCTTCATAGTGTTGTTTTATTTATAAATAAGTCTTACAAAATTTAAAAACTATAACTAGGTCCTTTGAAACATGAGTGTAATTTAAAATTTAGATAAAAAGACAATAATGTCCCTATTAAATATATATATATATATATATTACATTAGTCAAATAATTTATAACTATTTTATCAGTAATTTACAACAAAAAACTCAACTTTTTATAACTATAACTTTATATATCCAATAATTTAACTATTGACTATATAAAGTTATAGTTATAAAAAGTTATAATTATAAATTAATGATGAAGTAGTTGTAAACAATTAATGTTAAACTTTGTTTATAACACATAATTGTTAAACTATTGGATATGTGAAATTAAAGTTATAAAATATTAAAATTATAATTATAAATTGCTGATGAATTAATTGTAAATTAATTGTTTAATTGATGTAATATATATTTAATAGGGGCAGCATAATTTCAAATTATACTTAGGTCTCAATGAACTTGGCTGTAATTTCTGAATTTCATGAAACTTATTTATGAATAAATCTTCTCTACAAGACTTACATGTAATTTTTCCTTTTAATTACATACAATGAATGATGCAAGAAGCTAGTCCCCACACACAAGCGTATAAGAATTATGGGGATATAATACCCTCTCAAAACAGAAAAATTCAGTGCCCAGATTTGACCACTTAATGTGAACTCTTCATGGAGATGCCGTGATGATCAAACATATATGACTAAAAATCATTAAAACGGTCTCTTTTGTGAATATATTAATCTTGTTCAAGCATTTATGATTAAAAATTGTCACTTTGTTACACAAAAGCTAATCCAAATACTGAGCTAAAAGCAAATGGTTTCAAGAGATTTGTACATTACCCTAAACGGAACAATCTTCAACTCCATTTGAGTCTTCGTCAATGGCTCAGATAGATCAGAAACCTTCATGATCCTGTCGTCGAAAAAAAAAAATCTATATAATAGGACTCTGGAAGACTCACAGATAGAAATATATATGTGTGGGCTGAAACAAACAAAGAGGGTTCGTCTGATTTGTGTGGTGGAACAACCAAATGGTTCAAAGTTTGGAACTTAGCCCAACGTCCTTTTCACCACATTAATAGTCGTTTTCTGAACTTCCTCTGCTCTCTCTCTCTCTATCGATTTTTCATTTTTTTCACTGATCACTAAGGTCCTTCATCGTTCCTCTGAGTCTGAGAAATTAAAATTTATTGATAAGGTTTGTTTTAAAGGTTCTTAATCCCAGCTTTGCATTTCATTATATTCATATGAAAAAAATAAAGTGATAACATATTGAGAAAGAGAGAGAGAGAGATGGCAGATGAATGTAGAGTTTGTGATGAATAAACTATTATATATGGATGAAAGGTCCTTCTTCACTTTTATAAATACCCACCCCTTTGGCTGCTATGCTTTCATTTTCTGATATATATATATATATATATATATATATCTTCTGTGGTTCTGATATCTGTAAAAGAAGAAGCGAACCAAAATTCAAGCCAGAAATCTCTGTTTGCTGCCCCTAATTTATATTCTCTGTTCTGTTTCCTCACCCCCAGGTTTGTGAGCAAATTCATACTGCAACATGATTTCAAATCCATCTTAGGTGTTTCACCTCTTTTGGGTCATTCAATCTTTTCCACCACCTCAAATCCCAGATTTGGGAACTCATAGCCTCTGCTACATATAGATTGCACAAGATTGCACAAAACTATTACACCAACAAAATGGGAAAAAACTTTCCGGAGATGACTAAGGATATACAAGTGAATGCCAAGAGAAGATATATATATATATATATATATGGCTTTGTTTGAGAGATTCCAATTTTTCCCTGTGCCGATAGAAGCACCCAGAATCCACTTTTTTGTTTCTTGAAATATTAATTGCTGATGTGGCTCACTTGATTTTCAGGTTGAAATTAATTAAGTCGGAGCGATGGATTTCCAAAGCCAGCAATCCATGTCAGTTTCACCCCAGAGGAAGACGGGAAGGGGGAAGATTGAGATCAAGAGGATTGAGAACACTACAAATCGCCAAGTCACCTTCTGCAAACGCAGAAATGGACTGCTCAAGAAGGCTTATGAACTATCTGTGCTCTGTGATGCAGAAGTTGCTCTAATCGTCTTCTCTAGCCGAGGTCGTCTCTATGAATATGCTAATAACAGGTACTTCTTTCTCTTCTTTGTAGACACTCAAAACTTATTTTTTTTTCTCTCTCTCTCTCTGCTAACTACTGGGAACTCTTGAGATTTTATTTACTTCCAACTCCTTGTAATTTTGGGAGTTTATGCTTTTCTTCCTACAAATAGATCCTTCAAAAGGGTTTATTTTGAGAACAAAGAACACGATCCTTTTGAAATACAGTTATGTATGTATGTATATGATACAGTTTCTTTTCCTATTTTTATCTCTGTTTTGCTACAACCCAGCTTCTCTTATCTTTCTTTTATTTTATTTTGGCTTTTTTCTCGTATGACCTCATTTTCTGTTTATAATAGTTTTTCTAGTTCTTGATTTGGTGGATAGAAATAGAAGCACCATGGGGTTGTAGCCAACAATGTAGGTGAAACATTTTGAGGAAGTTATTGTGTGCAAGATTGTGAGATCAACCCCCCCCCCCAACACACACACAAACGTTGATCTCCATTGTTGTTATATTCTCTATTTCCTTTTTCTTCTTCCATTACTTTCCTCCATTTCTCTCTCTATCTCTAGTAAGGCTAAGCTAAGAAAGCTATCATATGCTCCCATTAGCTAGCCCTATGTTTCATTTTTGACATTTCCTTAATAACACGTCAGTTTACTTAGACATCAAGAAAGCTTAAGATATAATATGATATCAAGAAATTGTTTGTTTTTCAACACGTACATTTTGAAAATATGAGTATTAATTAACATTCATTAATAAATAACTACTTGAATAAATGAGAAAAAGAGATCTTTAAGGATTGTAAAAGCATTAACCCCAGGTTCTCCCAAATGCTTGGGTCCTTCACAATGGAGATTGATTTAGACACTCTCATCTAAATAAAGATTTTTCCCTTCAAACTCAATCCAAAAATTTTCCCGAATCTCACTTGCACTCATGTGCAAGATCTAGACATGGGTCAAACAAAACCCAAAGAATAGTTCTTTTTCTTCCCTTAATTATTAGCGACTAATGTAATATCCACTATGACATTACTAGAACATACCATACAAATTATCACAATAGTCATTAGGGAACCATTAATTCTAATGACTCACAATAGAAGGGGTTTACATAATTTTAAAAATAGTCAAGAACTGGGATCCTGGCAAAACTCTTTTAAAAATAATGGTTGAGCTCAACATGTGATTAAAAATTAGAGTTTAACATAACAGGGAAGCACAAGGACTAAAACAAAAAGAAATACTTAAAGCTAGGGTAAAACTATAATTTCTCCATCTCTAGATCAACTATAGTTGCCAACATGTCATTCATCATGGTAGATGACATAGAAGGAGTAAGTTGCAGGGAAAACACTATTAGTCATGGCCAATTGCCATGTTATAACGTGCCGCAGTGCATAACACTTTTTGTCACAGTGCACATTGCATTTCATGATAGCACACGTGCTGTCATGGCAACATTAAAGGCAAATATTCTAACATGCGCTATCAATTCATCTAACATTCAATCTGAGCAATTCAAACACCTATATAAAGCTTACACAATAATCTAGCTAATGGCATATGTTTCACATCAAAAATATAAATCATTTGAAAGTCGAACACCTAGATGCCAAAAGACTACATTTTCAAGCTTAAAACTCATCCAAATGCTCTAAACCTAAATTGTATTCCATTAGCCTTCGCGGAGGTTTGAATCAAGTACAATGAACTGATAAACACTAACATTTATACACAATATGACCATTTATTCCCCACTTCACAAAAAGGGCAATCTCCACATATATAGCATTTGTCCAATCAACAACATGCAATCATCAAAATAACAAGATGAGCATAATTTATCATGCAATTGCATGAGTAATTTGGCCTCATATCATAGTCTTACTAAGAAATACACTCCCTAGCCAATTTACCATAATAACGGTCACATAATACATGTAAGTACACTCAGTTGGCGATGTAAACATATATATTCAATTACACATATTGTTAATCAAAACTCAATGGGCAAGTTACAAGAAGTAGAGCCCATATACTCTTTGCCTTGATTGGCTTCCCCTTTGCCCCTACTAATGCTTACGCTATCATTTATAAAATTATAACCATAGAGTGAGGCAAAGTTTAAACTATCAAATAAGCTACACTACCTATTAATAAGTCAAAACATAAATGAGCATGGAAAGTGGAATAACAAATAAATCATATGATCATAGCCTAACACAGAACCATATATATATATATATATATATATTACAAGTCACAATCCATGATTCATATATTCCCACCAACATCTTGAACTGTGGCGACTAAATCCATAGGCTATTAACACAATTGGGTTAAATCTATATGACTAGACTAACCCAAACTCATCAACTCAGTAGCTCTGTGCTGTGGCATTTGGCAAGAGCCACATGTTCTCATTTTGTGACATGATGTGCATGCTACAGCGCAAGTATCAGATTTTGCTATCAAATAACACTTTTAATATGAACTTTTGACGTGCATTGTTTTCTCATCTAATGTTTCATTAGGATGGTTCAAGCACCCACACAAAGATTATTTTAAAATCTAGTTAATAACATTGATTTTATTTAAATATGATATTTTGTTTGAAAATTAGACACCCAAATATAAAATGATTATTTTAAGTCATTTTCACCGAACATCTAAATTTCCAAACCAAGTGTCATTGGCCATTTCTTGGGCCTTGACCATAACCTATAAACTAATAGGAATAACCATATACCAGTAAACAAAATCATTGTAATATTCACAAATACTAATTATATATGTAAATATGTATTTATAGTCACTTTTCATAAAAACTACACATGCTAGCATGATTATTTATCCATCGATCCTCTAAGGTCCTCGACCAAAATCATAGATTCTATTAGACTAATCACGTATTGATTTGAGCACACCATTGGTGGTCAAAACACTCGACCAAAGGTATTTTATCTAACTTTTGGACTATGATTTTTCCTTTTCACACACACATGATAGAGGTGTCATTAATTTCTAACCGTACCCTCATAAGCATTAGGAAGTTGCCAAATTGCTAGAATGTCTCATAGTAATTGTCTTAAATTATTAGATAAACTGGCATCCAAAAGGAGGGTAAATTAGGTGACACTTAACAATTTTTGAAAACTTAAAAGAGTGAAAGACTAGAGTGAGAAGGAAAGAGATGAAACACACAAGATTTATTCTGATTCAGCCTAAGCTTGGCCTATATTCAATCCTTAAAATTATATTTGAGATTTTTAACTAAAATCACGAGCTTTAATGGATGCTTACCACCACAGTACAACTTACAAAACTTAACTTGTCCTGATTCAACAACAATCTTTGTTATAATTTAGCAAGTTATTACAAACACTTGAAAAATTTATTTTCAAGATTTCATATGAGTAAGAAAAACTTTCATAAAAAACTCTCTTAAAGAGTAGATAGATTATAAATGAAAGCTTATAAACTTATGAGAGCTTTTCCACAAAATTTTTCAAGAATGATCACATGAATGCTAAATGTTTAAAAACAAATTGAAAGCTTTATAGAATGCTCAAATAATGAAAAGTTCACTCAAGAGTCATAATCTTTGTTCTAGACTTGAATTGTATGACATATATAGTTTTAGCGATTGACAAGCCGTTGGAATAGTGTTACTAGCTGTTGGTGACATTTGTTGTGTGCATCTTAACATATTATGCATGAAATGGCTTGTATCAAAGTTTTAGACATGTATATGTGACAATTCAAGCATGAACTTTAATGTGTCTCACGCGTGTTTTGGAGTATATAAATATGCAACTTATTTTGTGTGACAAAACTCACGTGTGACCCTCATGCTCTCACGTGTGGTTTGGTTAACAGAATCCATTAATATTCAACTATATAAACTAGGTTTCTCTTACTTACCTTAAGCTTTTGAGAGGTTAAAGGACACCCTTCAATTACAACTTGCTTTTGAAGCTAAATTCAAGCTCACTGGTGCTTTGTGAGGTTAGTCTATAATTACATTAACACCTATCACTGTTAATCATTAAAATCACTACTTCTAACATCTAATTTTATACTTTAATAATCAAATTCCTCAACTATAAAATCAACCTCACATCCAATGAGTTTCTTAACTCCCATTAATTTCATTTAGCTCTCAACAACTTAAATAATCATTAATATATAATCTAACAACCAAAATCATCATCAATGTCATAAATTACTAACTTTTAACTCTCAAATTTCAACACTTTAATAACCCAAAGCTTTTATATATTGAGTTAAATCACCATATTAGGTTTATTAGCTCTTATTAGCTCTAACTAATACTAATACAATCTTTAATCAACATCAATGGCAGCTATCTACCTCAAGCACCTCCATTTATGGCACTTTAGAGCATTATTTTGTCCATAATTGAGAGCCTACTCTCATGGATGAAAAAACCACTATATCTATGCTTAAATAACTTAAACAAATCCTATTAGTCTTATTTAGACTAATGGATTCGGACCTATAGTCTTAGGTCCAAAAATCATCATCTCCTTATCTCAAATTTCACTCCCAAAACATGTAGAGAGAAAAAAGAAGAGATAAGGAAGACATACCTAAGTAAAATCAAGCTTCAATTACCTTCAACATGCCTAAGATTAATGCCTTAATAGAGGAACAACTCTCTTCATCACCCTCCTTCTATTTCAAAGACATTTCCCTTATTTCAGACTTTTTTTTCTTTTTTTTTAAATTGATTTTGTAATTTATGCTACAGCATAATGCACTAGGCCAAAAATTTGATTTCTTTTTTCTTCAATTTGAGCTCGGGTGAATCAATTCACTTCTGAACCTAATTCAAAAGCTAAAACCAAACCCGATAGCTATTTCTAACTATTTTCAAATTCATTTATATTTAAATTTATAAATTTACCCTTTATTAGCTTAATTAATCAAAAGGATAATTTTTGAGATATTACAGCCTGACCATATGAATTTATTTACACACATATCTCCACCACACACACACATAGAGGGTGAGCTCCCACCTACCATCATGATCATGCAATTATCACACGTATATAATCACTCTTACTTTCCACACTTATAAACATACATGTACTCAATTTTCTTTTAAAACCATTAATAACCAATTAAACAATGTTAAATAACTTTGAATGTTAAAACATGCACATTGCCAAAACACACTAAATCAAAAACCATTAAATCATATTTTCACATTCACTTATACATAGTTATACTAGCTAGTAAACATAACAAATTATTTGGTTACCTCAACCTTTCTGTTTTTAAGAAATGTTACTCGTGGCACAAATCTCCTTACTCGGATTCCTTTCACTTAGTCAGTGCACAATTTCATAGTAATCTACTTAAATTGGCATTACAAGTCAGTTACCAAATTGACTAAAAATACTAATTATCACAATTAAATATCTACGCACTTCCATTCACCCTTATTAAGTTCTTATCACCCTATTTAGTTCTCTTATCACTTCTACTACTTTAATACTCTTCTTATCAGACTTTTACCCATTTTAACCTATTAAATTAGGTCAAATTAAGCTTATAACTTTAAAGCTTAGCCATTGACTTTCAAACCAGTTGCAAAACTTTGAATTAACTCTAAAAAGCCTTTTTATTTCAAAACGGTAAGAAAACAACCCCTTAAAACCCTCTAATTCAATTTCTCTATAACTTAACCTAAGAGAAATTAATGTAGAATCAGAAGGTAGGGTGGTACAAAACTTACCAAATAAGTAATAAGTCAGAAATATTTTCTAAGGCCTCAAACTTCTTTACCCTTATAGAAGCTCCCTTATTCTCCTCTCTTGCATGCTTCTTTCCCTTCCTTACTTTGTTTCTCTCTCTCTCACTAATTGATCCACATATTTAGAGTCAGAATTCTATGCCATGTGCTGTGGTGTATGCAGCATATGTTGTGACATGTGGCATGGTGAGAAAAATTTTTTTCGTGCTCACATGCTTCACTTAGTAATGTCGTTCTTATGCTCGATCCTATCTATTCAGCAACTTAAGGAGTCAAAACCTCAATTAACTACCCACAATCCTGATTATCTAATTAATCTACTAAATTACTAATTTAATCTTTAATTAGTAGTCAATTTCTTAGATTAAAATTTTATGATATTACATTATATATTTTTATAAAACCTCATATACAGTCTAACAAGTCAACAAGTAAGATAAATTATTCAATTACCTTAAACCTTGCTATTGAAAAGAGTGCCATGGAATTCAACACTTTTTAAGACTCCTCAAGCTCAAATAAGCTCCAAACAACTAGAATCTACATAATCAAATACTAATAATCAATTATTAGCCTTAATATAAGTATTATCTAGCCTAAATAAGCTATCAACAACCTTTAACTTTTATTGTTAGCTAAATCAACACTCTAACAATGTTCCATTAACTTCATTTGGCTTTCATGAAGCGAAACAACACTAATTTAGAGCCCACATTTTCCCTAGAATGCAAATTTGAGGTTAGGGTTCATCCAAACCCTAAAGCCCAACTCTAAAACTTTATAAATTCAATAACCATAAGTATTTAAACTTAAATTAACTCCTAATGGCTTCATCTAAGCTAATGGGTTTACATAAAACATACCTACAATAGAAATCAACCTCATAACAACCCAAGCTCTAGCTAAAAAATACATAGGAGCGATAGATGAGATATAGAGGAAGCTTACCTAATTTGAATCCAGCTTAAAATACTTCTAAAGTAGTGTAGAACACAAGCTATAGTAGAGAAATTCTCCTCCGCCTTTGCCTTCATGTTTCCTCTTCTTTTCTCTCCTATCACGAGTAACTCGTGAATGATTTAATGAATTTGTCATCATCTGTTGTGGTGTAAAGGGACTTCCACCATGGCGGATCATTCAATTTAGCTCAAACTTGAATTGGGCCTTCACTTAAGGCCTAATTGGCCCATCAACCATCTTAGCCCATCTAGAATATGTCCAAATGATCCATTAGGTTTAATAGTAACTCATAAACTTAATTATTTCATTAATTTACTAATTTACCGTCATATATTTTAATTAATCCTATATTGAAAATTTGAGATGTTACAACTAGTTTGGATAAAACTTAATCAAGTAAAAAAGAAACCTTTTTTCACTCTAGAGCTTATTAAGATTCAAAACTGGGTAGACAATCAAAAGTGTATTTAAAAGTTGAAGTTGTTTTAGGGATAATTTGATTTTTCCTCATTTTGGGTAACGGAGGGGGAATTGGGTCTTCTAGTTAGGGTTTAAGAATAGGAGAAATTAAGGATTTTTCATTCAAAATTGAAAGAAAGGTCACATCATGCACCATTTTTAGTTCTTAACCCCTTTGACAAAATAGAGTTTATGTCATGATTCTGATTACTGTGTGGTTTCTCTATAATTTCCTCATCCATTTAAATCTTAATTTTTTTGCCTACTCTATTACAACCACCTCTCACTAAGGAAATATATATCTCTTTCTCTACTTCCCATTTTTAAAGAGCAAAAAAAACCTTAGGTTAAATAGCAATTTGAAATCTAAACTATAGGTCTAGGGGTAATTTAAATCTTAAAATTATCTTTGATACATTTTGAATCCTAAAAAAAAAAATTAAACTTATGAAAATTTGGCCCTAACTATTAAAATGGTACAAACGTCCTTTACTTTAAGTGTAGGCCTAAATAGGGAGCATTGGATTTTCTCTTTCTCTCTGCATCTCTACCTCTTTACATTCCCTTGTGGCATTTCCCTCCTCTCTCTATTTGTGAGACCCTTTTATAGGAATTTCTCCCCCACAACAACCTTATGGATGAACCTCTATCAACAATCCTAATTCATACTCCTTTAAACACTTTTAAATGTACGAGTTTAAGGTTTTTTTGTGTCATTATCATTGGAACAACATCACTTTAATCATGATCAATAAACCTTGTTCTTTAAACTCCTTGCCTAGGTCGATAATGGTTAACTTGTCCAAAGCATTCAAGAGGCTAGATGGGGAAGATTTTATGTGAGTAATCATATTAGTTGGCTCGAGTTAAGTGTTTTGTTTAGGCATAGACCTGACTGTGACGGAACATGTCTTTAAAGGTGATATTAAAAGGTTTGCCATGATGGCTGGATTCAAGATTGTATTAGCTGGTGACATTTTGAATGCTTCGAAAGGAGCCAAGTTCATAGATACCCATGTGAGATTTATTTATAATTCATTTTCTTTTAATTTAGAAAATTAGAGATTAATTTCTAATATAGGTGATTTGGATTCATATGTGTTTGTGTTGATTTAATTTAATTTGTTGTGGAGCCCAATTAATGATTAAAAATCATATATATACACTTCTACCCAACCTTATGGATTTCACAATTTGCCATTAGCTATCAACAAGAAGTATGTGTTAAAAATATAAAGCAAGGGAAGAAGCAGACAAGGCAAAAATAGTGTTAGAAATAAAGAGGCATGGGCCCCACTATGCTTAAAGCAAATAGATGTTAATTTTAAATTAACGATGGGTGTGAGATTACTCCAAATTTAATTATTGAGGATTCAAAATATATTAAAAATGAGTTCATGATTGAAATTGCCACTAAGCCTATAGTTTAGGGTCTAAATTTTTAGTTAACCCAAAAACCTTTTAAGAATCTTGTGAAATAAAATGATGAGCTAATGAGAGTGTTTGAACTTACTCATAATCATAATTTCACCACTGTTGGTATTGTATCCTAGGCTATACATTTGTTAAAGATCTTGTATAGTTATATTTATGCAAGCCATACATTGACAAAGGAAAAGACTATTCCTTTCATGACTTATAGACACATCGTATGATGATAATGTAAGAGAACTGATGGGAGTATTCTAAACATTAAGATTTATATAACTATTGCTATAGAGAAATTGATGGCTATGGTGTCCACACAAACTTTCAAACCAAAAAGATTGAAAAATATAATTTGAGTTAACAAAATGGTATTTTTTTTAATGTTCAATTGGGTTTGTCGAGGCAATTAAAAAGATTATTTTTTTGTTATCATCCTTTGTGGAATGGGTTTTGACCATTTGGCAAAGATAAAAGACCCTAGAAATGGTTGAAGCAATCATATTGTGGGAGCCTGTGCTGATATGGTTAGAGCAACACTCACTAGGTCAAGGAAATTAAGGTATCAATATTCTATGTAGAGTAAGTTCAAAAAAAGCTCACACACACACACACACACATATATATATATAATCAATTATTTTATTTTAGCATTTTATTTGCATCACTTTAAATTAGATTGAGACTAAATGAGAGAAAGACAGAGCAAATAAGGTGCTTTATAAAAGTATTGTTTTACGTTTAAAATTTAGATAATTGCGAATAGGATGATTTAATCATCAACATGAAGTGGGAGACTTCCAAATTATATTATTATGTTCTTTTTTTTTTGCCAATTGCTATATTATTATATTCAATTCAATGAACTAGTCATCATTAAATTCAAAATCAAATACTTTATAAAGCACAATGAACCATTATCTTCTCTCTTAGTTAACCATCTCTTTTAATATATCTCCAAAACAAGAAACAAAATCTGGATTATTTTCCACCTACCAACTAAAAGGTGGTCTATGTATAATGCATAGTTACTGTACTACAAATTTTTTCTCGACTCTATTACAGTCCTATCATATGAAGTTTAAGAAACCATGAGTTAAATTTAATATATCTCACCTATAAGCTATTGTGGTATATTCATTACTTTCCTCTATGAATAACTTTTTTCTTTTAGGAAATCTTGAGATTTTATTTGTTCCCTATTCATTGTAAGTTTGGGGGTTTGTACTTCTCTTCTTACAAATAGATCTTCGAAGTGGGTTTATTTTGAGCAGAAAGAACACAATCCTTTTTAGGATGCATTTATACGAGATAGTTGCTTTCCTTATTTCTATTTCTATTTTATTGCAACCCAGCTTCTGTTGTCTTTCTTTCTTTTGTTTTGGCTTTTTCCTTGTATGAATCTATTTTCTATTTATGATAGTTTTTGTAGTTCTTGATTTTTTGGATACATAGATCTAATGCAATAGATAGAAATAGAAACACTATGGGGTTGTGAGAAGCAATATGGGTGAAAGATTTTGAGGAAGTTATTATGTGTAGGACTATGAGATCAACCTCTCTCTCTCTCTCTCTCTCTCTCTCTCTCTCACACACACACACAAATGCTAATCTCCATTCTTGTTAAATTCTTTGTTTCCTTTTTCTTATTTCATCTTGCATTCCTTTCCCTTCCTTTCAAACTCAAACAAAAAATTTTCTCGAATCTGACTTGTACTCATGGGCATGATCTTGAAATGGGTCAAACAAAACCTAAAAAATTAGTTATTCTTTTTTTTCTTTAATTATTACTGACTAGTTGCCCACATAATTTGGTAAAAAAGAAACCTTTTTTTGCACTTTGGAGCTAATAAAGATTCAAGGCTTGGAATACAATCAAGAGGGTATTGAATAGTTGAAGTTTTTTTTTTGGTTGATTTCATTTTGCATCCTTTTGAAAGTAGGAGGGTAACTGGTGTATTCTTGTTAGGGTTTAAACAATAAGGGAAAGTAGGGATTTTTTATTCAAAATCGAAGGAAAGAATCTTTGGTCACATCACACACTATTTTTCTATTTTTAACTCCTATGACAAAAGAGAGTTTATGTTAATGATTCCAATTACTGTAGGGTTTCTCTATAATTTCATCATCCATCAAAACCTAAATTTTTACCTTCTTTACTACAACCACTATTTATTGGAAAAATATATATCCCTTTCTTTACTTCTTGGTTTTAAAGAGTAAAAGCCCTTTTACAAAGTTAGTGAAAGAGGGTGATGAGCCAATGAGAGTGCCTGAACTTGGCTTATCATCATAATTTCACCATTAATGATACCATAGACTAGGCTTTGCATTTGCTTAAGATCTTGCATAGATATATTTATGCAACTCATACACACAAAGAAAAAGGCTCTTCCTTTCCTTCCAAAGAGAGAGAGAATTAAATTTGGGCAGAGATAATGTACAATGGTGATATGAGAGAACCATTGAGAGTATTCTGAGCATTAAGATGTGTGCAACTATTATTGTAGAGAAAATTATAGCCATAATGTCCACACAGACTTTTAGACTAAAAAGACTAGAAAATATAATTTGAATTGGGATTATTTTAAAATAAAGTGGGTTTGTTGCTGTGGCTAAAAAGATTTTTTTTTTGTTTTTGTCCTTCATGCAATGGTTTTCACCACCTAGCAGAGAGAAAAGACCTTAGAAATGGTCAAACCAATCATATTGTAGGAACCTGTGTCCACATAGTAGGAGTAACGAATCACTAGGTCGAGAAAATCAAGATATCAACATTTTATGCAGAGTAAGTTTTAAAAACATTTTTCAAAAAATATATGTAATCAATTTTTTTTATTTTAGCATTTTGTTTGCATCGCTTCAAATTAGATTGAGATTGACTAAAAGACAGAGGGAGCAAATGCAGTGCTTCATAAAAGTATTATATTACGTGTAAGGTTTAGATAATTAAGAGAGTTGGATGATTTGACCACCAACATAATGTGGGTAGCTTTCAAGTTATATTATTATCTTCTTTTTTTACCAATAATTATATTATTTTTATTATTGTTATCTTTAATTCAATGAACCAATCATCATTAAATTTAAAATCAAATACTTTATAAAGCACAGTGAACCCTTACCTTCTCTCCTTGTTAACCATCTCTTTTAATTTATTTCCAAAACAAGAAAAAAATGCAAATTAGTTTTCATCCACCAACTATGTATAATTCATAATTGTTAACCATCTCCTTGTTAGCCATCTATGTATAATTCATAATTACTATACTATACATTTATGATATAATATTTTCTTGACTCTATCATAATCCTATCATATGAAGTTTAAGAAACCACAAGGAAGTTCAAATTTAATATATCTCTTAGCTAGCTATTATGGCATATTCATTACTTTGTTCTTTATAACTTTTCTTTTTTGAAAAACCTTGAGATTTTATTGGTTTCAATTTCCTTGTAAGTTTAAGGGTCTATGCTTTTCTTCCTAAAAATAGATCTTCTAAAAAGATTTATTTTGAGCACAAAGAACACAATCCTTTTGGGATGCAATATATGTATATGAGATAGTTTCTTTTTCTATTGCTATATCTGTTTTGCTTCAACTTAGCTTCTCTTCTCTTTCTTTTTTCTCTTTTGGCTTTTTTCTTGTATGACCTTATTTTCTGTTTATGATAGTTTTTCTTATGCTTGGTTTGGTGGATACATAAATTTGATACCAATCTTTCACATCCTAAAAATTTAACGTGACTGCCATGGGATATATGCACAAACATACATCTCTAGAGCCTAGGTTAAGAAAAGTTTTGAATTAATACATTTGACACACTTTCAGCATAATTATATGAATCTAATTTTACTTTTCACATAAATCAAAATTTCAAACTTTTTGTAAAAATTTTGGGAACACCTTCCTTAAAAGTAAAAGCTCCTGAAATATCTACAATAGAAATTTTACATTATACATCTAGCAATACGGATCTCTACTCCTCAACAACAGATAGACAATATAACCAAAGAGAATTAGGACTCTAACTATAATTAATATGAAGCACCCTAAATAATTTCCAAAACATACTACATAAGTCTTAGAATTTACATAAAAATGAAGATATTCTCAAATTGATCTTCTAGTCAACTCAGCAATAAACCCATCAAAGGTCAATAGGAGGTACCACATTAGCTATGTTATCTCAGACCAAACAAAAATACTTTTTAGTGAATAACATTTTGCATAATTAAAATGAATAAAATACAATAGTTACATAAATTAAATGAGAAAGCAATTCAATGTAAATAAATTTGTAAACTTGGAAATAAAATTTCTACATAGCTTTAATAATAAGAACATTTAAATCTATAAAGACAAAGTAGCTATGACATTTAATCTTGACAAGTCAAAATGATTAAATAAATAAATAATAATAACAGTATTTAATAAATTAAAACTATTATGTATGAAATCACTAATTAATTAAAAATTTATATATTTTTTAGGGATTGATCAAAACAATTTACAAACATGAATACACAGTTCATGAAGGTAAATAACCAAACGCAGCTTATGCCACGAAGACAAACGAAGACACATGGTCTATGAGGGTAAATAACCAAACCTAACTTGAGATATGAAACAAATGTGAACACACAGTCTATAAGGATAATACTAACCAAATGTAGCTCAAAGCTATGAAATCAAGTGTAGGTATTAAACTCATGAATAACAAACATGAGGATAGAGTTCACAAGAATCAAACTAGCTAGTCATTAACAATAGCGTACTAAGGACTAATGAGATTGTCGTTAGCAACTATTGTCTTGTATAAAACTTCTTTCAAATCCATTTTCAAACATACGAGAAAATCGTCATTATAAAATACAATTCTTATTTCAAAGTCAAACTCAGATGAAGCATTAAAACCTTACTAAAATAAAATTTCATAATCGAAGTTCGTGTTTGGCATTTATTGCTTAACCTAAAATAACTAGAGTTGATAAAAATAATCTCATCAATTTTGAAAGTATTCTTCATAAGAAAAAACACATACACATGCCATTATCCAAATACCTTCCATCATCTCTTTATAATTTCCCAAGATAGAAATAATTTAATAAAGGATTAAATACATAATATAATTGTTATTAAATGTTCTATGTTAAAAAAAATTCACAAGAGAATTTTATTGATAAATTAGTTAGAATGCTATTCACTTACTTATAGTGTTCTCCAAACCTAAAATTTACCCTTTAGAGCTTTAATCATATTTTCTTCCTCTAAATACCCTAACCAATGAAAAGAAAATTTATTGGCATTTATTCAAGTTTAATAATCTCTATACCAATATTAACAACACTATAATGAACTAAGTTCTTAAATCAATTCAATTTATATCTTTAATCCTTCAATTGTGTGTACACACACACACACTCTCTCTCTCCCCCCCTCTCTACATAGAACTTTATTCATAACAATCTGTCTTTCCAATTCTTCTCAAGCACATGTATCTAAGTTTGATTCAAAGATGTATGCATATATCACAATTTACAATTCAAAATCTACAGTCCAAATAAGCATAGAGTAGAATGGATAAATCTTAGCTCCAACATACCTCAAATGTTGCATCAAATATTCCATATATATTATATATATTAGAGACCAATACATATTTTGGTACTTAAGTTACCAATAAAAATCCCTTCAAAATTCTCTTTTTTCAATTCCAGCTTCCTTATAGACAATAATAACCTTCTATAACAACTTAATTATCAAAAATACAATTATCACATATATTTCCCTATATATACTAAAGATCTTCCTATCAAGTATTTTATCAAACATCTTGCATGCATCAAAGTTCAAACCAATACCAAGCTTCTTCCTCCTCAATATTATTACTATTACTATTATTTTTTCAAAATTTTCCAATAACAATATTTAGATTAATCAGGATTCTCAAATTTCATCCTTTTGCATAGAAAAAATTTGGTTTTAACCTCAAAGGAAAACCACATCTGTATTCATCCCCACTGATAGCAACACAAATCAACTATATCAAAAATTACTTGGTGGAATGTTTTCTTAAACTTTAAATTTCAGTTTTACTTAAATCCCCTCTAACCAAAATCACAAACAATAATTAACAAGGAAAGAAAATTCCATTCTTCAACACCAAATACACCCGTGAAAATAGCAATAGAGAAGAGACTCTAAGATTCTTACCTTAACAATGATAGAAGCAAGAAGGAGGAGGTTTTGAACATACAAACAAGAAGGACGAAGAACACGAACACTTATTGTAACGTCATCTCTAACATTACTAAGCACATAGAACACCAAACATAGAACAACATTATGATAACCAAGATTAATCCCATAAATGGTTATTATAACCTAAGGGTTAAAAACATTTAAGCAAAATGAGATCCCAAGAAAATCCTGTTTACAAGATCATTTGAGCTTAAACTATAGTTTAAAACCAAGTAAATAAGACAACAAAAGCCTAAGAAATCAATCCTGCCATAAAATAAGCAATATAGGTATAGTGCTCCGTGGTGGATTGCACAGAAGGAAACACGCTCTCTCTGTGCCTCGTGCCGCAGTACGATCACTGTCATGACAACAAATTATTATCATGATAGCTTTTTGAACTAACTTTTGGAGCATGCCATTTTACCATCCGATGTCCAATTCAAGCGAATCAAGCATCCATATGTAGCTCTTAGAGCCATCTAGCTATTGGCATTGGTTCCACACTTAAACATTAAGTCAAATGAGATTTAGACACCCGAACCCAAATGGCTCATTTTTTTTCAAAAACACTACCAAGGTGCCCCAAACTCCTAAACCAAATGCCCATAGCCGTGAAACTATTTGACCCAACTCAAATAGACTATGAACAACCTATTCAAACATTTAAATCATAATCACAATAGTCCAGATAAGAATTGGCCACTAAAACCCCATTTTTAACATAAATTTTACAAGGGGTAACAATTTCTTATAAACAATCCAATAGCTAATCAAACATATAAACCAATACAAAACTAACACTTGTAATAGTATCTCAACCTCCTATAACTATTACAATATAGATACACAGAACCTAAGCCAAGATACCCACAGTCACAACAGAAATCATGCAAGTGCATCTTAAAACTATATATATGTCTTAAGTTGGTATATGCATATAATATTCATTACAAACCCAAAATAAGTGAAATGACTATACAACTAAGAGCTAGTCCCTTTGATGCTCGGCTATACCTTCCTTTTCCTTACCCTTATTAGAGTTTTCACCTATAAAATATAGCTATGAGGTGAGTCCAGAACTCAGTAACCAAATAGTTTAATCAACTACTCATATGTGAGAATAGTTTATACG
This sequence comes from Prosopis cineraria, assembly GCF_029017545.1. Classification (NCBI taxonomy): domain Eukaryota; kingdom Viridiplantae; phylum Streptophyta; class Magnoliopsida; order Fabales; family Fabaceae; genus Prosopis; species Prosopis cineraria. Next base: position 25,586,114 of record NW_026555334.1, read on the forward strand.
TATGTGAAGTGGCATAGTAAATCATATAATATGTCTCATAAATCCACACATATGATTATAGAATGATATGCATGATCAACACACTACCTTATACCCTCCTTATATCTTCCAATTGAATTTGTAGGCTAACAATTTGATAGGACCAAATTCATGTGACTAGACTTCCCCAAGCTTACCATTAGTAGAAGGCACCCCGGCCAAGAGTGCCTTCACCCATTATGGACCATAGATTCTCCCTATCTACAATTACTAAGGGTATTGATGCCCAATCTATCATTTATAGTACTAAGACTTCTAAACAATATAATACTGAGCACCGAGGCCTCTATGGTGTTAGTGTACCATATGAATTTCCAAACAATATCCCAACAAAACACTAGGATGAACTCTCACCTCTCACAATGATCATGCCAAATATACTTAATGCATCTAACACATATCTATAACATATCATTTATCACAATTTCTCATTTTCGCTTAAACCATAGAATTTTGCAAGTAATTATACATAAAAGAGCATTTAGCTTTCCAAATACTAAAACTTTAAAACAACTTTTCATTCCACTTCACATCACTTCAAAATCATAATTTCATATTATTACTAGACTATTATCAAACCAAAATGTTACTTTTAAAACTACACATTACTATCCAAACACACAAAAAGGGAGATTAGACAATCTAATTACCTCAATCATTTTCTCATTAAAAGGGTTACCGTAGTCTATCAATGGCTCCACATGTGTCTACTAGCACTACAATGCTCAATCCAAGGTTAATCTACATAATTAAATCGTTAATTGTCAAATTTTCTCACTAATCACCCCATTTAATAGTACAACTAGGGGTACCCATTTTGCTGAAAACCTCAATTTAACCTCAACAATCCTTCTAACACACTACATTAACTCTATTTAACATCCCAACATATAAACAACATCATTACTTTACCCACATTGCTTTTAATCATCTAATGTCTATATAGGGTTTGTCCAAACCCTAACCAACAACTCCAAATCTTTATAAAATCCATAAATATAGGTTTAAAGGCTTAATTTAACTCCTCAAGACCTTAAACAAAGCAATGGATTTAGCCATTACCTAAGAAAACATGAAATCAAAACCCTAAAATACCTAACTCATCAAAAAAACTCGTATAAAGGGAGAGGGAGAAGTGAAAGAAGCTTACCCAAAACTAAATCTTGTTCCAAATGCTTCCAATATGGTTCAATAGTTGAGCCTTAGTGCCCACCCATCATCTCTCATCATCTCTTCGCATCCTCTCTATCCTATTTCTCATTTTTTATCTAATTTCATGATCTAATAAATGCAAAAATTTATACATGCACCGCGATGCATGACACAGAGAACTCCATACTTGTTTTGAATCTCTCTCCATGCTATAGCCCGCTCAAACTTTAATTTAGCCCTCTTTTAAGGCTATCCAAAGATCCATTAGCTACAATCTCCTTAAAACATTATTAACCAAAAATCCACTTAATTTGACTAAAATACCCTTATAAATAGTGGCAATTGCCAAAGTTAAAGTCCAAGATGTTACACTTATCCTAATCATAGACCCAGGTAACGATAGAAATAAAGGGAAATGTTTTAGCTCCTCTATCTCTCAAAAGCAAGCATCAACTTAAAGAAGAAGAAGAAGAAGAAGGAAGGGAAAGGGAAATGGAAAAGGGGAGATTCGATAGTGACACAATGAGAGGCAAAAGGCAAAGTCAACGGTGACCTCTAAAGGCATAAAATACAAGAGGAAGAAAGGGTCGAGTTATGCAAAATAGCAACAGTGCCCACCCACGTCGGTGATAGTAGCAAAACTAAATGGTGAAGAGATCAAAGATTAAAGAATAGGCAAGGCTTCTAGATGATACCTCTCTCACTCTCTTAACTAAATGTAGAATGCAAATTAAATTAGGGGAGGGGGAAAATCTAATTGTGACAAGGGCATAATGATAATTTCACTAAAGATAAAATAAAAAAATAAAGCTCCTCTCTTCCCTTTGTAGGATTTGAACATAGGACTTGATGCATAAGTGTTAGCACCATTTCCACTAGGCTAACGTTCCATCTTGAGATATATATATATATATATACACACTCTAGAATTAATAAAAATTCAACCAAAATACCTTAGTTATAATAAGATTTATTTTTACCAAAAATTATTGGGTTATTACATAAATCAACAACCATTAACCCAAAGGAAGTCAAAAACTAGGTGAAATCAACTCCCATTTTCAGACTACTATATTAATAGTCCCAAGACTTCAAGGAAACAAACTAGAGAGGAGTAAAAAGGAGCAAAGAGACTTACTCAAACAATTGAAAGCCCTAAAGCACTCTAAACATATGCCAAGATAAAGCCCTAGTAGAGCCCCTTCGTCCCTCTCTTGAACTCTCTCTCAATCTCTCTATTTTCTATATGTTTATTGAGTTTAGAATTTAAAATCTTGATGCGTCCATCGTCGCACATATGCTATTCGTCATAGCAGATGACATAGACACAAAACCCTAATACCAGCCCATTAATTTAGGCTAAGGTAGCCTAGTAGTGTCTAAGGTTTAATTCTAAGTCCCGTATAAGGTCCATTCGATCAAATGGTCATGTGTACCCTACAACTAATTTGGACATTTTCTTTAATTTGTGTAGTGTTAAAGCAACTATTGAGAGGTACTGGAAAGCTTGTTCAGATTCTACTAGTGGATCTACTTTTGAGGTTAATGCTCAGGTACTTATATTATATTTTTCTTTTTCTTTCTTCACCTATGAGATATATTTAATACATCAATTTAAACATTATCATTCATTTCAAGGGACTAACACTTTAGCTATAACTACATTCATATTAATCTCAGTACTACCAACAAGAATCTGCCAAACTGCGTGCCCAAATCAGTAACCTGCAAAATCACAACAGGTAATTAATTTGAATTAATCTCAATACCCAGATAATTCAAAAAAAGGAATTAAGAAATGGGTAGGAAATATTCTTATACTTTTATTTATAGTTTTTGGAAATATTGAGTAGTATTTTTTTTCAGTATATATATCCCAGCTATTTGAATCATCATTAAATTTGTAGGCAAATGATGGGAGAGGGTTTAGGCAATCTAAACTCCAAGGATCTCAAAAACCTGGAGGGTAGGTTAGAAAGAGGGATCAGCAGAATCCGTTCCAAAAAGGTGATTAAAAAAATGCTTTGCATTAGTTAATTCTAAAAAAAAGGAATAGAGATTTGGTCATTAATTTTCTGATGGCTCTTGCATTTGACTGACTAGTTTTCCTTTGTTACCTTGTCCCACTTTCTTGTTATCCATGCCAGAATGAGCTTCTATTTGCAGAAATTGAATACATGCAGAAGAGGGTAAAATACTTCCCCATGATTCATTCTTTTTTCTTAAAATTTTTCAGTTAATATTTTAGCATTCATATGTTTCTGTTAGCATGTTGAGTCAATGTGGTTTTAAAAGGTTAATGATATATACCATTTAGCGGGTGCGAGATTGTCTTCTGTTTGACCTTTTATAGATTTCCATTTAAGTGGTTCTGAATTGATGATTTGTGGTTTCCCTCAAGTCTGGCAAATGCAAGCATTGAGCTAATATAGTTTAATTTGAAACTTTTTTTTCTTTTTCTGCTTTAGAAAATGGTTTCATGTAGAAAATTCTGTTTCAGAATTGAGACGTAGTTTGGATACACTGAAGATCAGATCCAATATATTAGAGATATTTGTAAGAATTTTAGACACTTTTGGTACACATCGTTTAGTTTCTAAGGAATTAGAACCTATCTCAAATAAAGGGAGTGGGATTCCTCCACTTGTGGGCTTTCCCTCAAATGGAAGAGCTCCGTGATGACGCAAAAAATACTATTGATAAAATTATAAATATAAATAATAGTTTTAATGATTATTTATTAATTTTTATAATATTTATTAAGTGTCATTTCTCTTAAAAAGATTAGCGTCGTTATATTTTATATTGAAATAGTGTCGATGCACATGTTAACCTGTATTTGAAAACTCAAATTGGATATCTTTGCAAGGGGTATTTAACTATTTAACACTAAGCTTTCAATTGGGGCAATTCTTGATTTCTTCTTAGCTACCAGTCACATTTTTAGCCCAAAAACAGTTTTTCCATGGAAGCTGTCCCTCATCCTCTCCCTTTCATTTTCTTTAAAAAATGATTCCATCCTATCACGGCCTTAAGATTAAGTTCTCTCTCATTCTCCTTTTCTTAAAAATCTTTTTATGCATATCAAATAAGACCAAGCTAGTTTCATTATTTTAGTCAAGTACTTGATGTCAAAATTAAAATCTTATTCTCAGTTTCATTACCTGAAAAAATACATAGTTCTCAAAAAAAATCAAAATTTTAAATTCATCCATAAAGATTTTTATTATTGTTATGATTAATTTAATGGTCATACCATCAGGTTATGTAAAACAGAAATCTACAAAAAGAAACTAATCACATCGAGAACAAAATAACACCTAATAATACAGTTGCCATTGCCTTTTACAAAATATTAACGTCGAAACTCAAACATTTGGACTGAAAGCTGTGCTGAAATGATTTTGAAATCGATTCCATTCATAAATAATATACACACAGTCACACAGTGCACGGACAATGATATATACCCGTTTGTGTGTGTGTGTGTGTGTGTGTGTGTGTGTGTGTGTGTAAGATTTTTGGGTCTTATGTACGTACTGTTTGTGTCATGGGCAAGTAGAGCGTAGATTTCCATATAGTTTGTCTGTGGATTTCACATTAGCTAAAAATGATACTGCGAGGTTTATTTGAGACACACACATAGATATGGTAGAGTAATTATAACTTAATTATGACTTCTATGTTGATAAATGAACGGAAGAGTATGACTTTAACCGTATATACGTAAATGGCAGAGCTAGCTAGGAGAGCATAGCTGGGATGATAACTTCTTCACGAACTTGAGTACAAAAACTTATGTCAAGTTTGTGCTATACATGCTTAGCTGGGCTAGCTAGGATGATACATTAAGCTTTGCGAAGAAAAAAGGAAAAGAAAGAAGAACCAAAAAGAGAAAGGAGTGATAGGTTGAAAGACGAGTTTCCCTCCCTTGATTTATTGGATGGTCAAAATTCATATTCAAAATAAATGTAATACAAATTAAACCCTAATTCCATCAAAGAAGCTAAGTAGGTTATGCATATGATGAAACCTTTTCATCCTGGCTCTAATTTTTCTCCTCCAATTGATCCCCATCGAAGAATACTGTTAGTCAGACCACTATAACACTCACATATTGACTATATCGTTGTTTATTTCATTTACTTTCGAAGAATTAGACAACTACTTTTTCCCAACTAAAAAACCAAAAAAAGAAAAAAAAGGAATATAACTAAAGTGTACAATAATGCAGGAAATAGACTTGCATAACAACAACCAGATTCTTCGAGCTAAGGTCTGTCATCACCTCTCTTCACATACATATACTCCTCCTGTGTTCCCTGCTATTAATAATTGGACTTGGCATATAAACTTGTAATAACTGTCATATATATTATTTATATTCATTTATTTGTTGATGGGGTTAGATAGCTGAAAGTGAGGGGAACCAGCAGCAAGACATGAATGTAATGGGAGCAGGAGGGTCCGACTATGAATGTATGCAATCTCAGCAGCAATTTGACAATCGAGGTTACTTCCAAGTCACTGCGTTACAACCCGATCATCAGCATCCACGCCAGGATCACATGGCCCTTCAATTGGTGTATGTTTTCTTGATTACTTCTTTTACACACACACACACACACACACACACACACACATGAAGTCTACTTTTTCTATATGCAAACAATTCAAACCTAACTAAGTTGATCTAATTAAGGAAAGAAATTTGTGTATGTTCCTAATTTTTATTTTTGTACATATCAAGGGTTTAAACCCTTGACATCTACCTAAATCACACTCCAACCTTGCCACGTGAACTAGCCGTATGTGGCTAAGTTTTGTTTTCCTTAGGTAGGTGGAATGATTTGTTTTCAATGGGTGCGTGGTTCATGAATAATTATGGCTTGTAAAACCAACAAAAAAATGGAAGAGTGACAATTAATCAATTAATGAAAAACTAAAAAAAAAGAATATTTTCTCTATTCCAAATTATAAGATACTTTTAGGAAAGATTTATCATTTCAAAATATAAAACACTTTAATAAATATAAAGTTTTATTAATGATACTTTTTTAATATTATTTTTCTCATATATTATCTCTCTTTAATATTTTTACATTATGTGGCATTTTTTCATAAAAGAAACACCATCTAAGTCAATTTTATTAAAAAAAAAAGAAAAGGTACCAAAGAGGTGACATTTCTAGGTGAATGAAACGCCACCTCAAAAAATAAAATTACAGAGGTAGCGTTTATAGATTTTAGAAATGCCACCTCTGCAAGATTTTTAATTTTTTAAAATTTTGTTGTAAAGTTGAAATTTGTTTTTATTGAAAACGCCGCCTCTGTTGAGGACAAAAGTAACATTTTAAGAGTTGGCTTTTTAATATAGAGTAAATGTCACCTCTCTTAAATTTAAAAAAAAAAAATAAATTCAAAGAGGTGGCATTTGCGAAAGGAAACACCCTCACTCTATCACAAATGTTGTAGCATTTAATAATTAATAAAACGCTATATGATACCTATTATAGCATTAGATTTTATAGCATTTAATAAATATCATGAAATTAAAATTTTAAATACAACCAAAGTCCATTTTTTTTATAAGTAAAATTTTATCTAAAAATATTTTGTAATTTAAGACAAAAGAAGTAGAACATGACACTAAACTGCATTAAAGTCTTTATGTCCTTTATTCATATTCAATCATTTGCAAATGAAGTTAAAAAAATAGTTTGAATGTTGACCGAAGTTGTTAAAAAAACTTGTTTTTTTTATAAAAATAAAGTTATTAAACAGTAAGCATGGATTCTGACATGTGAGAGTTATAAAGATTCCTAAAACAAAAGAAGAAATAAATGCAAAATAGTGAACATTGCCTAATACACTCCCTATAATTTTTATTGTAGGACATTTTTAATCATTTCACACATCTTAAAAAATATTTTTTTTTAATATCATAAAAAAATGATTTGTACTTTTATTGTATCTTTAGTTGTAAATAACGATATAACTATATTAAATATTTTGATACCAATCAAAAAATATTAAAATTAAAAAAAATAATTTAATTATTACAATGTGTTTTACATCTTGAATAAAAAATTACTTTTAAAAAATACCCTACAAATAATACCCGAGGAAGTATCTCATTAAAATGAGACATAGTATCTATCTTTCATTTTACTTTAGGTGGAGTCACTTTAAGGCATCCTGTTTATTATTAGTTAATGTTTGTCGGCATTAAAAAGTTGACAAGCCGCAAGCGGCTCACATTGTATGAGCATGTATCTATGCATGTTTATATTCCAGCACACCAATTAGCCTGAAAAGTGGTCTGAATACTCTGTGCAGTTGATGAGAATGGGCAAGCAAGACTTGAATTTCTTCTTCTGCAGTTGTATTTTGGAGTTTAATGCTGAAGGTGACTTAAGCATAACTAGGAAGAGGGGATTTCGTCGGTACAAGTTCTCTCCATATATATATATATATATATGTAGTAGCTTTTTATATATACTTTCCCTTAAACTATTTAACATTGTGAAAGGCTCCGTTCTGTCCATGTTTACCTACTATTAAAGGGTCACAAAAAGACACCTGTGATTCCTTGTGTGTCATCCGTTATTTCCACGTTTCCTCTGTACGATATAAGCCTGCATGTCCATTCTATCTACAACTTGTGATTGTATATATATAACAATATAAACACTAACCATGAAGATCATAATGAACACAGAAAATACAAAACCCCAAAGCTCAATAATATGATTACACAGTAACATGGTAAGACTGATATCAATGCAAATGACATACATGTGTGTGAGTGTACAGTGTTGGTAATAAGGGTTTACAAGCGAACGAGATGACTGATGTCCATTGGGTAAGCGAAGATTGGAAAGAGAGATTTATATGCCAAAGTTGCCAAGAAGTGATTGGCAGCCTCAGTTGGATGAAATGAATCAAAGAACATCTTCAGGCTCCTCTCTGCACATGGTGATTTATTAGGATCACACATCCCGTCTGCTCTTACTTGGCAGCAACCAGATTTTCCAATGCTCCTTAAACCTGTATTCAACACTTGTCAGACATACATACATACATACATACATATATATATAGTTATGGTAATAATAAGCGAAATATATAAAAAAGAATACATATATCTACACCATCTAAAAGTGGGCTTTTGGATGAGATTAGTGCACTGTTGACGTAGATGAATTTGGCATCAGAAAACTCTTCATTGAGCTGATCCACCAGTCCTCTGAGCTTGTCATTGAACATGAGGACTGCTCTATTCTCCTCCTTAACACATAATAAAGACCCATCCCCATGATTTGTGAGTTCATTTGGAACGCAGCCTAGAAGGAACAGCCCAAACAATGCAAACTTCCTTGATCCAAGTTCATACAAAGCCTGCGCACATCAAAAACAGATTCATACAAATCCCGAGGCCTAGGCAGATGAGTTTTTGTGAAATAGAAGCAGAGACCAAGAGCACATATTTGGGTACCCTTAAATGCTGTGAATATTCCTGAATAAGAGCTTCAGAGAACTGCTCAGGGTTATAGATGCTGCTCGTTGGGAAGCATTGGGGCAAGAAGTAATTTTGAAGGTAATCATTGCTTCCTATATTCACATAGTACAAGCATTTCTTTAAGTATTGGCGACCTTTTCCATCACCTCCGAGTCTGCTGGCAATTTGAGAAGCTATGGCTCTATGATTCGCTATCTGTAACCCCAAGCTGATTTTTGCACCCTGCTTATGCATATTGCCAAAGTTAATAATTTGCGTGCACACAAATGAAACAATTAGTTCATCATCAAACCATGCGTGCTCCAATCAAAAGAGCTGTTCGATGTTAGCTTCAAGAGAATGAATCCCTTAAAGAAAGAGAAAAGACTACAGCATACCAGATGCGAGCCAGTGTCATTGCGAATTCCAGATGCGCCAGATGCATAGTTCACACCCTTGAGTATATCTGAGGCACTGATATTTGCAAAGGGCGGTATCAAGTTCTCAAACCCCAAACGTTGAGCTGTCAAATTTATATTAAACAACTTGAGCCTTAATAACAGAAATAAACAGGAGATTAATAATGAAGAAGAAGAAGAATAGAAATGAATAGTACTGATGAAGTCAGCAGCAGTTCGACCGTTGGTGAACCTTCCAGTTGGGCCAGAGGGGAAGTCGATGCCATAAGGGATGTAATTAGCTTTGGAAGACGTTAAGAGTTGGTTGTTGTTTCCACTATCAGATAGAGAGTCTCCAAATATGAAAATGCATGGCACTTGAGGCTTCCCTGAAACCCCACAATCATGCTGATGAAGAAGGAGGATAAGCATCAACCATGATCTATTAAGTATTATAGCCATGAGGAACTGTGGCAGAAGGCTAATGCTTCCGCTTCTATACATTACAAAGGAGTCAACCACGAGACAGAGAGAGATAATTTCGACCATATTTATACCTTGTTATAATTCTTAACTAAAGGCGTATAATTCTTAAGCTAGAAGATTAATTATAGTACCTGAAAGTACTCGTCTTTGAGAAACTTCCTGCAGCTTGTAAACATCTTAGTTAAGTAACAAGTACTGCACATATCAATTTCTTAATTCTTAAACTTAAAAAGCTTTCTTCTTCTAATTTCTCCCATTTTGGCGCACTTACTAACCCATTTTATTGTCTAATCTTCGCTGTCAAAAGAGGATCCCGGCGGTACAATGTATCTTTGAGGGACTGGTGCTTGCTTCATTTCACACGCAACCAAAATATCAATACACGCAATAAAAAGTAGTGGTGGACCTTTATAGGACCGTAAAGCGTAAACCGGGGACAACACAGATCTTCCATTACCCATACAAATCTTAGCTGTCAATTAGATAGATTTTCCTCGATCAATGTCAAAGTATTTCAAACTACGATTGACACTTGGCATTCAGTCAAGTGTCTACTTTTCATTTTATTTTTTTAATATAACTGGATATTGCATGGTTTCAATTTTAAACTTAATCCTTTAATAAAAAAACGGAGGACAACATGTAATTTTCTTTAAAAAAATGCATCATTAAACATGTAAATATTAAAATTGATATATGTATAAAAGTTACCCACACAGTTAATTAAATAAATCACATATTTTATTTTATATATTTACATGAAGACAGTAACGAATCTAGAAATACATATATGGGGGGCCAAAATTAAAATCACCTAAAATATGGGGGGCTAAAGCAAATTTTTCATTTTTTACAAATAAAATAAAAAAATCAAGGAGCAGTGAAATTATGGGGGGCCAAGGAGTTACTGCATGAAGATGTTTGCTTCTAACTTCTATACTTGGATAATTAATTTAATCGGAAAATTTACAGCTTCCATTTTAACAACGTACAGTAAGGAATACATGCAATTAATTCGATAATAGAAAAAAAATGACGAGTATCGTGAAGTAGAAATTTTAATTTGTACAGATGCATAATATTTATATGTATACATGATAAAAATGAAACAACAATTCTTGCTTCGAACTCAACATATAATTGATTAAATAAGGAATTTTCTATTTTTTGGTTCAGAAAATTGAGTGGAAATTGGAAGAAAATTGCAGTAGAGTATGAAATAAAGACTCGAGGACTAATGAAATCAGAAGCCGAATGGTAATAATATTGGTCATTATTATTATTATTATTGATGAACTATCAAACCCATTCATACATTTTATTCTGGGGACATGTACAAGAAGCGAGACAGTTGGTGGTTTTCACGGGGAGGAAGAAAGTAAAGTGTTGATATTCTTAGGGTAAGCGTATGCTGTATTCGAAGCGTTATATGCTGACATGGCGAATATTGCATCCACGGCCTCCGTGGGATGGAAGCCATCGAAGAACACGTAGTCCTTCCTGTTCTCGCATGGCGGCGAGTTCGCTAAACACAGCCCCGTCGTCAACACAGTTAGGCAACAACTCTTGTCTCGAACCTTAAATCCTGTACCACAGCCAAACCATGCTCTTCATTGTCTGCAATACTACACATTATACAAATAAAATGAACGAAAATAAAGGAATACCTTGGAACTCTGGGTTCAGAGAGAAGATCGCAGTTGAGTTTACCATAATGAAGGAGGCACCCCCAGAGAACTCTGAATTCAGCTGATCAACCATTACTTTCTGCTTTTCATTGAAAATGGAGGATGCTCTGTTCCCCTCTTCCAGGCACACATTTGATGCATTCAATGCAATCACGGCTGGAGGACATCCCAAGAGCCCCAGACCCACTAACGCCAACTTTCTGGCTCCTGCTTCATGCAATGCCTTCACGTACGCACACATAATTAATCACACATTCATAGAAACATACACAACTCATCACTTGTTATATATTATTAAATCTCTGTACGTACTCCGAACATACCCTTAATTGCTGAGAATATTGACCGATAAGAAGGTCAGCAAATTGGGTTAAGTTATACATTTGGCTTGATGAGTAGAACGCGGGCAAGAAGTAGTTGTTTAAGTAATCGTTGCTCCCAATATTGACGTAATATAAGCACTTGTTTAAGTAACTCTGGGCTGCTTCAACACTCCCAAGCCTGCTAGTAATAGCAGCAACCGTGACTCCGTGATTTTGTATCTGTGCGCCCAGGCTGATATCAGCACCCTAATATGAAAATTAAATCAATGATGAATTCATAATTCCATATATAAATGAACCTCATGCACCAAACGAAAATACAATAGAAAACACGAATTATTAATTAATGAATATATATATATATATATATATATATATGAACGCCCATTACCAATCTGGTGCCAGTCTCAACGAGAATTCCAGCAGAACTAGAAGCGTAATTGACCCCGTTGAGAATGTCTGAACCGATGGTATTTGCAAAGGGTGGAATCAACGGCAACCCCAAAAATTCAGCTGCAATCACCTCCACTAGTCAGAAATTCATACACGACACTATATACATGTTTATTAGTGTCATATGGTCATATTGAAGACGCCAAAAGCTCAACATCAATCAGGAAGCATGTTAATAAGAAAAATATGTTAATAAGAAAAATATAGATGCAGGGCATGAATGATATAGAGAAAAGGGGCGTTACAGAGGAAGTCCGGGGCGTGGCGGCCGTTGGTGGGTCTTCCGGTGGGACCGGAGGGGAAGTCGATACCGTAGGGAAGGTAATTGAATTTGGCCAACGTCGGAAGGTTGTTGTTATTTCCACTGTCAGACAGAGAGTCCCCGAAGATGAAGAAACAAGGCACTTGGGGCTCACCCTCAACACAAGTGTGCATGAAACATGTTGCAGCCACTAGAAGATGCAACATCCAGACTAGCTTATTCATCTGACTTGAGCCCATCTCTCCGATGAAATGAAACCACGTTGTAAATATTGATTATTGGACACAGTGTAAGTAAAATACGATTTGATGGGCTTTGGGTGTGAGATAAGCACATCTATTTATAGAGGAGTTCGAGAGGAATCAAATCTTTGTGCATTCTTATCTTAGTTTTGAATAATTAATAATTGATTGAGATGATACGTTCCATAAAGTGAAATAAATGATGGGGAAGTTGGGAGGCTAGCAGTAGCAACTGCCTATGTTTCCATAATCTATCTATATATGTCATTAAGTGTGTTCTATTTCTATTTCTAGTTCATAAAAAGTCTGTTTATCAAAAAATTATTTATCAAAATTCATTTTAACAAATGTTAATTAGTTATTGCAATGGATATATTTAAAAAAAATCAGTTTATCAGTCAAAAATAAAAATTATTTAGAGAGTATATAAATCAGTTTTACCATCGAAAATTAACCGAATTACGTTATTTACGAAGTTAAAGTAATTTTTGAACCGTAATTCAAATTAGCTCTTGAAAGCTATCCCAAAAGTCCTTTAGATTCTCCAACCAGCCTTTATCACAAAAGGATTTTTAGTTTCCCCAAATTAGAAGTTTTTTTTTTTTTGGCCTGAAAATTAAAAGTTCCCCTATTAATTTTATTATATAATAATATCTAAATTTAAGTGGCAAAGGCTTAAATATTAAATGGAAAACTTGAATGACAAACAATTTGCAGTATATATGCTCAACATTCATGATTTACATCAACAATTGTGTGTGTGTGTGTGTGTGTGTGTGTGTGTGAAGCGATGATTGGCGTTCACGGTGAGTAAGATTGTGAGAAAGTGACATGGCTGATTATCCAAAGGGTAAGTGAAGGCTGGATTTGAAGCGTTATATGATGATAGTGCAGGAAATACGTAGCGTTCGCTGTCTTGGCATGGCGTCTCGTTTCTAACACAGCCCCTCAAACGACACCGTTCGGAGTCAAGCAGCCTTTTGAACCTTCCATCATGAAATAAATAAATATAGAAAAAAGAATTAATTTACTAGTTGGGTATTTTATTTTTTATCATTCACGTAAACTGAAGGGAGGAAGAAAAATGGAAACCCAGAAAGTGAGGGTTGAGGTTGCTGATGGCGGTGGTATTGACATTAAGGAAGCAACTCTGAATTGCCAATTTACAATTGTTAATATACACTTGTAAATCCGAACATACATACGCACACATATAATTTAAATCATCTGATTTTTTTTAAAAAAAAAAGACTTGTTACTTTTTATAAACTTAAAGTGTGTTTCTCTAAAATACTTAAATAATATTTAATTTAAACATGCATTAATAATTGTTGTAACCGTACTTCACCGTATCTTTATTGCTAAGAAGCTAAGGGGATATATCTGTCTGGCTATATTTAATTTAAGACTTTCCATTATTTCTTCGTTTGTATGATATATATGGTTCCCAAAAACCCCTTGTTATTTATAAAATCGTTCGTCTTCAATCCTGTTCTCCTCCCAGTCCAACATTAATAAATAATGCAAAGCCAAATCTAATGCCCACCAAAAACTTAGAAATCATACTATGTAGAAAAATTAAAAAAAAACAAAACAAAACAAAAACAGGAAAAAAAGAAGAAGAAGAAGAAGAAGAAGAAGAAGAGAGAGAGAGAGAGAGAGAGAGAGAGAGAGAACGTACAAATATTATAAATAAAGGTTATATAAGAGTGTGTGTGTGTGTGTCGTTAATTGCAGAGAAAATTGACGAAAAATAAGAACATATCATAATCAATATACGGATGATACTGGGCTTGAATATTGACACATGGTAGAAGCACTGCTCGTCCAAGTATTGCCGGGCTGCTTCAACGTTCCCACCAACCAAGTCTGCAAGTAATAGCAGCAACAATGAGGTGGTGATTTGGAATTCATCAATGTATATTTCCCATTATTATAATAGGCGTACACATCAAAATCCAGAAAAACCAAAATGAAGCTTCATGTTCATGAATATAATAGCCCCTTTAAGAATGTCTGAACCACTTGTATTTGCAAAGCGTGCAATCAGAGGATTGATCCCCACAAAGTTAGCTGAAATCACCTAAATTGTCAAGTCTCGAAAATGACATATGAAATGAAATGAGTACAACTTAAAGGCATAAAGCTATGCACATGCACAAAAGAAACATATTTTGTCAGTAGAAGAAATATATGTTCAATAAATTGTTGCTATATAGAGAAACAAAGGGGGAAGGATGGAAAATTACTGAGGTAGTCGGGGTGAGGTTATCGGTGAACTTTCCGGTGGCTCTGCCGGGGAAGTCAATGTCGGAGGGAAACTGGGAAAGTAATTACATTTGGCGGTGGCGGGAGGTGGTTGTTGTTGCCGGTGTCGGAGAGAGTCCCCAAAAATGAAGAAGCAAGGAAATTGGGCTCTGCACCAATTAGGAATAATAAGAGTGATTGATTCTTATTCCTTAACACAGGCTAATATTAGTTTTTTTTTTGGGCACATAAGTCATGGAATTATCAGCTACATAAGCATGAATTTGAAGAGAACTATAGTTTTGTGGATTATTAGATGAACATATTACAATAGAAACATTTCATGTAGATGATTGCATCTACTAGTCTTAGTGCATGACTGCATAAGAAATTAATAGCCTGTTTGGTTTTTTGTTTCCATTTTTTATTTTTAAAAATTATTTTATAATATAATTTCTATAATTATTTTTAAAAAAATAAAATAAAAATATATTTGATTATGTTCATTTAAAAAAATTCTAAAAGTAAAAATAAGCTGATAGTAATACTTTTGGGTGATTATTGGCGATGATTTAGGATAGATTTTGGTTAAATTAATTTTATTTTTCAATAATCAAATGTAGTATGTTTTAAAAGCAAGCAAAATAAAATGAAAAACAATTGACTCTATGATGTTTCCATTTTCTCAAAAAAAAATGACAATAATTCTAAAAAAACTAAATCCAAAATACTTCACTACTTTAAAAAAAGTTATATATATAGTTATTGAAAAAATTGCTTTATAGTTAAGACGAGACTCAAGAAAAGATAATATATAATGGTTATTTTTTAGACTATATACCACTACATCTCTCTCTTTTTTTTTATAATTTTTTAAAAAAAAACTATATAGCAATTCTTTTTAAATAACTGCAGTTATTTAAAATAATCGCTATATAATCTCTTTTTTAATTTTTTTAGAGATTATATAGCAATTTTTTTAAATAACTATTATATAGTCTTAAAATAATATAGCAATCATTTCAAAGAACCACTATATAATAATCTCTTTTGTTTTTAAATTTTTTTAGAAACTATATAATAATTTTTTTTAAATAACTACAATATAGTCACTAACTATATATCAGTTATTTAAAAAGAATTGCTATATAATTTTCTAACTCCAAAAACATTTAAAATATACACACATTTTATATTACACAGATTAAAAATATTATTATATATAAACCGTTGAATATTTTTTTATCCAATAGCACACTTAATCTTCCTCTCTTTTATTGTCATTTTCCATATTCCATCTCCCTCCTTCTCTCTTACGCAATGTAATATTTTAATTTAAATTTTTAGAATTAATAGAAATTAGGAAGAATAGTTGAAGGTAAATAAATTAATTAAAAAATATATTTTTAGTTTAATACTAGGACAAAATTTCAAGTTAAGATTTTTGAAAATGAAATCAGTAGTAGCAGTAGAAATAAAAATGATATGTATATATATATAAGAATAAATAAATAATAATAATAGGAAAAGAAAAAAGGAAGAATTATAAATCTCATATAAAAAAATTAATTACTACGAAATTTATTAACAATTGACATAAGGCCATTTGCAACCCATTTTATTGTAAATGACTTTATATTAATTGTTAACAGACCTCACAATAATTAATTTTTTTATGAAAACGTATGTAATTTTCTCAAGGAAAAAAGAAAGGACTGGCTGAAGAGGTTTGAGGAGGGAGAAAATTAAGTGGGATATATATATATATATATAAGGGGGTGGCGTGGGACCAGCCAATACATATCTCCCATTCAATTTCCTTTTTTTTTTCGTTCTTCTTAAGCAAGTCAGGGCAGTAAAGAGGAAAGGAGAGAAGTGCAACGGTCGTGGGTGGGCTTTAGGAAATTTTGAGATTAATTTGTTATTGTAACTATAGAGTTTCCTACACGTTTGAGTTAATTATAGTTTGAAAAAAAATGAGCAATCAGGTTGAGCTGTAAGGAGAGCAAGGAGAAGTGAGTTTGGATATATTTTTCCCAGCTTATTACGTGATTTTTTATTATTTTTTAATCATAATTGCTAATAATTTAAAAACTTTATATAATATTTTCCTTTGTTGTAGGTTATTTGTCTGGAATGGTTTAATCCTATTATTTGAACTAGATGACTTTTGAGTACGCTGATTTAGACTGTGTTTTTCTGTTCAACTGAGACCATTTACTTTAGATTGTATATACTAATGATATTATATAGGAAAAAAATGTGTTTGGTAGAATTGATGATATTTATAAACTGTAGTTGAATTTAGCTTGTTGCAAATTGTTTATGAGGCTTTATCTACCCTAAACCTAGTGGTGGTTATTTTTTGTTGGTGGCTTTATCTACTCTTATTTCTATTCAATTACTTGATGATTCTATTGTTTAGGCTCATCATTTTGAAATCATTCATCCTTCCTTTGATTTTGATGTTACTAATATTTTGTTTATTTTTCAGATTAACTGTCATTTGAATTTTTTTTTTTTTTATAATCTTACTTTTCACCTTCATTGTTTCTTAATCTCAATGCAACTCATTGTTTTATTCAAGCCCTAGATTCTTGAAAGATGACTAGTATAGTTGAGGTTTAGAACAATATCTATATTCTTCAAGGTTATGTAAGCAGGTTCTCGCCTTCTTTAGTGTTTCTTGTAACATTACAATCTAAATTTATACTTTCTTTTGATTTGTGACATCTTAAGTTAGGACACGCCTCTTCTATTATGATTAGTATTTTAGGTCAGAAATCATTGTCAATTACTTATAAATTGACCTTAAATAAAAGTTATGATATTTGTCATTTTGTCAAATAAAGAAAATTATTATTTCTTATATTAGAATTTTTCACACAACAAGTCTTTTTGAACTTTTACATATTGATAGTTGGATTCATTTAATAGCGCTTTTGTTCATGACCATCATTACTTAGGTCATTTTGGTTAAATTAAAATCTAAAACACAACTAATTTGGAGCACCTCAATCTATTTATGAAAAATTGATTTTTTTATTATAAAAATCTAATATCATCCTATATTATTCCGGCCCAACATATAGGTAGGATGGGTTTTTCTATGCGTAGCTTGCACTGTAGTTTTATTAGTATTATTAGAGTATGTTGTAAATATGATTGGCATGTTTGGTGCGTTTGATTTATTTCTTATTCATTAGTATGTTAAGTAAGATTTTTGGAGTTGTTATATTTTGGAAAAATTATATTTAAATTTCATGGAGCAGACTTGCCTATAAATAAATCTTGTAAAATTTAAAAACTATAACCAAGTTCATTGAAACTTGAATGTAATTTAAAATTAGAATACAACCCTTACATATTAGGTTAGAATGACAAGACCCTCTCCCTCAATTAAACATTAGTATGTGAAATTATAATTATAAAATATTAAAGTGATAATTGTAAATTATTGATAAAGTAGTTGTAAATAATTAGTGTTAGACTTTCTTAATACTACATGATCAATATAACTATTTGATATGTAAAGTTATATATAATTGTAAAAAATTAAAAGAATAGTTGTAAATTATTAATGAAGTGGCTATAAATTATGTAATTGATGTAAAGTATTTTTAGTAGGGGAATTATTATCTTTGCATCTACTTTCAAATTACACTCAAGTTTGCAGAAACTTAACTATAGTTTTTGAATTTTGCAAGACTTATATACAAATAAATCAGCTTCACAAGACTTATATATAATTTTTCCTTATATTTTCTTGATATAAATAGAGTTGTCAATTAGGATCAAGCCCGTCAAGATAGTCCTTTTAAGCCTAAAATAATTCAAGGACAAGCTATTACTTTAAAGCTCTGAAATAAAAGAGCTAACCTTTTAGAATTAGGTCCGACCCTTTAAAACCCTTTTATAATTTTTTAAAATTTTAATAGTAAAAAAATTAGATGCTATACTAATTCTAAAACCCTAGTTTCATTTTATAAGGATGAAGTGGAAATATATGAAAAGCTCAATATCTTTACCATTGATAAGGCTCTATAATGAGAAGGATAAAATTATATTAATGTGAATGACAATAAAAATATCAAGATTTAACTGATGAAATTAACAAAATCTAATTATTATTGATATTAATTTTGTGATATTATTTTTTATTAGACTTAAATTTATTATTGTGTGTATTGACAAAAATTTATTTTTCAAACTTAATATTATATGTAATAACCCTTTTAGGATTTTAAATATACTTTTTTAAATTTTTAAATTAAAAAATAAAAAAATATAGGGCTGAGGTTTTGAGAGTTAGGGCTAGATTGATCAAAATAAAAATTTAAAATATAATTAGACTTAACAAAATCAACTTATTTAAATCATAACTTTTTAAGGTCAAGCCAATCTTAATTAGTAACTCTAGACATAGATGTTTGGTGTTTAATGCATGCATGTCTTGAAGTGACGTCGCATATATGCACATGGACGCCGTGCTTACTAGCTTCTTGAGCACCTCCTATTAGGTTACAAATTATAGACAATACAGTAGTTAAAGCTCCACTGTTTTTACCAGAAATTGTTAAATAGATTGTATACATCATATTATTTATTATCTATTTAATTAAAATATTTTAAATAATTTAAATAAAATTTTATATAATATTTTTAAATTAATTTTATTTTTATAATAGAATGTACATTTAATTTATTGTATTCTTTCTTTTAGTGTTATTAATATTAAAATCAATATATATATATATATATGTTTAATATCATTTAAATGTCACATTTTTATTGTGTAAATCACAAATAATGTGGTGCACCTAATCTATCTAATTACTTCTCCTATTGTTACCTAATTACATCGGCGCTGCAAGCACTAAATTTTCAAATATCACTCTTACTCTTCGTTGAGTTCTGCCAAGGACCTAACAATTCTTTTCCCATACAAGTATATAATGGCGGGTCTAGGTGATGGCGGCCAATTATCCCTGTCACTTGGATAAAATTGCAAGTTAAGGTTGTAATAAAAATTGATTCAATTAGTGAGGATTTAATTAATAATTTATGAAGTTATAAATTCAAATCTTACTATTGATATAATTACTTTATTGATAGACAATTTATAAATGCTCTTTCAACTTGGAGCAATATAATATTCATTTGAATATAAAAAAATTGCATCTCGATGTAGTGTAAAATTTCATATGTTGGCCCCATTTCAACTCACTAATGCCTATCTCAAACATAACTAGATTTATAGATTTCTTTTATATTTGATATTTTAACGTAAGCATCCAATAGGCTGAAATTTAAATTTTAAACCTATTAAACTTAATTTCTCACATAATTGAATTTATATTTTTTTTTTGTTTTTGATATTTTAACATAAACCCAATAAGTTCAAATTAAGAATTTGGACAATAAGCCCAAGATCATCACATAATTAACACAAATTAAAAACAAATTAACATTCCTCCAACTTAGAATTAAATTTTCTTCCAATTTTAAACTTCAAAGACAAAAGTATAATCAACAGGTTATCAAGCGATTACCAATTACAAGTAGAAAAAAAGTTAGAATATAAGAATAGAAGCTCTTATATTTCAATGGTATTAATCCCTTGAATATTTGCTAGGAAAAAAAAAATCCGTTGCATTAAGTTGTTTGTTTCCGAAGGCCCATTCTTTAAAGAAGTGGACCCTTGGTTGGTCAAAAAAACAAAGAAAGAAAAAAATGGAACCTCCCATGCTTTTAAGGCCTTATTTGTTTATTAAAAAAGAATGAAATGAAATTGATAAAAAATTAAGATAAAAATAAGATAGTCAAAGAAGATAGATTAGTACATTTATAAGAAAATGGGTAATTTAATTCATGAGATTGGGTATCATAATTCTTGAGATTTTTAAAAAGTGTGATGATTCTCACATTTGCAGCATATATTAATGAGTTTTATTATATTTATTATGAATACACTCCATTCTATTCTTTTCTAATAACCGGACAGGATCTAAATATATTTCTAGATTTCAAATAGAGAATGAAAAGACAATTAGTTAGTTACTTTTATCTAACTTAATATTAAACATATTTTAATATTTAAATAGTAAATTTCTAATTTTTGAATAAAAAATTGATGAAGATAATTTTGCCGCAGCACTCAAAAATCCCCATAATACGGCAATGCAAATAGGGTATAAAAAGATTTGAATCCAGTAACT
Organism: Prosopis cineraria; assembly: GCF_029017545.1. Taxonomy (NCBI): domain Eukaryota; kingdom Viridiplantae; phylum Streptophyta; class Magnoliopsida; order Fabales; family Fabaceae; genus Prosopis; species Prosopis cineraria. The sequence goes on from NW_026555334.1 coordinate 25,607,123, forward strand.
ATGTGGTCTAAATTCACTTATACTATAAGTGTTTCAAATAAAGTAATTATTTTTCATGAACACTTAAAAATTATTAAAATATATTTTTCTCAAAATTAAGAAAAATGACCATACGGTCAGAACATTCATCACATACATTGTATGCTCAAAAAAATTGAGTTTGGCTATTTTCTAAGTATCATATAATAAAATATCTCATAATCATTGCTATTGTACCACGTGGGATGCTCATTGAGTGTGTAAACTCACTGAATCCAAATGGAAGACGAACAGTAATACTGCTCATATATTATTTTAAATGAAGTATTAAACCCATACATATATAGCCGAAGCAATTGGGTGGGATAATATAAATTTTGGGTTATCATGACTTATGGGAATTAATTAAGATGCATGAATCTGATACCATTTGTGGCGTTCATGCGGAGGGAGAAAGCAAGGTGTTGATATCCAGAGGCTGAGCGAAAGCTGGATTTGAAGCGTTATATGCTGACTTGGCAAATATTCTATTGACTTCCTCTGTGGTATGGAAGGCATCATAAAACACGTAGTCCTTCCTGTTCTCGCATGGCGTCCCATTCGCAACACACAGCCCCGTAGACGACACCGTTTGGCAACAACTAGCGTTTTGAACCTTGAATCCTGCACCGTATATAACATTCTATTCATCATTAGTTAACTCATTATTGTCTGTAAATCATATAATCAAAATGAACCGAATGAGAAATATATACTGAGGAAGTCAGGGTTGAGAGAGAAGATCGCAGTGGCGTTGACGAGAGTAAAGGAGGCACGACCAAAGAACTCAGAATTGAGCTCATTAACCTTCACTCTCAGCTTTTCATTGAAAATGGAGGCTGCTCTGTTCACCTCTTCCACACACCCATTTGATCCATTCGCTGCAATCACGCCCGGTGCGCAACCCAAGAGCCCCAAGCTCACTAACGCAAACTTTCTCGCTCCTGCTCCATGCAATGCCTTCCCCAACACAATTACACACATAAAACTAATCACTCTCTTGCTCTCATTCTCCAGATAATATGTATCTCTATTGGTAAAAAAATAGACGTAGAATATTATAGAGGATATATGCATACCCTTAATTGCTGAGAATATTGACCGATAAGAAAATCGGCAAATTGGGTTAAGTTAAAGATGTGGCTCGATGCGTAATACTGGGGCATGAAGTAATTGTTTAAGTAATCGTTACTGCCAATGTTGACGTAGTACAAGCACTTGTTTAGGTAACTCTTGGCTGCTGCAGCACCCTTAAATCTCGGAGTAATAGTTGCAACTGTGACTTTGTGATTTATTATCTGTGCGTACATGCTGATATCAGCACCCTGATATCAAAATTAAATCAATTAATTCATATAATTCCATCAACCTTCCACGCCCACCAAATTTTCAAAATACAAACAAATGAAAAACTGAAAAAGAAACGTGAATTAACGAATACATACATATATATATATATAGATATACACTCAGTACCATTTTCGTGCCGGTCTCTACGAGAATTCCTGCAGCACCAGATGCATAATTAACCCCTTTGAGAATGTCTGAACCGCGTACATTTGCAAAGGGCGGAATCAACGGCAACCCCATGAATTCAGCTGCAATAATAATCACCTAAAACAAGTTACTATATAAGTACATGTTTTGGTTTCACGTGGAAGCAAGCAAACTATGATATCTTCCATTAAGGTCACGGTTTTGATCATTTTCAATATGAAACCAAACATGTTCAGCGTTAGCAATTCACAACACTGTATGTATGCAATAGTGTCTTCACATCGAAGACACCAAAAACTCTACAAAACTACATGAATGCATGAATCATATTACTAAGAAATATAGTTGAAGGATATGGGGGGAAAAAGGATGTTACAGAGGAAGTCGGGGACGTGGCGGCCGTTGGTGGCTCTTCCGGTGGGACCGTAAGGGAAGTCGATGCCATAAGGAGAGTAATTATATTTGGCCAACGTCGGAAGGTTGTTGTTATTTCCACTCTCAGACAGAGAGTCTCCAAAGATGAAGAAACAAGGCGCTTGGGGCTCTCCCTCAACACAAGTTTGCATGTAACAAGTTGCTGCCACCAGAAGGTGCAACATCCAAAAAAGCTTATTCCTCTCACTAGTGCCCATCTCTCTGATGAAACCACGTAATGGGAATATTGAGTATTGGACCACAATAAGCTAAGTACGTTAGCTTGGGTTTTGTGTGTGACAGTGTGAGATATGGCCATCTATTTATAGGGCATTTTGAGAGGAATAATCAAATCTGTTGATTCTTTTCTTGGTTTTGACTAACTGATTCGTGCCATAAATGAGCACAGGATCTATATATATTGTAGCCTTCAAATATTAAATGGAAAACTTGAATGAAGGAAGCAATTTGCATACTCAACTTGCATGATTTATATTACTTCTCAGCACTACCACACAATTTTTCTCTTTAATCTTACGTCAATCGCATAATCTTATAGATTAGCTCACGCACTAGCTATGGGAGAATCGTTGCTCCATATATACTTGCCTGGCTCTCCCTGCGCCACACCCCCCCCCTTTTTTTTTCCCAATTTGGTGCTAGCTCTACGCCACACCTTACTTCTTCAATACGCGACACTTTCGTTATTCTTTATTGCAAGTTCATATATTTTATGTACTGAAGGACTATTATAAAATAAATAATATATGCCAGAAAATTGAGTCGGGTGAGAGTCTTACCAAATTTGGGGCATAATATAATCTATTCAATTACCCACACGAGAGCAGACTACTTGAATCCTATCTAAGGTGCACATTAGATACACCAAAAAGAGAAAGAGACGGAGAGGAAGATCGAACATCAAAAGAGAAGAGTGTCGCACCCGTAAAAATGCAATGCGGACGGCGCGCGAGCGGAGGCCCCGGCCTTCGCAGCGGGAACTGGATCGAACGAGGAGTCGCCACCAAGATTTTGAGGTAAATCTCGGGAAACCGATTAAATGGAGGATAAGGATGATCTACGTAATCAGAGAATAGGTTCGGGAGTCGGTTGAGTGTGGGGAAGGTGTTAGGCACCCCACAACACCCGTTCGTCAGAACAGTTACCTGAAGTTTGTTGTGCTCTTTTAGTATGGTTTTATAATTATTTTAATTATCCCTCTTGTATTCATGTGTTTGATAAAAATGATAAGAATTATGTGAGAAATGTTTATTTATTTACGAGGGAGGACGGACTTGACTCAGAATTTGACTCTGAGGCCTACGTATCCTGTGATGGGGATCAAAGTCCACGTAGTTCGGGCTTAAAAGTTGTTGATATAAAAATATTTTTTTGAAGAGAAATTAATTATAAATAATTCACCATTTTGCAAATAAAACAATTTCTGAAATTTTGATATGTGTGTTTTAAATTGCAAAAGGTAATTTAATTTTAATTATTTTCTCCATTTTTAAATTTTTGGGATAAAGAAAGGAAAGGGTTTAAAATTACTTTTCTTTATATTTTATGATTCGAAATTTAATTGCAGTACCTGTAGAACCTTATTGATTCATACGGTAATGCAATTGCTCTAAGTATCTGCGAAGATTCTGAAATCTCACATGATAGAAGAGTTTGACAATTTAATTTATTTATTTATATTCTTATGTACATTTTAAGTATTAAAAATATATTTTAAGTATGTATATACATGTTTTGAAGAATTTTAATCATCATACCTGCAAAGTCTTATTGACTTATACGGTAATATGATTATCCTAAATATCTACGGAGATTCTAAAATCTCACACGATACAGGAATTAAATTTAATTAATTGATTTAATTAATTATATATGATATATGTATATATATTTTAAAAACTAAATCGTTATATCTGCAGAGTCTTATTGACTCACATGATAATACGATGATCTTAGAAGCCTACGGAGATTCAAAAATCTCACATGACTAAAAGATATAATTGGTAAATATGGTTATAATTTAAATATATTAATTTGGTTAATTAAGTTTCTTAAATTGTATACTGTATGATTATTTACAAAAATTATTTATTTATTATAAAAATGGATGATCACTATATCTGCGTGGATTTATTATCCCACACGATAATATGATTAATTTAAGTCCCTACAAAGATTCTCGTAATCTTACACGGAACTTAAATGGGTTATTTAGATTATAAAAAGACAGTTGGTTTTAACGGTTGGTCATTGAAACTATTAATTGTACATATAAATTGGATCTCTATACCTGCAAAATCTTATTGATTTACACGGTATAAGATCACTTTAAATGCCTGCGAAAATTCTTAAAATCTCACACGGCAAGTTAATAAAATACAAGAAACCTTCTCTTATTCATTTATTTTTTTTTAGATGAGAATTGAATTCTCTCCTCTTAATCTTTTATACAATTGTATATGTGGATAGAAAGTATCATACGGTATGAGTGTAACAATATTATTGACAAGTAAAGGACCTTAGAATTAAAAAAAATAATGCTCATATATGTTAATATACACATTTAAGGACCTCGCCTAATAATTACACTAATTCTGTATTTGAAATGAAATTGTGCCTAATAATCAAATTTAGCTTAGCTATGATAGGAAACAAAAATTATCATTTGCAATTTCTCTATTATTACTTTTTCAAACTCTCTTTTCTTAAAAAAAGATATGACAATTGCAATGAAATCACTTGGGAGCTGAAAAAATATGAGACAAAATATTTAAACATGAAATCCATTTTGGAATAGTAAACAGAAATTAAACACGTATATTTTGGATTCAGAAGCAAGAACCTGTGCGTATGGGACGTCCAGATCTGTCTCAGCCTCTTCTTTCTCCTCTCCGTTTCTGTTTCTTCTTTCTCCTCTCCGCCTCTTCTCTTCTTTTCCTTTCGTGCTCTGTTTTCTGTTTCTTCCGTACGTTTCTCCTTCCTTTCTCCAGCCAAAAAAAAACGCACTCCTCTTCTTCGTTTCCTCTACTTTGTTCCAGCTGGAATAGCCTTTCTCCCTCAGCCTTTGTTTCACCTCTCTCCGTCTCTATCCTTTTTCATTCAGCTTCTGGCCTCCCTCGTTTCCTTCTCAGCTTTTTCAAAAAGAAAAGCTCCTCCGCCACGTCCTCTCTCCTCCGTCTCAGCCTCTGTTTCACATCTTCTGGTCCTCTCTCTCCTCTGTATATTTTTTTTTACGTTGCTTCCCCCTTCCTTCTCGGTCACTCTTCTCTTCTCTTCTCCTTCGTTTTTATGCTCTGTTTTTGTTTCTTCTGTCTGCCTGTTTCTCTCTTCCTTTCTTTCAATCCAAAAAACCGTCCCTCCCTCTGTTTGTCATTCAGTCTTATATAGGGGATGGAAGAGGTGAATCATTGCTTTCCTGCTCTGCTTTTCCTTTCTACTGCGTTTTCTGTGTGCGCCGAAGTCTGCTCTGTTTTTCTACGTTTCTGTCTCTATTTTCTGTGCTGTCCCGTCTGCTTTCTCTGCTGTGCCATTTCCTTCATACATGCGTGCGTCCTTAGTTCTGTTTCTTTTCTCCTGCCAGCCGAAAGTATATGCGTACGTGTTCTGGTTGTTTACTGTTCTTTCTGCTCTGTTTTGCTTCTCCTGCATTTCGTGTCTGTTGCCTCTGGTTCTTTCAGCGTCTGCAGCTCATGTGTTCGTGCGTTCTGCTGTTTCTGTCCTTTTTCCTGCTGCATGGCCGAAAGTGTATGCTTATTTTTGTTTCTGCGCCTCTGTGCCTGTGTTTCTTCGCTGTTTCTGCATTTCTTTGCTGTTTTTGCATTTCGTGTTTGCTGTCTCTTTGCTTTTACTGCTGTCTGGCTGAGAGTGTATGCGTGTGTGTACGTGTGTTTCATGTGTCCTGATGATGCTGCATGTATCTGTTCCTTCTTCTTCTTTTTCTCTTTTTTTATTGTTTAATGCCCTTTTTTTTTATTAATTAGATTAAGGGGGAGAAAGAAAAGTTTAATTTTAAAACATATATTTTTAAATGAAAAACAAAAGATTTAAAAAATTTAAAAATAGTTGAGTCTCAAATATTGATTCCCAATATCTTTGAATTCTTTTTGAAAATATAATCCTAAAAAAAAGGATTAAATTTTATTTTTGTATTTATTATATGTTTTGATTATTATTATTAAAAAAGAGTCCGGACAAAATACGGTGTTCACAGTTGCCCCTCTTTAATTGTTTCTTATGTAAGTATATGGAAAAGTGTGTTTTTGAATTCTTACATAAATGACAAGTAAAGATAGAACATGTATTTTGGTCGGCCATGCAATACCTATAAAAAGACCTAATTGCCCCTAACACGACAAGATATGATTAAATGCAAGACTATTGTTTAACAAAACGATGACATGATTTTTTTTTAATAATATGATGAGATGATGTGATGCAAATGAAAATGATCAATTGACAAAGATTCAAACACAATGTAAGACTATTGGATAACAACACCGTAAAATGATGATTTTATTTTGAATTTTTGATTTTTTTTTCTTTTTAGTAATGTGATCAGAATGACTAAATGATGCAAGACTGTTGGATAACAAACACTATAGCGTAATAATAAATTTTTTGTTTTAGCAATGTGATGTGAATGAAAATAATCAAATGACAACGATCCAAACAAAATATATGTTGACTAGATGCCCCCTCTTCATTTGATTTCTAAGTAAGAATTTCATGAGATGATATTCTTATCTTAGAAATGAATTAAGAGAGAAACATGCATTTTGTTTGGAGGGGCAAGACTCTTAGGTATCTACAACCAAACAAAATAAAATAAAAGAAAGGGTTTAAAATGAAATGTGGTTTACGAACTAAACAAAACAAAACTTCAATGGAGATGAATTTCCTATGTTCCAAAGGACCTGGTGGATGCCTGCTTTTACAAGGCTAGGAGGATGCCTGCCGTGACAGGGCTTTAAAGAATTGTGCCAGCCGGTACTGGGCTTTGAGATGCCTGTCGTGACAAGGCTTTGGGGTGCCTGCCGTTACAGGGCTTTGGGGTGCCTGCCATTACATGGCTTTTAAAGAATCATGCCAGCCGGTACTGGGCTTTGGGATGCCTGCCTTGATAGGGCTTTGAGGTGTCTGCCGTTACAGGGTTTTGGGTGGCCTGTCATTACAGGGCTTCAAAGAATCATGCCAGCCGGTACTGGGCTTCGGGGTGCCTGTCGTAACAAGACTTTGGGGTGCCTGCCGTTACAGGGCTTTAAAGAATCATGCCAGCCGGTACTGGGCTTTAGGGTGCCTGCCGTAACAGGACTTTGGGGTGCCTGCCGTTACAGGGCTTTAAAGAACCATGCCAGCCGGTACTGGGCTTTAAGGTGCCTGCCGTGACAAGGCTTTGGAGTGCCTGCCGTTACAGGGCTTTAAATAATCGTGCCAGCCGATACTGGGCTTTAGGGTTGCCTGCCGTGACAGGGCTTTAGAGTGCCTGCCGTTACAGGGCTTTAAAGAATCATGCCAGCCGGTACTGGGCTTTAGGGTGCCTGCCGTGATAGGGCTTTGGGGTGCCTGCCGTTACAGGGCTTTAAGGAATCGTGCCAGCTAATACTGGGCTTTAGGGTTGCCTGCCGTGACTGGGCTTTGGAGTGCCTGCCGTTACAGGGCTTTAAAGAATCGTGCCAGCCGGTATTGGGCTTTGGGTTGCCTGCCATGACAGGGCTTTGGGGTGCCTGCCGTTATAAGGCTTTAAGAGTGTGAGAATAGGTTTCATCTCACGGGGAAAATATGAGAAGCTCAAAGGTGAGTTTTGTTAATTCTTCGCTTATTTCCTTAGGTTTTGCAAGTTTTTAGTTTGCCCTAATCTAAATGGGGCATACTCTCTGTAGCAATGCATGCAATGGGGTGATATGCAATGCATGATGATTTTTTTTATTTGCCCCAATCTAAGTGTGGCGTGTTTCTACGACAAGGCATGCAATGTGGTAATGTGCCATGTATGATGTTTATAGGCGCTAAAAACATGTACAATATACATTGGATGGATGATTTGCAATGTAAAGGGTAAGACGTGCTTATTTGCCCCAATGCAAATGTATGAATAATGCAAATGTATTGCAATAATTTTATTGGAAAGCTTAATGTTGAAAACTATCTTGGTATTTATCCTTTTTTTTTGAAAATTTTGTGCACATTGAATAAATCATTTAGAACATAAGGTAATACCTCCAAGTCTGTTATTTAACCTTTATTCATTAATAGGTGTAGTATCACAGTATGCCGTTGCCCCTCTTTAGAAAATTCCAATGACCAAATTCTCGTCACTTGATCTTGTCTTCAAATTAATGAGATTAACTATTATAACCAAACACTGATAGTAGACATGCTCTCATTATCATTTTACACCTACGTAATGATCTTAATACCTCAAGGGCGAAAGGCGAGAATAAAGATACCAGCATTCTACGTCAAGTAAATGCGTCAATAAATATTGTTCCTTGAATGCGAACCTGCTGTAATATAGGGGATATGAATTTGAATATGATAACACGAAACGAGAAGAAAGATGGTCTCAAAGGAGCAAGGGCGGAAAAAATTCATTCACTAATGCTAAAATTCATAGAGAAATGGGAATATCTTGGTTTATGAGTACAAATGGCCAAAGCGCGAATGGGATATATGGATTTACTTAATCACATCTCTTCCTTTAGCTTTTCAAAACCCCAACAGGTGTTTCACTGAGCTGCTATTGATATGCATAATATGAGAGACGATGGAGACAACTTTCCCAAACATAGATAATTAACTTTTGATGCCTTCCTTTTCTTCTCCTAAGACATCCTTTTGTCTTGGCAAACTCTTCTTCTTCTTATCATGGCTTTGCCCCCTTTTTTTTTAGCTCTAACTTTTGCTTAGATTACCTTTACGAGTTTTTTAACCTAACGAGCTATTCTTTCCTTTTCATTTTCTATTAGCTCTAACTTTTGCCTAGGTTGCCTTTACAGGTTTTCAACCTAACGAGTGCTTCATTCTTTTTCATTTTCTGTTTAAGCAAAGTAACGCTTGACAGCATCTGCATTAATGGGCTTTGCTAACTCTTGACCGTCCATGTCAGCTAGGATCAGTGCTCCTCCAGAAAAGGCATGTTTGACAACATAAGGTCCCTCATAGGTCGGAGCGCATTTGCCTCTATTATCTTCTTGGTTAGGCAATATTTTCTTGAGTACAAGATCCCCAGCACTGAATTCCCGTGGGCGAAGTTTTTTATCAAAAGCTCTTGCCATTCTCTTTTAGTACAATTGTCCATGACACATTGCAATGAGCCTTTTCTCTTCAATCATGTTAAGTTGCTCAAATCGGGTTCGTATCCATTCATTTTCTTCTAAATCTACCTCTGCCAATACTCTTAAAGATGGTATTTCTATCTCAATGGGTGTAACAGCTTCCATTCCATAAACAAGGGAGTATGGGGTCACCCCTATGGATGTGCGTGCAGTAGTACGATAACCATGTAAAGCATAGGGAAGCATCTCATGCCAATCCTTATAAGTTATTGTCATTTTTCCAATGATCTTCTTAATATTTTTATTGGCTGCTTCAACTGCTCTATTCATTTGAAGTCTATATGGGGCTGAATTATAATGCTTGATTTGGAACTTCTCGCAAAAGTTCCTGACTTCCGTTCCATTGAGATTGGGACCATTATCAGTAATGATCCTTTCAGGAATCCCATATCGGCATAAAATAATTGTCTTCATGAATTTAAGGAACGTCTTTTGCGTGATGCTAGCAAATGAATTTACTTCTACCCATTTTGTGAAATAGTTAATCGCGACAAGGATGAAGCGATGTCTATTCGAAGCTTTTGGGTTAATTGGGCCAATAATGTCAATGCCCTACATTGAGAATGGCCAGGGTGATATCAAATTATGTAATGGGATTGGAGGAGCATTTATCCTATTAGCATAGATCTGACATTTATGGCATTTCTTGACATGCTCAAAGCAATCTTTCTCTATTGTTAGCCAGAAGTAGCCATACCTTTGAATCTGTTTGGCCATAGTGTGACCATTCGCATGCGTGCCACATATGCCCTCATGTACCTCAACCATAATTTTATTTGCTTCTTCTGAACTCACATAGCGAAGTAAAGTACCATCATAACCCCTCTTGTACAGAACATCTTGACTGATAAAGAATGTCATAGCCAAACGACGAAGGGTTTTCTTTTCATTCTCAGTCATTCCAGCTGGGTATGATCTCTTAGTGATATAATCCTTAATATCCTGAAACCAAGGATATTCTTCTCGATCTTCTTCAACATTCAGACAGTACGCTGGAAAGCTTCTAGCTTCCACTTGGATGGGTTGGATATGGACTCCACAATCAAGTTGGATCATTGCTGCTAAAGTGGCTAAAGCATCAGCGAAACGGTTTTTATCTCTAGTCAAGTGATGAAAGCTAGCAACCTTAAATTGCTTAATCAAATCTGTTAGGAGTTCTTGATAGGGAATCAATTTTACATCCTTTGTTCTCCATTCTCCTGTTACTTGATGAATAATGAGAGCTGAATCACCAAATACCTTCAAACACCGTATACCAAGGGTAATAGCTGCTCGAAGACCATTAACACAAGCTTCATATTCTTCTATGTTGTTAGTACAATCAAATTCTAATTTGATGGCCACTGGAAATTGTTTTCCTTCTGGTGAAACGATCACCGCTCCTACCCCATTTCCATGCATGTTGGCGGCTCCATCAAAATACATTTCCCATTCTTGCTCTTCATTGTTTCCTTCACCACAACCTTCTTCTGTAGTGCATATGCCTTCATCAGAAAATTGAAAATCTAATGGCTGGTCATCCCCTAAAGGATTATCAGCCAAGTGATCTGCTATTGCACTACCTTTGACTGACTTTTGCATCACATGCTTTATATCATATTCTGATAGTACAACTTGCCATTTTAGTACTCTACCAGCAATGTGCGGGCTCTCAAAGATGCATTTAAGTGGGTCCACTCATGAGATTAGCCAGGTAGTGTAGTAAAGCATGTATTGCCTTAGCCTTCTAGTTGCCCATACTAGTCCACAACAAGTTCGCTCAATCACCGGATAACGAGCTTTACACTCATTAAACTTCTTCCTCAAGAAATAAATCGCTCTTTCCTTCTTTCCAGAATCATCAAGTTGACCTAGCATTGCTCCCATTGAGCAAGGTAAAGTTGTTAGGTAAAGGATTAGTGGACGATCTGGTGATGGAGGTACCAAAATCGGGGGATTTAATAAATAATCTTTAATTTTATCAAAGGCCTTTTGACAATCATCATCCCATGTCTCCTTGCAATTTTTCTTTAACAGCTTAAACATTGGTTCGCAAGTGGCTGTTAGATTGGCAATGAATCTAGCAATGTAATTCAATCGTCCCAAGAAACTTCTAACTTCTTTCTCTGTTTGGGGAGATGGCATTTCTCGAATTGCTCTCACTTTATCTGGATCTACTTCTATCCCTTTACGACTCACAATGAATCCCAATAACTTCCCAGAAAGAGCTCCAAAAATGCATTTGTTAGGATTCAATCTTAGCCGATATTCGCGTAATCTCCCAAATAGCTTTCTAAGGACTCCAACATGACTCTCATTCTCCGCTGATTTAGCTACCATATCATCTACATATACTTCAATTTCTTTATGCATCATGTCATGGAATAGTGCTACCATAGCTCGTTGATAAGTTGCCCCAGCATTTTTCAAACCAAAAGGCATTACCCGATAATAATAAGTTCCCCATTGGGTTGTAAAGGTTGTTTTCTCTTTATCCCTTTCATGCATAGGGATTTGATTGTACCCTGAATAACCATCCATAAAGGAATAGCGATAGCTTCGAGCAGTATTATCGACCAATACATCAATGTGGGGTAATGGAAAGTCATCTTTCAGACTCGCATTATTTAGATTACGATAATCAACACACATTCGAATCCGACCATCTTTTTTAGGAACAGGAACAATATTTGCCACCCATTGTGGGTAAGTTACTACCTCCAAAAATCCTGCTTCTAACTGCTTTATTACTTCTTCTTTTATTTGCAAGGACACCCCCGTGTTCATTCTCCTTAACTTCTGTTTCTTAGGCTCGACCTTGGGAAGTAATGGTATTTTATGAGAAGCAATGCTTGGGTCTAGCCCAGGCATGTCTTTATATGACCATGCAAACACATCTATGTATTCTTTGAACAACTCAATCATTTGTTCTCTTTCAGGATTATCTACTATTTTGAGCATTCTTTGATCCTCCTCGGTTCCCATATTAACCATCTCAATCACTTCTTCATGTGGGCATATTCCCTTATCACTCAATTCAAGCATCTTTGAAAAAGTTTGGATTATGTCTTCATCATCAGACTCACAATCATGCATATCAGTGGCAACGAATGAATCATCTTCACAGGGTTTATTAATCTCTGGGTGGGAGATGGAATCAGAAGAAACAAAATCCCTGGATAATGAATATGAACGAGATAAAATAAGGAACAGGAATGAAACGGAGAAAGATGTATTGAAGTAGATAGGGTGGAATAAAGAAATAGACATGAATGCAATTGAAATTCATTTTCATGAATTATGTGTATCAAAAGTTTGCATTAGTGAATACCCAAGATCTATTACCTAAACCTGGGCTCAAAAGTGGATAAAGTAGGAACAACATAATTGAAACAATTACTCTAAGCTAATGACATCATTGGCCTCTTCAAACTCCCAATTCGCCAGAACTTTGTTGGAATCATCGACTGCAATTGAGGCACTTGTTCTGCATGCTACATCTTCATTAAAAGAGATCACTGAGATAGTTGGTTTATATATCATCTCGGACGGGCCTGGGAAGGATTCTTTAATGTGTGGAATCTCCAATTTACTAGCCTTTTTGCCTTTTGCCAAGCTTGCTTTGTCTTTCATCTGGTCTTCTAGGGTAGGCTCATACCCTAACCCTTGGCGATTACAATTATCCAAAACCTTAATTGGACACGTAATTCCTTGTAAATGAGAGCCTAAACCTTTCCCTGGCATAAACCCACTCTTCGTCATGATTTTAGCCACGACGGAATTGATGTTGTGAGTACTATCGCAAATATCTTCAACCTCTAGGCTTTGAAAAGAAACTCCATGATCTTTCTCTGCAGCCTCAATATAAAGGAGTGAGCTTGGTTTGCTCACCATGATTTCCTCCTCTCCTTTAACTGCTATAATTCTCCCATCACTGATGAATTTAACCTTTTGATGTAAGGTAGAAGGAACAGCCCTAGCAGAATGAATCCATGGCCTTCCTAGCAGCATTGTGTAACTTGGGTCTATGTTCATGAGTTGGAAATCCACCTTAAACCTGCTTGGCCCTATCTCCAGGGAGAGACAAATGGATCCTAATACTTCCCGTCTTGATCCATCGAATGCTCTTACCACAATATTACTTTTATGTACACTTGAAGCCTCTAGTGATAATGATTCAAATGTGGAGAGCGGCAAGACATTTAACGCTGATCCTCCATCAATTAATACTCTTGCGATTATGAACCCTTCACATTTCAAAGTGATGTGCAAAGCCTTGGCTTGGTGGACAGCGGTTTCTGTAACTTCCTCTTCCGAAAAGGAAATGGTAGAGGAGGCTTTTACAACATTCATTACACTTGCCACCTTCTCAGGGGTTATATTAGGCTACACAAAAGCTTGATTCAACACTTCTTGCAATGCTTGGCGATGCGCTTCGGAACTCAAAATCAAAGAAAGTATGGAGATACGCGCTGGAGTTTTCTTCAATTGGTCCACAATGCTGTAATCACTTTGCTTCATAATCGATAAAAACTCATCTTCTAATTTTTCCATTTCTTTAGGATTGTCTTCCTTTGGCCTGTTAATACTTGCATTTTTCTCTTTTACCATTTTCCTAATGTAAGATGGTAAGTATGGTTTTCCACTTCGAGTAACACCCCCTTGGTTTGCCATTTCATTGCTTGTCCCGGCAATCAACGTTGGGTTTTTGTGGTTCTCCACAATGCTTTGATATTTCCACGGGACTGCTCGATCACTTTCATAGGGAAAGGGATGAGGCGTGCTTATGGTCAATGTTGGTTGTCTTACGTGAGGTACAAGATCTGCAGAGGCTTTGTTTATCACAAAAGAGACTGCCTGAACCCGTTCTTTTGGGCTCGAATTTTTAATGACAAGCTCAACATGTTTTTTTTTCTACCATGCACACTTTGGCGTCTCCCTTCTTTACAGACACGATCCCTAACGCCATCATTTTTCTAACAGCTCCTTTAAACTGTTCACAACTTTCTATGTCATGGCCTATTTTCTCCTGATGATATTCACAGTATCCAGGCATTTGATCACTGATATTATTCGTGAGGAGCATTTCTCGCATATAGCCATACTCCTTTAAGTGAGCATAAAGCTCATTCATAGGCATCCTGATCCTTGCGGAGCTTTTGAAGCACGCATCTTCTTCTTCAATAGCGTTGACTCGTTTTTCGTGATTTGGGAGTGGATCAGTAGTAAGGGTAGAGCTTCCCTCTTCTTTAAGCTGGATATGGTTAGAATCAACTAGGTCTAGCACATTCCTTTTAAACGTCACACAGTCTTCTATTGAGTGCCCAGGTGCACCCATGTGGTATTCACAAACAACATTTGGATTATACCATGCCGGGTAAGGCGGACCAAGAGGCTTATAAGGTCGCGGACCTAATAATTGGGCTGTCAAAAGTTTATGGTACAATTCAGCATTTGTTAATCCAAAATTGGGCCATGGGCGACTATCCCTGGATTGGACATTTCTCCTCTCTCCATCCTGTCCGTGCTTGTTAGGCCTGAACCCAAATTGTTGCTGTCTTTGATTCCTTCCCTCTACTTGATAAGGGACTTGAGAATTGGTAGCTGCTTGTCTTATAGGTTGAATATAGTTCACATTCCCTTCTTTCTTTTTTTGGTCATAGTTCTTTCGTGAACTACTTTCAGCTTGAGAAGTGGCTATCTTCCCTTCTCGTATGTCTATGTCAATCCTTTCCCCAATTACCATTAAATCAGCAAAATCAGTGACATGTGTTCCTATCATGTGTTGGTAAAATGGCTTAGGCAATGCACGGATGAAGTACGAGCAAAGTTCGGAATTAACCATTGGAGGTTGCACTTGCGAAGCCACTATTCTCCATCTTTGAGCATATTCTTTGAATGACTCTGATGATTTCTTGGTCATTGCTTTCAATTGTTCTCTGGTCGGAGCAGTATCAAGATTGAACTTGTATTGTCTCATGAAAACATCCACAAGGTCTTTCCATCTTTTGATCTTGGTTTGGTCTAGTTGCATGTACCAAGTCAATGCGGCTCCAGTTAAGCTTTCAGGAAAGAAGTTTATCAGAAACTTCTCATCTTGTGACCATATGGACATCTTTGTGCAATAGGCCCTCAAATGATAAATTGGGTTACTTGTACCATCATATTTATCGAAGCTTGGCATCTTGAATTTCTTGGGAACATCAATTTCTGGGGTCAAACATAATTCTTTCAAGTCTAAGGAACCCCACGTGTTTGATCCTTGAAGAGCCTTCAATTGATCTTTCATCTCTCCAAGTTCTTCTTTCAACTCCTTCTCTTTATGTAGCACTTGTGGGATTTGGAACATGTAGGCATGATCTTCCCCAGGACCATCCGGTATGTTAAAGGCCCCTATCCCAGAATCTTGTTTCTCTGGCGTGGGTACTTTAGGATCTGATCTTCTGTTTGGCTCAATTGTTCTATTAGCCGCGTTCTCATCTGCTACGGTATTCTGTGGTGGGTTATCATCACTCCGTCCTTTTAGAGCCTCTGTTAGCAATTTCATCATGTCACTTATTTCGGCCATTTTAGACTCCACTGCAGACATCCGATCATTTAAGGTCGCTGACTCATTCACGTTTGAATTTTCCATTGCACGACTACGCGATCGTGTGTTGTATGCTCGAGTGGCGGGAATCTGGTCAACTGAGTTTTTCTTTCGAGGCGCAATGTTGGCTTACCTGTGTAACATAATAATTAATTTTAATAAGTTTTACCTTTACGTTTGTTTTGTAAGATATCCAGCATTGTGTAGACATAAGGGTTTCACGACACTAGCACCCTTTAAATTCCTCCAGAAATTTATTATTTCATAGGGGATTCAAAGTTGACCATTGAATTAGAAGGACATTGGATCCTATCAAAATTCAAGGTTTTAAGACAATGATGGTAGTACAAATCAATCAACAATTTCACAACCACAAAGCGTCATCTGGATCCTCATACAATGATTCAAATGTTAATACAGATTTAGAACTTTGTCACGCTATTGAGTTCTTTTACAATTTCATTGCACAAATGGAAGAATTCAACAATCTCTAATGGAGTTCCTCTAGGGAGAACCATGCCTTCAGCTTGCTTAAATGCTCTTGCAAATTCTGGAATTTTGTCATTAGCCAAATCAATTATCTGCCTACATTTTAACATCCACTCTTTGGTTTCTTCTGTTTGATCAAGGCAAAGTGATTTCCACTCTTCTAAGACTTCATTTTGTTGATTAAGCCTCTGAACAAAGTTCTGTGCTGTCTCAGCTGCACTTCCTCTCACCCTGGCTAGTTCATTCACCTTCCTTTCCAATTGTCTTGTGAGCGTATTGATTTCTTGCTGCATCTCCTCAATGGGTCTGATGTCTTGTAATTCCTTCTTCAATGCATCATTTTCTCTGACTATTTTGACAAGTCTTGCTTTAGTACTTTGAACTTTGTTATCACTAGTTTGCACTTCCCTTTTCAGTTTGGCATTTTCCTTTTTCAATTTCTTAGTCTCAGGTGTTTCTTCAAGGTTATGCCCTTCTCTTTCCTTTGCTAGCTTCCTCCGTAACTCAACGCATTCGTTTTGGTATTTTTCCAATTCTTCTTTATTCTTAGACTCTGAGTTAGCAAGCGCTTGTAACTCATTTTCCTTCATCTTCAAGCATTCAACCAATTGCCCATTAATCTCTTTCAAGTCATTGCCTAACAAGGGATTTTGAGGATGAAATAAAGGATTTGCTCCTTGAATCATACTCTTCAGCCAAGTAGTGTATTCTGGACTTGAGTTTACTACACGTATCCCTAGCTCAATCTTCCCTTTGTAACCTATCTCTTGCCATGCTTCTTTGACATTCTGGTTTGATAACTTTGTCCCATCCTCCTTATGTAGAAAGTATAACTCCTGCACCTCTTTCTTAGAAGGAACATTTTGCTTATAGGCCAGTTGCCTTAACGCTAAGGAAGGGTTATAGTTGATACACCCTCTGGGTCCCATTAAAGGCACATTCGGAAAGTCACCACAATGGTAAATAACCTCCTCTTTCCACCACCAGTCTAGTTTCCATAAAATGGAACTTTCTTTAAGTTCTGAGAAGGTTCTTTTCCAATCCATGTAGCTCATTCCGTCAATCACGAATTGGCCTTTAAAAGACATGAGTGGATTACTGTCTGAGTCGTTCTTCTTTCTGAAAGGAAGCGTCTTTCCATAAAGGTGGCCAAGCATCCATAAATCCAGTAATGCAATACAACAATTGACCTTTCCTTTCCCTTTATTGTGACATTGAGTTAAGGTCAAGTACGTTTCTGCCAAGATTGCTGGTACCGGATTCACGTTATGGTATTCCACCATTTGGAATACACTAATGGCTCCTAAGTCAATTATGCCAATTGATGATGGAAACAGGATTATTCCATATATGCATAAGGCAAAGACTCTGCAAAATGTAACCCAAGCCTCTTTTCCTGCCAAAACTTTCAAGTGGGCTTCTACATCAGCTCTTGAGATTCCCTCTGTTTGTCCTGGGCAAACCATTCGTACCTTTTCCTTAGGAATTTCCAAAATTTTCGCTATCGTGCCTCGAGATGGTAAATATCCAGGATAAAGATATACTGCCATGTTCTCCTTAAGGGGCATTCTCAAAATTTCTCCATATTCTTCCAAAGTCGGTGCCATTTGGAAGTCTTGAAATGTGAAACATCTTAACGAGGCATCCCAATATTGGCTTAATTCCATTATTGCATCATTATGTATTGTGACTGACAGAAGATCCAAGATATTTCCATATTTCCTTTTAAAATCTTGCATAATCTTCCCTTTGATATGACGGCTCAACTCAATTAAGGTTTCCAGCGGCTCAACTTTTACAGATAATTTGATCCCTTTCCCTGATATAATTTTCCAGTATGACTTAGATTTGTACTACCTTCGAGTGCCATTTATCCCTTATGCCAATTTCACAAAGATTCTGGATAACTCACGGTTCCTGTAATCAAAACAAAGGTTAATAATATACAATTCTCATAATTTTAGCAAGCTATCTGGCTCACTTTTTTGAAAACCCCTCTCCTCTAGATACTTATTGCACCATAGGGAGATGGAGTAAACAATTAATGGACGAGAGGCTTAAATCCCCTACATGATTAATGTTGAAAGGTTTAGCCTTACAATCTTATTTTGAGAGAAAAGAGAAAAAAAATGATAAAAATGATTTTGATAATAGATATGCAAGGAAAAAATCCATTCTCTCCTCAATGTGCTTATTGCCCCATAGGGAGAAAGGGATTAATTAGCCTATGTGCAGCTAAAACTGACACATGGCTAAAGTCTCAACTTTAAAAATGAAATAACTCAATGACAAGAGAAATTATTTAATTGTGGTTTTTTTTTAAAAAAATGCGAATACTTTATGATGACATGCTATGACAATGATGCAATAAAAGATCAATACTCTCATCCTGCGTCCTATTCAGGGAGACTTAAGTTCATAATCGGTGCTCACTAGAATGGTTGGCTACTAGCTGTTGTCTGAAACGTGTAATTCACGGGTGGATGTATATTCCTAAAAGGCTCCAAGATGCCCTCACACAAAGGTGAAGACCTTACTTAATAATTTTGGCCCTCCGAGAACATAAGCTCTACAGGGACCAAATTTATTAGGCAAGTAACAGCTTGGGTGAGGTATTCATGGTAACCTCCGAGAGTTCAAAAACTCCACAGGGAAACCACTACTAACCTCTACTAACCTATAGTACTCACAGACCGGGTATAGGGCCCAAAATATGTGTGTGTCAAAATTGTGTAAGTGTATAGTGTGATGAGAGCAGCAAGCATGCTATCTATTTCATATGCTACCCAACTCCCAACTTTTAATCAGATCAATAGAGAACCAAATATATGTACAAATAAAAGTCATCTATCTTAAGGTTTATTCCGCATGTTATCTATCTAAGACATGTTATAAGAATCAAAAAGAGAG